>NC_133209.1:4120000-4432500 GCF_958299795.1 Porites lutea
TACTGAGTTGAACAATTTTCGCAATCAATCGTATCCGGTAACTAATTTTTCTTTCTATTTTACTTACCTGATCTTTTTCTTCTTTTATCAGAGCCACAAAAACTGATCGCCAACAGATCAAGCGGACCACTGTGGTCTATCCCTGATTGAAGTTTGTAATTTTCCAAATTGCTTGGACGTAATTATGCAGATTTAAACAAAAGCCGGCTATCTTTTATTGTAATCTTGTTCTTGTAAGGAATAATTCACTTTTAAAGGTGCTTGAATAATGAATAAGTTTTAAAGGGAAACTTGTCAGCAATTAAATTGCTTTTTAGTTTTTCTTGCTAATCGACTTGTGACGTCCAGACCGGAATTCGGCTAATACAGTTGAACAATGATCTGCCATAGAGAATTTTAGGGACAAATTATCTATAACTCCTCAAAACTGCAAACCACTTTTATTAACCCTTAACCATGCTAAAAGTAAACTAAAGTACACTTTTCTGCACATGATATGATAAATTACAAAGAACATCCGCTTTTGTGAAGATCATGCAACACAGTATTCGTTAGGATACTCATTATTGACAAGTTTCCGATATCACGAAAATAAAATGTTTCATATTCGTTTGTCATATAGTAGCTGACTAACTAGCTTCAAATCGGAGTTTAAAGTGATTTTGATGTACCTATGGAAAGATGGATCAGATCCATTTTCCATGAATCAACTGTACATACAAAAACACGATAAATATAACTACAAAACAATCTACTGCATATTTTCTTATTCCATCTTATCTTTCGACATTCTAGCACCGTGATATTTTCTTTTTATGGAAAATTTGCGTATAACCACCAATTTCTTCGTGAAAATGACAAACGTTGAACAGGACGTTAACACTTGTGGCAGACTTTCCCAACAAAGTCAAACCTTCATGTTAGAGCTACAATGGAAGTAAAAAGAACTTGAGACACCGTGAAAAGAATTAAACACTCCTTGTTATTTCACACTTGGCCTGGTGGGCCCAGCCTTCGTTGCTTAATGACGTATCGGTTAGACTCCTTGAAATCCGCCTTTTCTGTTAAAATTGGTCCAGTTCTTGATTGCAAATAAAGACGTCATCTGATAAGGGATTTATAGCACGAGACGCTCGCGTGCATGGGTTACAGGTGGAGTAACTTTGCAAAGAAAAATAAGAGACTGTTCGCAGTCTATGAATCGGTAGTTCATTCAGACCTGATTTCACTTGATAAAGAAAATCTTTCTACCCTTTTTAATACACTTACGACTGCGTATGCTTTAATGGCCGTTAAGTGTTAACAATACAGAGTAAATCAAAAAGACAGAGAGATACAAAGAAGAAGACGGTCAATCATATTTGTTCTGTTTTTTCTATTTATTCTTGTTTTGTTCGTTGAAACTTGTTTTATTCATATTTTTTGGAGAAAGAGAAGGAGGATGTTGAGAGAAGAAGGCAGGAGAATCGCAGTAATTACTGAATCGATGTAATGGGAACCAGCTTGTAGACTATGTAAACAACAGTGAATTTAAAATGAGGCGGTGATGACCGACCATTTTCACATCCTGTAGGAGTACTTCATCAAATTCACTCCAGTTCAGGCAGTTATTTTAATCGAGGAAGACTCGAAACACCTGTTTTAAGATTGGGAGTGAGTATGCACTTAGAATCCAAGAGTTGATCTTCTCTCGCTTCTCTGAAACTGTCTGTTGCCTCTTAGTTTTGTTTTCAGTCTAAACCGCAAATTTTGTTATCACGAATGGAAAATAACAACTTGATAATATGTTACAGAACGGAATAAGAAAAGTAGACTGGGAAAGAATCAATAAAACTTAGTCCATTTATTACAGTTTGATAGTATTCAGTTCTAAAGCGGGCCTATCAGTTTAAAGAATGGCGCCCGGAATCATGGAGTCAAGTCCACTTCGTTATAAAAAACACAATAAATAATCATAATATAACAACAGGGGTTAAGATATCAAAGAAGAGCTAACAGTTCCTCATGGATATAAACCTTCATTCGCCTTATTTGAATTAGAATATTCAAATATATTTTTTCGAAAAAGTAAACTCTCACTTGATTAGAATTGAACTCGTTTATTCGGAAGACAATCTAGTGAAATTTCGTTTCGCGCCGAAGATAAGGCTTTGAGGATATGATATGCGGACACAAATCAAGCTCCTTTCCAATACTGAGATAAAGTGGACTGCACTGCTATTTTACCACTAGACGGTATTACAAACACAGTGGCATAGTATTATAACCTCTTGCAAAAACATGACTCGTTATTTGCGATCGGATCATCTTTCCTACTTTCTCAATAAGAAACACGCTGCGATCGAAAACGAAATATAAATAGTTTCTTGAGGTAATAGCTTGGCGTTTAGTATTTTAAAATTTACTCTTTCCAGGAAATGTTCAAAATTCCGTTCGGGTGTTGCAATTTATATTTTTTTAGCCACTCTACTTTCTCTACTTTCTCTAGTCTAGATAAGACTTTGAAGGGCACAAATAACCGGTAATTAAAAGTTATAGAACAGCACTGTTGTGGAAAAACATAGATTGTGCAATTTTTGTTTTTAAGGGTAAAATAGTATGTCTGATAAAAATAACCAAATAAACTGTAAGAAACATTTGATTGTAAAGGCAACGCCACTAAGCCCTGATTAAAGGTCTGTTGGTTTAATTTTCTCGTTTTATGTCCTCCTTTCGAGTATTTGTTAAGGACTAACAATTTTTATTCTATACCCCTTCAAACGTCGGAGGAACCTGAATAGCGAATATGAATCATGAGTCAACTTGTAATCCGATTCAGCTCAATTCCGTTTACACAATTTCGTATTTTTTTAAGCAATGTAAGAGCAGGATTTTCTGGCTACCATAGTTAAGCTGTAGTATAATTATTTGGTCACCTGATTAGAAAGTCATAAATGTATGCCAAAGATCGTTAGTATCAAATATATTAAGGTTGCGATACGCGACATCCGATCATCTATATCTAAATAAAATAAAAATATCCTCATTATTCAGAAACTGTTTTCAAGACAGAGAAGGCTCACGTACTATTTAAACTCACCTTTGTTATCACGAAGGAAAATACTATTAAGTGCAGCTGTCGAATATCCTAAAGACTTCCCTTAATTTTCTTTGGTTGTAGTAAAAAGTATTTTGTTGCTGCGTACAGTTTTATCACGTCACTCGCCTAATTCTGTATTGTCTAGTTGATAATATCAATCCCTCAGACTCCCTACTAACCTGCGATCCGATCATGGACTTTACACTTCCCCGTTTACACCAGCTCAGCTCATTTTGGCGACGACTCTTTCGAGATTAAGAGACATGGGTATTGGAACAAACCAGCGCACACAGAAAAGAAAAGAAAAGAAAAATTGTACATGTGTTATTGACTTCTGTCAGCCCTCAAGGAAGTAAACAAGTCCCAGTTAAAAGCATTTAGCCTCAAAAAGCTGACCGAATAAAAGTAATTAATTATCCAAAGAGCAGATGGTATTCTAGTTTGTTTCAAGAAAACGTGCTTTAAGGCGGGAACATACAGAAAAATAATCAGCAAAGAAAAAAGGAAGAGATTAGGAAGAGATACTGTTACCCAATTTATGGCTGTAAAGGCCCGGGGGGGGGGTACTCGATATATTTCTGGGTGGGGAGGTGCGGCGCGGCCCCTCATACCCTGACCCTGTTTAAGACAAATATCGCTGATTTTCCCACCCTGTTTAAGACAGAATTCCGATTTTTGATACCCTGTTTAAGACAAAAATTGATAGATCGATACCCTGATTAAGACAAAAAATGATAAATTCGATACCCTGTTTAAGACAAAAATCCCGAAAAACATACCCTGGCTGGCCGCACGTCCCCATTAAGCCCTTATAAGGGAGTACCCCCCCGGGTGTAAAGGTCAAATCTGATCCAATTTTCCGATGGGATTAATGTGGCTTTTTTGCGTAAAATCATGTCATTTATACTGATACGTTAAAGAAGGAATTTCTTATCTTTGAAGGGAATAAAATTTCATGAAAGAAATACTTGTGCTTCCAAGAAGAAACTTGCGCCGCAGACGAATCTGAACTGTGGTTAAGTCCTTCTGCGACGCGCCAAAATCCTTTTCTTAGCCCCCACCTCCCCCCTCCCCATTGTGTACCAGGATTTGACTACTTGTCATGATTGGCCTGTTAAAAATGCCTTTGTCGATTTGCCCATCAAGATGAAAGGAAACTCGAAACGCACTTCCGGTAATTCGTTTAGTCCGTTGTGGATCTAGCCTGCCAACAGCAGACGCATTTCCGGTCGTCGCTTCTCTCCCTCCGAAAATAGCTATTTTTCGGAGGGAGAGAAGCGACGACCAGAAATGCGTCTGCTGTTCGCAGGTTATTGTAGATCCAGAAGAAGAATATCGGCGTTGCTTCGCGGACGTTACTAACGGAGGTTAAATTGATCATTATACGTTCCTGGGAAACTGCCCACCTACCCCTCCCCTAAGCTAACATTACTTTTCACTTAGGGCAGAATGTGCCTTAGGGGAGGGGTAGGTGGGCAGTTTCCCAGAAACGTATACGTCTACGAGGCAGGCTTCCGAGAAGCCTCTCTGACTCAAAAAGACATCCTATAGGCCATTTGCACTAAGAGGTCATGTGACATCGTTTTTATGAAAATGAAAGTTATATGATTTTGCCTTCGAAAAAAAAAAACGATTAGTGGGTCATACCATAAACAAAAGCACAGTGATTTGGTTTTTCAAACCAGCACCATTTTCTTAAAAAGGGGTAAGTTTGTACCCGGTCACGTGACCAAAATGTGGTTTTTGAAATTAGGAATTACATCTTTCAGAACACAAATATTGAGCTTAAAGTTCAAGGGAAATATTGAAAAGATGATGTGGTAACGTTTACACATATCTGATCTGAGCGTAACTATCAAGCGTTTAACAAGATATAAGCAAAAAGTAGTTTTGGCCGCCATATTGGAGGGCAAGAGTATGCCCTCCAACATGGCGGCCAATACAAATCATACTGCTTTGTTGAAAAATCAAAGTGCCATAAAATATCTCCCTTAAATGCTTTTCCTCTCAAATTTCGGGTGTAAGATAATTTTTATGTGCCCTGTCAATTTTTGGCATCAGCAAGTTTCCAACTCATCGTTTTAAGGAAGCATTGGTCACGTGACCTCTTAGTGCAACTGGCCTATTATGGCAGTTCAAGTTATTATGTTTGTTTCTTTGAATTTCCACGCGATGTGATTGGTTGAAAATACCGCTGCAAAAATGAAAAGTGCGCGTGCGCAAAACGTTGCTCATAAACATTAAAGGGGGAGGTTATAAGGCCCCCCGGGGATACTCGAAGAAGCTTTATACTGGGAGGTCCAACTCCTTACCCTTTTCCCGGAGTAGGCAATCGATAAAAGTCGGTATTGATAGGAATCGATAGCAATCAAGTGATTTTTATCGATTGATAACGGAAATTGGTGAAAATCGATATTATCGACTTTTCATGATTTTAAAGATTTATAACGGTAAGTCCGACATTTTTGTTTTTTGGCATAAGTTAAATAGTAGTCAGCTGTAAAAACCAAGACATCCTCGAGTAACAACTGATCAACAAACATGAAAATAAGAAATGTGGAAACTATTACAGACACAAGATTCTCTCTAAAACCGTGATCCTTTTGTACATAATAACAAAAACGGTTCGGTTTAATAAATTACATTCGCAGTTCTCGCAAACAAGTCCCAGGCAGAATTTCAGACATCGTCCAGAGTCAAAAAGATGCCTGAAATTCGGGCTAAAAAATTTCCCTAAGATAGCTTTTTACCGTTTTCAGTTATCAATCGATAAAATCACTTGATCGCCAACAATTTTTATCGATTTCGTTTTTTATCTGTTGACAGATCTAAATCGTGAAAAAACTGAGTGCCTTCAAACCTGGCCAACATCGGCCATCAGAAGAAGACTTTAAAACGGGTTTTAAAGAAAAGATAAGATTTTTTTAAACTTCTTTTTAAAAAGTGATAATAAATTGTTTGATCTTTCGACTCTCAATTGCAACTTAATTGTCAACAAATTCACCGTTTGCATGAAATCAGTTTTCATTTTTGGGTGAACAGAAGAGCAGATGTATCTTCCGATATAAATCGATGGGATCAGTAAAATCTAGATAAATCGATAAAAGAAACGAGTGCGTCATCGATTTCTACCGATAGATCGATACAATCGATATCAGTCAAATCAGATTTACCGATTTTTATTGATTTATCGATTGATAAATCGATACCGATTTTTACCGATTGACTACTCCGGGTCCCGATACCTTTGGATCATTATACGTTTCTGGGAAGCTGCCCAACTACCCCTCCCCTAAGCCAACATTAACACTTACTTCTCACTCAGGGCAAAATGTTAGCTGAGCGGAGGGGTAGGTGGGCAGTTTCCCAGAAACGTATAATGGCCGTACACCTTCTATTGAGAAATGATGCCCATTTCACACACCTCGTTCCCTTTTAACTGCTGTAAATGCACCGTCTTCTTTTAATCCTTTTCGGTCCTTTTACAGACCTAAATGATAGATCTCCCTACCCTTTCATATACCTGCAT
Organism: Porites lutea; assembly: GCF_958299795.1. Classification (NCBI taxonomy): domain Eukaryota; kingdom Metazoa; phylum Cnidaria; class Anthozoa; order Scleractinia; family Poritidae; genus Porites; species Porites lutea. Next base: position 4,126,609 of record NC_133209.1, read on the forward strand.
GAAGCCTAAAAGAGGCACCCCTTTCGGACAGAGCCTCCCCGTGAAGGCTATAATAGAAATTAACCCCTGGGCAAGTTCCCCTTAAATGTTTATGAGTAATAGCTTGCTATCAATGGGTGAGTAGGGGGCTAGGAGGATTAGGCCAATATGCCAAACGTTTATGAAAAACGAATCCATAAGAGCTATTTTTTTTTACTGGAATATTTTTTCCAAATCTTATGCTTCCATCTGGTTTGAAACTGAGTTCGTTTAGAGTTCTTGTAGTATCTTTTATAGAGGAATAATTCGATGATATTTGATAGAACGGGGGACTCAAGATGGCTGCCACTAGACGTAAAAATGTAATGTAATATAATGTAAATAATAATAACATATCTATTGAAGAGAACTTGCTGTTTTATTCTTAAGTAAATTCAGTGAAAATAACAGGCCAATGGTTTTTCCATTATTTTTATTTCACACTTTAGGATTAAGAAGATAGATATATTATCATGTCTAAATGACTGTAATCTAAACAAATTTACTGACTACTATCTAAGCTATTTTCAAACGATATATTTGGCTTATGAACTCCAAGTTTTTAAACTTAAGTGTTAGAGAAGAACCTGTTTAAATTTCAGGTTAAAACAGGTTGTTACAATAAATGTGTCTAAAAAGAAATCTTAGCCCAGCAAGTTCTTAAAAATTAAGCTATAACTTGCGAGTTTCTTTAATTCTGTACGGTCATGAAAATAAAGGAAATAGTCGCCAAAGCTTTCGAAACAATTTCTCCTATAGAATGAAAGCCACAAGAAATGTTCAGAGAACAGTGCAGATAATATTATTTTGGTTAGTCTTTCTTTTCCTTTTTTTTGCCTTTTTTTTCTGAATGGTAATGAATAATATTGAGAGGAAAACAAAACCTAATTGAACCAAAAACGAAATTTAACTATAAACGTGAGCGTCAAAGTCAGCGCATTTTTAACAAGTTGTGGGTTTCTTCTCGAGTTCCGAGTATGTTTTGCTTACGCGAGGCGTTTTTTTTCAGGCCGGCACTCTTAAATGTCCTTTCGCTGTTATTTTCTTTCTTTTTCTTTCAATTGATTAAGCTGTAATAGTTAATCATCATCACGGTGCAATTTCAAGGGTTTCCTCAAAACGGTGATACGAATTTCTACACATCTGCATTTCACATCACTCCACATCCAGCCAAGAGGACAAGATTCATATGCCCTGGGACAAATGCAACTGCATGTTCGAGAGTCGTACTATAAAAATAAAGAAAAAGATAAATAAATAAATATATAATAATAATAATGATAATCATAAAGATCACAATGGATTACGACATGCCATTTCCGAGTTCTAAAAACTCCCACTTGCAAAACGAGGCTAAATGAAAAACCTTTCTTGTGAAAATGAGTTTTTTGTGCATGAGAATAAAACAATCATTATCATATCAATAGCTTCGCACTTAGCCTCGCTTTGAAACAGAGGCTTGAGGCACCTCAGAAATGGACTATTGCGAAACACACAAACTATTAATAACCCCATGAATCCATAGGAACCCTGAATGCAGAAGAGGTCTTTTTCATCTGGAAGGGTAACCTGCGAATATAGCCGTTTCTGCCCGCTCCTCCCCGCTGGGGACTTTTCGCATGGAACAACGTCTGCGACTCAGTGACAGAAATTCCATACTGATGACGTAAATCAATGTTTACATGATAGATCCGGAAGTCATAGGCTTCCAAATACGAATTTGCTCAATTTTACGTTTCCCCTGGTCGATTTTGGTAAAGTCTTGTATTCATCTGCGAACAAGCTCCAGCAAAACTCAAATGCTTTATTTGTAGGACAATTTCAGGGGTTCCCTTGTTTTAAGTATATAAGCTCATAAAAAGACCATACCTTTGAGACTCCTGTACAGTTTAGGTTGTGTTCTTGGTATGCGGGTTTGCAAACACAGCCACAGGTGTTTTCATTCCAAACTTGTCTGGCGGCAGTACAAGAGGAAGATGACTTAATACACTGACAAGAACACTGCACGTGCTCAGTTATCGGTATTTTATCCCGATTAACTGTATGTCCATCTGAAAATGGAAACCGAATATTTCTTTGAACTTTAAGTTTAAACTTCTGTTCAGCTTTATACTAAGATCTAGAGAGCTAAAGGATCGGACGATGGATCTTGATATTAATCAAACCTTGCCCTCGATATTTTGCATATTACAGCTGCAAAGATTCTAAAGTGTGCAGGGCACCTTTTTGTGGCGAACGAGAGCTCCAGCACTTTCTGTGTGTAGTCGCCACAACAGGGTTACTCCCTATGCTATCAATTTAGGGTTCTGGGAAACTGTCCACCTACCCCTCCCTTACGCCAACATTTTGCCCTAAGGGAGAAGTAAGAGTTAGTGTTGGCTTAAGGGAGGGGTAGGTGGGCAGTTTCCCAGAAGCCTAAATTGATCCATGGTCTTAACAGGGAGGCTCCGCTCGAGACGGGTGACTTCAGGCTTCACTAGTTGAAGTATTGGAAAGGGTAGGAAATCTGTCATTGCGGTTTGTGACAGACACTTTGTATGTTTATGAAATGACAGGGGTACCGTTTATCGATGGAAGGGATACCAATGGTGTACCTTTTCTGTCCTAAAAGGTAGATAAAAGGGTCAAGGGTTGGACTTAAGGGAAGAGCCTCCCCGTATGATTAGTGATGATGAGTGTGCCCCCGGATCGCCACCTTTAACTAGACCACAGGAAAACGAGAAAACCTTAGGGATGAGGTTGCCGTTTTGCCGAATCTTTGTTAGACTTAAAGAAGTCCATTGTTCGATCTTATATGGGGCGGGACGATGAATCTCGCTACTTCGTCGTTCGTTCGGCCGTTTCGTGGCTTAATTAAAAGGCTCCCTCCGCTCGCTTAGAGACTCGTGGGTCGACTTGTGGCAAGTCTAAATCTTTGTTTGCATTTTTGCTTTATCATTCTGTGGTGAAGCTATTGATAGACCGTCCCTGCATATTGAAAGAGAGGCATAACTTTGAGACCCATAGACGCAAAAGTTTCGGAGAATTTCTCGACCTCTATGGCTCATTACTTCTTTTCTTTTTTAGAAATTTCGTAGGTTTTGATGGCTGCTTGGATATTGCCAATAATACTTGCAATCAGGTCTTTCAACTTCTACTTTTATGTATATACGGCAATGGCGTCTATGGTGTAACTCTTACGCTGGGCAAAGTCCGCAAAGATAGGCCTGCACTGTGGGCATGATGATAATAATGCAAAGAGAATTAAGTATAGGGTAGGGAAGATTCCTCGCCTGTATTCCAAGTTCCTTTTCTTACTCCATTTGTCTCGTGCAAGGAGAATTCTGGGTCATTCTACAGCTCGCTACAACCACTTGGAAAAATGTTGAGACACTCCGACAAAAAACTGTTGTGTTGACCTAAGTTTGCGTTGAGTCACACATCTCTGTGATATTACTCTCACCCCCTTCCTCCCCTCCATTTAAAGTTGTTCCTCCAAGTTTTTGAGAATGGTCTTGTATTGCTAGCAACTTTGACATAGGAGGCGGGGGGGAGGGGGATCAAAAGCACAAGATCATTGACAGGCTATTTAAGCCCAGATAAGTTAAACAGTCTTCAAGCATTTTTTACAGCTGGTTGTAGTTATAGCAGTTGGTCATTTTTTCTTACTGGTCAAATTTTAAAATTTTACTTACCAATGCGATAAAAATCAACTGTCTTGGTCCTTGCCTTCGCTGGCTTGCACGTCATCAAGTCAGAACACATGCAGCCCGAGCAGCGTTTTACCCATGCGCATGATGGAAAGATGTGCTGTCCAAAGGATCTTGTGACAGGAAGATCAATCAACGTCCGCCGACTTGCGCAGTGAGTTGAAGTATCAACTTTGTCTGTTTTGTAAAATACAGCAAAACAGAGCTTAGGCCCATGATCATCAAAACGAGGGGCTCCGCGAATTTCAAAAAAGCCGAGGTGCGCTGGGGACGAGAATGCGGCGGAACCATTCAACGAGCAGAGAAGACGCCGCAGAAGACCACGTCAAGTTAGAGAGATGAAATTTTTTCTTTTTTGAGAGATGAACTTGTTACTGATCATAGTGGGAGGCGGGACCCTTCGATGGATTAGTATTCCGTCTGAGAGGGGTACACCTACTCCTATTCGCTTCATGCTTTATGGCGAAGAGAGAAATTCAAGAACGCACGCGTGGCTTAAATGCAGATTTAAAGTGCCACATGGAGGCATTATTGCGTACAAAGCGACTTTTTTCGAAGTTAGTAAATTTGTTATTGCAGGACACCGTTCCTCATGTGTAAACAAGTAATAGGAGATAGTTATCGCAACATCAATACACTGTTTAACCAAAGGTTGTAACTACTTACCTTTAGAAATGGATGGTTTCCCTGGTACGCGATTGCCAAGAATTTGGTGTGATCCTTTAGAACCTTTTGGCAATAAATCTAAACATTGAAAACAGGATAAACACAGCACCAAGAAGTAATCTTAGGTATTTTTTCTGGAAAGACCTGCGTTACTATTCATCCATCTACAGATTTAACAGATGTCACAAAGGAAAAGCTCAAACAAAAACAGGTTTGAAGAAGCTCGTTTCTCGTGACAATTATTCTCTATTATACCGCTTGATAATGACATTCGGATGATGCGCACACGCTAGCATAGCCCATTTCTGTATGTAGTAAATAGCTTTTACTGTATTGCACCCCATTCCAGGAAATCCCCTTAAATGTGACTCTAGATTCTACGTTTTCGATCATTTCCACAAAGTAAGACCTCTTTGGGAGGCCGGATACCCTATGTCGCCCCGCGCAAGTGAATCCAGATTCCTGGATCCGGGAAATTTTTGCTTGTGGAATCCGGAATCCTGGGCTTTGGGATCCAGAATACAGCTAAAAAAATTAAGAATCCCACTAACGGTTGGAATCCAGAGTCCAAGTTCACCTGACAAAGAATCCGGAATTTAGCACCTAGAATCCGGAATCCATGGCGTGGAAACCAGAATCCAAGACTGTCTTGGATTTCCTTACATCGGGCGACCTATCGGAAGTTTGGGGGGCATACTGCCCACCGGGGAGCGGACCTGTAGCCAAGCCTAAAAACTAGGCTTAACCTAGATGCAGCAAGTGCTAAAAAACCTCTAACACCTAGGGTAAACCATACCGGCCCCGTGTCCTATCCCTATAAAAGTAATCTAACAAACACTAGCAGTTGAATTGAAAAACAATTCCGGAAAACACTACCTGAAGAAAACGCTAGTCATTGGCTTCGCTTGATATGAACGATAAAAAGTTAAATAAGCCACCTACCAGGTCTTTTTGGTTTAAATCCTCCTTGTACTTTGGCTGTGAATGTGACGCAGAATAAATTATTAAAAAATTACCATGATTGTTACACGGATAAAGCAAATCATTCATCAAACATTCATTCCCGTCTAATTTTCCACAACTCAAAATTTTAAAGTGCATCGTTGAGTTGTAAAACGCACCTAAGAGAAGCGCCACAACAGCATTTAATACTTCTTTTCTGTGCTTAAAACTTGCCAGGTGCTAATGCAATTCAGCAAAGCACAACTGGAACATTTTTGTTCATGAATTTGCATGCATTCTTATTGGTAGTGCTCATAATCAGTTGAAAACCTCAATACAGCACGCTTCTGACCTAAATGCGCCGATGGTGGATATCGACATCAACAGGGTATATTACGCCCCCACCCTCTTACCCCCCTGACCCTAGACCATAATAATCGTTACCTTGGTGCTGGGGCAGACGTGGTATATTTGGGAACATTTCATAGAATTTATCTTCTGTAGTTACTTCCCGCCAGTTAAAACCTTTCTTGAAATTCACCTAAAAGTAAGAAGATATCAGCAAGTATACTTGAGATGATACGAGGCACTTGGCTCCTGGCAGAGTTCATTCATCACGCAAAATGAGCAAATAGGCAGGAACAGTTGAGAGTGGCGAGAACTTGGGAGCGGAAATTTGTCTTTGTGCTGTCCTCACGAACGCCTCGAACAGGCAATAAGGGTGGCAGTTTTCACGCGCGCGCGTTTTCCTTTGCCTGTAGTATCCGAGGGGGGTTCTGAGCAACATAAGGAACTATCATTAGGTCAATACAACGTTACTTGAGTCACAGGGCGCAGAGGAGTTGTTTGTGAGCTTGAGATAGCGCGATTCACCTTTGTTCAGCAATTTGTTTTTTATCGATCAAACCGTCACGCGATCCTGTTACAACCCGGTAACATATTATCCAATACTCAGTGCGACCCTTGACCTAAAGGACTGAAGAAGCCATCATCGGCTTACAGTAAAAAAACTGAAGGGCACTTCGTGCCTCGTTCGGTAATGTGTCGCTCTTCTGGCGGGCGACGTTCGTTCCCACCGAGCATTGACAGCTGCAAAATTGCAATCAAATCACTAAATAGTAAACTAATCTCAATTGCATAGCCTGTATGTGACAGGCACAGTAATGGGAGAGAAAGAAGAGTAAAGCGCGAAAGGAAAGCATGTCGATCGTAATGATTAGAAATAACCTTTGCTTGTCTATTGTTTTACCTCTAGACTTCGAGTAGTCCGCGCTGTTACTTTTCTTTTGAGTCACAGTGGATTGACAGCGAGAGTTCAGTGAGGACCAAAGGCGGAAGCCCGAGCGAAGAAAAAAAAAAGGACACTGCGATGGAATATCTGATTTTCACGCCCCCTTGATTGACATTTCCTTCCTTCCTTTCATTTGACACCATTTCGCTCGTGATTTTTCCTATGTTTTAATTTTCTCTCCGCCCTATTCTCTCTCCTCATTTGTAACATTCATAATTTTACTTTTTCGCTCTACCGCGCTTTTCTCTGGAGCTTGGCTTTGGAGGAAAGAATACAAGGATGACCGCTTGTCGTCTATCCTTGCCAGCACCCCATCTGCCATTAAATAATTCATGCGCTTTGGAAAAATTCTCCTATTAAAACATACGCGGCCGATTTTACATGATCGCCCAACATCGCGGTCGGCAAGCATACACAACGCAATACGTATCTCTTCTTTTGAGCACAGGTATCCCAAACTCATTATGTGAGCGCTTGTTGTTGTTTATAGGCTATCGGCTGAAGTCCATCGCGTGCCAGAGCCACTCACTACCCTTCAACATATTCGACAATTTTTATCAAAGAAATGATACAAAAAGATTGTCGAAGCGTGACATAGTCGGAACTGAACAAGACGCCAAAGTGGCGAGTGTTCTCAAGTTTAGACCTTCCCTTGCATGCATTGCATTAATAGGACAATATTTAGGAGCTTATTGTCAATGAAAGAGACATAATCAGTGAAGGTACTTCAAAGTTGACCTGTACTGACATTAACCATAGATATGGGAATGCCTTACGGGCTAGAAAACGAGTTACCTGAAATGCAGACTGCTTGGGTTTTTGAAAAGCTGTTCGACGCACTCGATTGTTAATTCCACTGATTCGTCCCCATGAAAACTCAAGTAGCAGAACCAGGAAGATTAGCGATGCTTTCATTTCTTATCCTTTTCGAAAGATTGTAACGTTTTTTAAAAAGCACTGTAAACTTACTAGTCTCTTTGTACCAGAGATTTGGGCAGTGAACTCTGATTACTCAACTTTTCGTGTTTGCAGGATGTCGAGAATTTTTTAATTCGATACCGCATTTTTATGCGTTATGAGAGCTGGTTTCAGCTTGGAAAGTGACGTCATAACGCGTTATTTCCGGTGAATTATCACTTGTCGCTTTTCCTGTGCCAGTCGTACGTGACAAAAATGATAACAACAAATTGAAGAGGACTATGGTGTTATAAATATTAGATTTAATTGTATTGTTTGCGTACCTTACGGTATTTTATTTTACAGCTATTGTTTTGACCTCAGAATGATTCAACCGTACCCTACCCAGAGTGACAGGGTGCTCAAAGCGGGTCAAGCTGCCATAAATTCTCGGCATTTACCAGACGTAACTAATCGATGATTAATGGCCACAATGAGTAATCGAAGAGTAATCATGGGTAATCAACTGATTATTCGCTATAATCAATGGGTAATCGATGGCTTATCGAAGCTCAAAATTTTGTGGTTGATCGCCCAGTCTATCGATTATTAGTAAAATCCAACTAGTGGTCTATTATCAATGCTGCGTTCTGATTGGTTGAGCTACTACTAGGCTATATGTTATAGCCCACTAGTAGCGAAAAGCGCGGGCTTTTTGGCGGCAAAAAAGGATTTTTAGCTAGTTAAAGCCAGACTTTTACTTTAAAAAGTCTAGCTTTAACTAGCTAAAATGTTTTTATTCTCGATATTTTTGACCAACTAGTTGGATTTTACTAAAACAATTATTCCTCTCGCCCTCATTCCCTCTGAGTCAATAGCCCATTCGGCCCTTGGCCTCATGGGCTATTTCGGGGTCGAGGAATTATTCGATGACATGTTAGCCGCATGGTAGCCGCGCCTTTTATCGTCTCCCATAAGGTCTTGCGAGCGTAAGCCGGGCGCGATTTTCGATCAGTCGATCGACCACGCTTTGAACGTGAGTCGAGGTTCTTGCAGGTTTATGTGAAGAAAAATCACCAAAGGATCATCACTGGAGGAGGTAGTTATTCCTTTTCAGATCTCGTAGTAGTTTAAGGTATTGTTTTGAACGGTAAATACCGAAGTGCAAATACCGAAGTTGAACGTGTAGACAAATATCAAGTGATATTTTTACCCGATGGCTCATGGATCTTCAGCTGTCAAAAGGCCTTAGCACGAGCCGGCAGGTAAAAAAAAATATTTAGAATTTCTATACCAACTTGAAAGTAAAGAGCCACAAGTTATCCTTCATTTTGTCCGATATAGGCAACCCAGGAGTAAAGCACTTCATTATTGGGGAGGAGCGTTGCGTGACGCAGGTGCGTGACGAGACAAAAACGGGGACTGATGAGGGAGGGAATTACAGTCAACTCCCTTTATGTAGGGCCCTTGAGTTTGTGTCCTCATTAGTGAGAGTCCGTATCAGTGGGAGTTTATTTCAGTCAAATATCTATAATTCAATAATTCTTGGGATTTAACTGCTGTCCATATTATCGGAGTGTCCGTTATAGTGGGGTGTCTGCAAGGCAACAGTAATGTTGACACTCATGATAGTCTTGTTTGGGGATGTGTGTGCCTTTTGTGATGTCCACATCCTCTACCATAGCTAAAGGCTCTTGAAAATACCATTGCCATGCTGGTACGATGAAAGGAGATGTTTTCTATTTTTCTTTTCTTTTTTTCTTCTTTTAACTCTCTATTTAATAATATAATTATTTATATCACTTCATTTCTGCCTCATGTTTGTTATTACAAGCCTGCGACTCAAGCACCGGTTTGTGTTTTTTTTGGTCAATTTTTACTTCGCCCTAAAAACCGGCACCTGGTACGTAGGCTTTTATTATACCTGTCCCTTATCATATGTGTAATAATTATTATATCTTTAACCTTGTATATAATCAAATTGAAATAGACAGGTTGACTTTTGACGGTGAACTTTCAAGTTTCCCTTAAGTCACTGACCCTCCTTCCTCTTGCTGCCCCCAGAGATATGTTACCAGAAATTTGAAAGAAAGTGTTTTCAAAGACGTATAGGGCAACAGCTTCAGGTCAATCAGGCAATCGAAACGTCTTGACCGAAAAGCCTTTTAAAACATATCATAATCAGATTAACGTGTGTTCTTCTCTAGCAACTGCATGCTCTAGATTTCTCTTCAGTTTATTCCTGATGAATTAGAATTTTACAGTAACACTTACAACCTCTACATCGATGAGAAAATTATAAGAGGTTTGTGTTTCAAAAATATAAACACGTAAAGTATGATACAGTCGAAACTTCTTTACTCGGATACACTCGGAAAGGAAAAGAAAATAGTCGGCAAATGGAGCTGCATGGGTGCTTACATGGGCGCTTGAGAGCATCAGGATTCTTGGTGTCATCACGAAATGCTACTGTGGGGAGGAGTGTTGCGTGAGGACAAATAGCTGCGTGTAATAGAGTTGTGTGAGCTGTCCGTTAAGACAGCTTCGACTGTATTAGGTTTAAGGCAAAAACAAACTTAGGAATCTAAGCCAAGAGTGATTACCATCTCGATAATCTGTCGAAACTTGTTGATCAAAGTATCATCTAAGAAGCTATGGAATGTAGGGACGAAAAATCTTGCTTCGGCACTTTAGAATTTTAACAAAACCCTTCCTAAATTCATCATTCATACCGGCGTACAGAAGCGGGTTCACACAGCTATTGACATAAACCATAATACTTCCAAAAGTAAGAAATGTGTTCAAATGAACCCACTTCGAACCTGAACCAAACTCGTACCATAACCACACCACTTGGTTGGGTAGAAGGCAGATGGCGTAAGATAAGACAACGGCCACCAACATTTGTACAATCTTAGTGTTGCGGTGGAGGCGTTTCTCCTCTTGTCGGGCGCTGGAAGTGTGTTCTTTCTGGGAGTTGTCTAGGCGTTTGATCGCGGTTGGATTTTGAGTGTAAACGGCCGTGTGTTCGTTTGACGGTAGCTCACTCTCATCAGTTTGCGCAGCCTCGCTGTACTTGTTGAAGGAATTCTTAGCTTTACTGTAAGCACTGTCGGAGATGCCACTTATCTTTCGGTTTTTCGCTATGCGAGAAGCCTGCTCGCGTAGCTTTAGAGCGACCATCGTGTACGCCAAGCCGATGATCACCAGCGGAAGAGCGTACTGAAAGATAAACAGGCCCATGGTGTACAGTTTAACGGCAAATGGCACAGGCCAGTCTTCTACGCAGGAGTCATCTTTCATCTTCAGCGCGAGGATATATGGAAGAACGAGAATCAGGGACAAGAGCCATGTCGTGCTTATGATTACAGCAGTTTGAACTGTGGTGAAGCGCGGCTTCCACGGGTGAATTACAGCGCGGTACCTAATTAGTAAAAACAAACAAGGATCTTCTCAGTGAATTAATGTTAAAACCAACTTGATTTACGCTAGGAAATGTCTATAGCACAAATGCCCATGAGACTGAGAAAATATGTGAAACAAATACATCCAATAAACATATCAATGCTGACAATGTCAACTGGCCTGAGACAAAGAAGCTCGCTGTTTACAAGTATTGTCAAGTAAAGGTTTGAAACTCGGGGCTACCAAGAGCCAAATTCGGCTAGCGGTGTGGGCGGGGCCTGAACTCGCGGCCTTATGTGCCTGCTGGTTCGCAAACGCAAGTGACAATGATTATGATGATGATGATGATGATGATGTAGATGACGATGTTGACGATGTTGACGATGATGATGGTGATGATGATGATGATGACCAAAGGGTCTCTGGGACAAAGCGTTCCGAATCTTCGAACTTCCGGCTTAACTGCACATCAAGGTAAAAAAAAAAAAAAGGTTTAAGGTCCTTATTTTACGTCGGTAACTCGTAACAGTTGTCATTTGACTGACAAACCTGAGGCCTACGGTGCGCTCATTTCCCCTCCGCCTCTCTCTTCATTAGGATATTTAAAGCGCCGTGAGAGAACAAAGGTACGCTAAGTCCTAGAATCTGGTCGTTGATAAACGCGCGCTTATAGAGGAGCTCTTCCTTTCTGTTCCGCTAAATAAGAGAAATTTAGGCTCTGTGATAAAGACTGATGTGGAGTGTGTTAGCCTACTACGAAGGCGAGGGCTTCGCTACGTGTCCCCTCCAGGGTATGAAGCCCTGAGAACGTCTGCGAATTGCCAAGAGTACTTTAACACTCACCTGTCATAGCTAATGCCAGCAAGTGTTGCAGCGGAGCAATTTGTAAAGAGAGTCATGGCAGGCCATAACACTTTGCACATAGCAGAGCCAAGAGGCCAGACAGGCTGCGTCACTTTCAGTACCACATCGAAGGGGATACAAAACAGTGCTACCATGAGATCGGACACCGCTAGATTCACCAGAAGGTAGTTACGTGTGGTACGCATGCGCGGAGTTTGAAAAATCACCAAGCAGACGAGCGTGTTTCCGGTGACAGCAATCATAAATATGATGGTGAATAAAGTATACTCTGCTACTTGCATTCCGGTTATTCCTGTTTCCGTTGAATTTGTCATAGCGTCGATGTCACAGGGAACTGATAAACACTTCAGATGATTACTGTATAAAAGATTTTCTGGTGTTTTTGTTCCAGGTGCGAACCTCTCTTCTGTTTAGTCTACCAGCCTTCTTTTTCTAGCCAATATTTTTGAGGTGAGAGCTAGCGATTCAAAAGTTGAGATGAAAATACTTGCGCAATTCCTTTGCTGTTTTCTTTAGAAACCTGCGAAAAACATTAAGAGTTGTAAAATATCATTATTAACCTTTCTATAGTATGATAACCTTACTGCATCATTGTCTTATTGTTTATTTTTTGAATTCTTATTCTTGTATCCCATTCTTTATGTAATGAGAAACACACCGTACATGCAGTGCCGTATCTGATATCTCGGCAAGACTGCCGAGAAGAGAGTTGAAAAAATCGGAGGCGGAGATCGACTTCTAGATAGCTGGATATCGGATGAAACGCATTGCCGAATCTTTGAAATAGCTTCTCAAATCAGTGATAATTTTTGACGAAGGCAAGTTAGGAAATTTTGGTATAGTTAGTTTCCAATATCCAAACCTTCTTCACGTTAGTGATTTTGTGACCCTCGCGTACAATCGTTTTCCGGTAAAGCGAAGAAAATGAATTAGTTGAAGAGTTGAGTTCTTATCCTATCAGAAATCTTACTGAGAAAAATTCCACTATAAATCCGGTGGTATTTTGCGTGAAGTGCGATGTGACTTGGATATGGTTATTACGGAGAAAATTTCTCAAGCCGTGACTTTCTGAAAAGAAAGTTTCTGACCTCCCGCTGTTAGAGTCTACCACATGACCTTCTTTCCGGCTTCCATATACTACTGTCAAGTTCCCGCCAAAACGTGAGAATTTCCTATACATTGCAATGTCATCTGCCAAATACTCTACACCTTATAATCAAATGAAGAGTTTGCCTTTTGCAAAACTTACGTGGCAGTTTAAGAATAATGTTCAGGATCACAAAGGTAGGAGAGAAGTGCAATTACCAATTAATTTGATAGACTGTTCATAGTCCCCTATTTTTCTATGAGATCGTCGAAATATTGCGCGTACCAATTTGATTTCCTTACCAGTGATGCAGCGAAATCAAATGACCACTCCCGGCGGTGTGTGCTTCTGAGATTCTTACACGGTTATATGGTTTCTTTACTAAATGATATGATGTACTTCAGTTATCTGTTTGGTTATTCATATTCTAATTTTAAGATAAAAACCAAAGTATAAAGCCCATCTCCTGGCGGCTTACCGGTTTTTTAAGTGCAGTAACCCTATGAGTATTTTTCCAGTTATCGCGAACTCAACCACTTCTCCGGACGATTATTGGCTTTTTGTACCAGTGACGGCTTTCGTATGCTTAACTATATCCTGTTGTTGAAACCGTTAGCTTCGTCATTTTAAATGCTGTATAACGAAAACTTTCTTCAGCGCCTGATGGGAACGGATTGAAGTTTTCTACATTTATTTTGTTTTTTTTTCTTATTTTGGAGAGTTAAGAAACAAAATGTTGAATATTGTAGTCTCAAGTGATAGACTCCTTGTTTTATCTGGCTCCTGGGTTTTTTCTGCATATCCGTTCTAACTTTTCTTTTTATCTAATGTCTTAAGAATGAGCCCAAATGTAGTTTTACTTATCATTCTCCTCGCCTGAACACGGGTTCAATTATAGTTAATTGACATTCTCAAAAGTTAGATTTACAGACCCCGTCTCTTTACTACGCAATTTGCTCGCAAAGAAAATAAATCTTCACAGCTCTCCAGGGCTAAAAATACGTTTTACGTAAAAGTACGGCGCCACAACCTCTTTAAATTTTTGTCCGAAACGAAATTTTAATCAAAATGTAGTTACTGAATTACTTACCTGGTAAAATGTTCCCTTTTATTTTTCCTTTTTTCTCTCTCTTTAGAAAATTGTTTATCATTCTTTTTCCTACTGTCGCTGCATATTTTGGCTAGGGGCCTGAAATTTTTTAATTTTAATTTACGACTTTTAGCGAACACAAACACCAGAAGCTAAACAATCAGTCAAAAATGAATTTGAAGCAGTGTCAAAATAGTAAGAACAACGAGCTGAATAAAATCATGGATCAGTATGAGATGAAATAAATTCGTAAGTGACAGCAAAACAGGAAAAGTAATCAAATACAAATTAATGTAAACAATATCTTCTGTAAAGTGTTGCAGGAAATTTGTTTAAGGCGAGGAAATAGAAGTCTTTGTTTTTGATGGCTTGTCAGATACATTATTCCACCTGCTCTGATAAAGTCACTTTCCAGAAAAGATTTATCAGGGATGGTGGTTTAGTTTGAAATGGGTATTTTTTGCTCAGTTGTTAAGTATCTTGTAGGCGTGCTTTCAGTGTTAACCATCAGTAAACAGTAGAACGGCGTGCTGTGAAAAAGGTGATTCACTATTCAATGATAAGTGTATAGTTTTCCGAGATATCATGCTGTGCATAAAACGAATTGACTTATATGACTTACTGCATATCATAATGGCCTGCTATTTTAGTACTTAACAAAGGTGGCTTTAAAATGCTAATGACACAAGAGTTTTACGATGTTGACCATTGTAATTACAAGTTTTTAAAAAACAAAAGTGGTTAAAAATACCAACCAATATACTATATATTAATCCTAAACAACAGCCTTGGATTAAAAGCATTGAAAAGACAAAAGTTAAACGTAATGGTTTTTACCGTTTAGATTCGGACAGCTCGAGATAGAAATTGCTTTAAAATAAAACTGAAACAAAAACAAAAAGCCCTTTTTAAAAAGGTTTAGCTATTGATTTTGAAGTTAGCTCTACCTTCCGAATGAAACCCCGATCCTGAGGTACTTCTTACTATCTGTTTTTAAAAATATTATGTAACTACGTATTAAAAACTGATAAGTTCTTGACTAACTTTTGAGTCAGTGGATGAAATCTAGCAGTGTGACCACTCAAGTGAAACCTTAGTACTTTCACATGGTACTATTTAAACTTTTGAGTCTGTGGACGAAATCTTATGGAGTGACCATTCAAATGAAACCTCTTCAGCAGTACTTTCACATGATGCTATTTGTTTTGTATGTTGTTCTAACTTTTGAGTCTATGGTTGAAATCCTATGGTGTAACCATTCAAACGAAACCTCTTCAGCAGTACTTTCACATGGTGCTCTATGTTTTGTACGTAGCTCTAACTTTTGAGTCTGTGGATGAAATCCTATGGTGTAACCATTCAAACGAAACCTCTTCAGCAGTACTTTTACCTGGGACTGTTTGTTTTTCACTACTCCACGAAAATTGGGAAATCTTGAGAGTTAAAACGTTATTTTCAAATTTGCCGTTTCTTTGAGAACCTAAACAAGGAAAACACCTGGTGAAGTCAAATTATTTCATTTGAAACCTAAAGATGATATCCATGCGACAACTCCTGAAACGTACTCAATCCTGTTCAAGTCATCTCATTTCTGGTAGAGGCCATGAATTATCGCTATTTTAAGCGATTTTCTGAAGGTATTCGAAGCGTTTCAGCTTCATTATCGTCGTTTTATGTTTTGCTTCATTTTAAATAGTAAACTAAAATGATTTTTTTAATCCATATCGCTATTTTATGTGTGAATTACTTTGAACAAAAATTAACAGCGTTCGCTTTTTTTCCATTTAAAACAAGAGCTGATTTTATATTTCAGCGCACGAATTTGGAAGTAACACTTTCGTTGTTCAAATTATGATGTAATCGTGGTTTGCGGTCTTTTATTTATATCCTGAACAACATCATCTCCTTCTCAAAAATGCAAATTCGCTAAAAAGCCTTGAGTTACGCTAGAGAATTTTTTATACGACAATGTTATTCTGGATTTTATTTCCTTTGATGTCACGAGATAGACCTGAAAACATTTGATATATCCACCTTACGAAGCAACATGAAAAGGCCCCTCGTGACAAACACAAATTATATACAAAGGATTACATACCTGTCTATTTATGTGATCTCACTTTTGTGCCAGATAAAATTCTTCAAGGGGAAACGATATCTGTTTGAGCTTCAAAAGTCTTTTAAGTTGTCAGTGAATGGTTTACCCAATAAATTTTCAAGGGCTGTTTTGTCTGAACCCATCGATAATTTCCTTATAGGAACCAATCTTCTTTACGATGACCAGTGGTTTCGTAAATGCCTTTTATTTGTTGGAACATGGATCACCATGACAACAGAAGAGACTTCTTCAACATGAACGCGATAAGGGCCGTTTGATTAAATTTGAAAACAATTTACCTCTCGTCTTAAAAAAAGGAAAAATAACTTCTTATAATATGATTTGGTGACTTAAAAAACTCCAAGGCTTATGCTGGACAGTAAATTATAGTGCTTCTTTATCATCACAACAATCATTAAGTAATACAAGAAAACATTAAACATTCATATCCGAACAATTCTTGGGGTATTCTTTGTTAAACCTATACACTATAGTATCAATTTTCTGACACATTTGGAATAATAGAATATAATGTCTACAGCGAGCTAGATGTCATACCATAACTTTGCTGTTGTATCCGATCCAGCATTTTATCCGGCAGTGCAAATAAAAGCAACCTCTGTATTTTAATTAGTATTTAAGGCTGAATTGTAAAATATATATCTTTAAGAAGAGATGCTCAAAAGCTCACGTTTCTTGAAGAAAGCTATTACATTTTTCTTGATGTTATCTCGAGTTATTACCCAAACGATAAAATAGGCGCCTTGCACCAGAGAACATCTTAACTTTTGTAGCAACATTTCAAATGATTTTTCTTTAAGAGGTAGACTTGTTTCATAAAGATCCGACCGGATAGAAGATCCATTAAGGCGGTTTAATTGAAATAAGCGGGCCGAAGTTTGATTTAGGGAAATCCCGGAAATGCAATGACTTGCGCCAAAAAATTGAACCCATTATAAAATTATGTATTTAAACTGGAAATGTAAGATGAATTTTTAACATGAGTGTGTGACCAGAAAAAATTAAATATTAATCAAATGTCATTTAGTTGATGAGCGTTTTCAAAGCCAGCTTAAAGCGGTATTCAAGGCTGCAAAGGCATATAATTTACGAAATTTGTCAAAATTCAAACAATGGAAACCCCCACCAAAACGGGTGAAGCTTGAACATAACCGCCCAAAACAGTAAAAGAAGTTATAAATAACACAGCAAAAGGAGGCACCGATGGAGAAACTTAAAAAACTGATCGAAACGGAATCCAATTAAAGTTTTTGAAAACTCAATGTCATATCATAGCCTAACAGTTTTCAAAGTTCAATACATTCTTTTTGTCCGTAACTTTTGATGTAATGCTTGCGGACGAGTTCGTTTGACATGAAGCAGTGATTTTGTTATTTGCAAGTAATTTCTTTGCTTACACTAAGAGAATAAGAACGTGTAATAGACCACTTCACGGTTGTGAGGGCATGCTGGGTAATCAGGACAGGATGGCGGGGAAGTCAAAAGTTTGTATGCGAATTCAAAGTCAACTAATTCTTCCTAATTGAATATATTCGTCACTTTCTCTTTGCAAACTTTTTAAAACTAATGAACTTAAAGAAAGTATACACTAAATGGGGAGAGAACAGTGGTCCTTTGTCGCTTTTTAGAAAATTTGACTTCTTCCATGCAATTTGAGAGTCCCTCCACCGGAGAAAGTGGGTCCACCTAGCAGCAGAATCAATCTTAAGTTTACCCCTTACAACTCCGCAGTGATCACAAAACAAATCTATTGATAACAAGGAAAATTATAAAAGGTACTTTCATCTGTGGTTTACAATATCATTTTTGCCAGTATGATGAAACATGAATAACATGTCTTACTTAGCGTGGTTAAGGGTCTTTCATTTCTTATTGTTGCTCGTCATTCAACGCTCAATGCCATTAGGTCAGTTCAGCCGTAATTGATAAGTAAGTGCTCAAAGCTGAATTCTAAGTTAGATTTTTTTGTCCCTGAGTATTTTGTTTTCACGCTTTATTTAAACAGCCTCAAAGTCTTGAAAGTGTTAGGTACAGGTTCCTTGCTTCGCTGTTGACTAAACAAAACACTGTGCTACCACTAAGGTGGCATATATTGGCTTACAGTGACCTGACTCGCGTTAAAAATTATTACTAATCCGAATTTCTTATTACGAATATGTTTATTTCGGGATCGCTCTGGTTTTGATTTATCTCACATTCTGTTGAGGAATTTTCACGCCTTTATTCGCGCCTCTAGGGCAGCTCACGTATACTTGAATACTTGTGTCCAGTTACCAATAAAACACCGGTAGAGAGGGGATGTGTGAAGCTTGAACTGTAATGCAAATCAGTAAATATTAAGACTGAGACAAATGACAATGACGACTGTCGGGCATTTTTGAAAAAAAAAAAATAAAATAAAAAATAAAAAAAATAAATAAACGTGATACAGTCTTGGAATTGACAAATACTGCCAAGTTATTCAAGTGGCTGTGTCTGTATCAGTCACATTGACTGCTAAAATATATACGGCACTGAACCAACTTATTTTTTCTGGGCTTAATTCTCAGGATGTGTTTGACTTTTACCGAGCCTTTAAAATGAACGGGGTCTTTTAATGATGATGAAACATCATCTAAACATTTCAAGTACATCCAGACTTGGCTATCCTCACTTACGATTTTTAAGCGGTCTGGGTCACGGTTTTTAAAGTCAAAATTCTTTGTTAAATGCAACATCATTCAAATTTCAAATTGATAAACCAAAAGAAAACGAAACAAAGCTGATTCTTGAGCATTTTAAATCAACCTTGCGTACAAATCTAGATGAAATAACAAGCAAAAAAGCCGGGGCAACTTTATTTTTCAAGTTTTAGCCAGGAGCCTAGCCTTTACGCTCAGTAAAGAATCTTCCAAATCAAGGAAGCAGGCTATCCAGGGAGAAAAGCCGAAAACTTCGAATACAAACCGTCGATTCATGCCCTCTTGTGGCTGTTTTGTATTTTTTCCCCTTGAGTTTTAAAGTCTTTTCAAGTCTGACCCACCAGTTGGTAAGTGCGAAACTTACTTTAATCGCCTGACCTTCAGTAAAGCAATAGGCGTTAACAGCCACTTTCACGACAGAATTCCGACACGTACGTGCTATACTTTTTGCGAAGACCAGTTTAACGCCTTTTTTTTATTAGAGTAAGTGCTGCATAAATGGAGGTCGTTTTAAAAACTTTGAACGATTTCCAGCGGCCACTTTATCTCAGAACTGGAATTTAAACTTCGCTTCCAGAGTTTTAGAGCAAACCCGCATAGTGGCGCATCTTAGTAGCAGCATGAAAGGGGGCCTTACAAGTGTCATCAGACTGGTACGAAGGCGATCGGTTGCATGCCCCGGGGGATACTCACAATGGCCTGTAGGGGGAGGCTTCGCGTCGGTGAGCAGACCCATACGTCGCTCGACCAAAGTGGTCATAAAAGTTCAGGCAGTTTTTAAATTATGTAAGGCCATTTAGGCAAACAGTGAAGAAGTAAAGTCGCATGTTTGCGTAGATTAGGTTCTGCCACGCTACATAAAACGTAAAACCAGGTGCAAGGCTGACCATGAACGACAGCTAAATTGACTAATTTTATGATCAATCCGGTGAAAAAAAAAAAAACTTACTTCATCAAAGACTGTAAGTCCAGCTAAGATGATGTCACATTGTAGATCATGCACGAACAACAGACACCTGTGAACTACACGAGAGCTAATGGAACTTAAAAAAGAAAGAGAAAACTTTCATAACACACAAATTTTAATAAGAGTGAACTCATACGACAAATCGCACGTTTTTAGACTCATGGAGTGGCCAGAGGGCACATTAACTCCCACGAGTGTCCTATAGCTTAAACTATAGAGCATGTAGTTTACTAGTACCCAGACGGCCAGTGGTTCGACCCCTTTTGAGAAGACTTTCACTTCTTTGTTTTGTCGATTGTTTTACCTCATCACTGACCGAAGAAACTTCATTCTCGCGTGTTCACTAGGTGAAAAAAATCGCCATCACGTTCATTTCGGTAACATGTACATTTTTCCTTGTTGCTTTTCGCAATACAGGTGATTTTGCGGAAGTTCAAAGAATTCAGGTATAATTAATACACACACTGACACATTTTCTTTCAGTCAGATGGAGGTCAGTGCCGACTTCCTTAAAGCACCCGATCAATGAAATGCCCTTTTAGCGTTTTTCATTCCCGTTTTTGGCTTCATATTATTAGAGAGCTTTTTAAGATTTGAGGACGAGTACGAGTACGAGATTTAACTTAAAGTTTTTGCGCGTGTTTTCAAAAAAGATACACCCCGGAAAGCTTCATTTTACTTTTTTTTCGTTAAAAAAGTTAGTACGGTTATTTATATTGAAGGAGGTTAAGTCCTCTCCCAATAGCAAGCTGATAAAACTTCTTTATACATTTGATAACTTGTTCCCGCCATTATGACATTCTCGCTAAAACTCGTAGTAGATTGACGACGGCTATCTCGTTTTCCCTCCAAAATGACGCTGGTTCACGCGTGAGCACTACTTAGTATCGAGAAAATCTCGTACACATACATACATATATATCTCTGTGGGTATAGTCTTCCTCGTCACAGAATCTAACCTCTCTATAGGTATAGACATGTTGACACTTGGTTTAATAAAACATCTCTAGTGTTTTGCATAAAACTTTTAATGCCCAAATGGGGTATATAGCTTACAAAAAAGAAATGGAAAATGAACAGTGTTAAGTGAATTTTTTTTTGCTTTAACGACCCAAGCTTCATATTCAAAGGTGGATGGTAACTTCCCCAGTAAATTGTTTATTTAGACTTTTCTAATAAAGGTTTCTTGGTGAACTGTTTGTCAGAATATACATCAGTACAGAAACCTTACGGTCTGGTTCTCTCAAGCACTTTTCCACCAGTTTCTTTGATTATTGCCAAACCGAAACTATAATCAAATTTTTATTTACTTTATCTCCGGCAGTGTTTACTGACACAAGGTGGCAATGCCGTTTTGGTTTTTTGACATCTAAAACTTTTTGAAATCAGGAATTCTGGAACTTACTCTTGAATTAAACTGATGACAAACTAAACGGTGAAACAAAAGAAAACAAAGTGTGTTTTGTCTTACGTTGTAGTTTTGAATTAACAGCAAGACCCTAAAAAGAACATTTCCGTTTTAGTAATTTATCATCGTTACACCTGTCTATTAATGGCCTCACGAAATGGCCTCTTTCTTTGCGGGTGTACGAGGCAATGAAGAGTGTTTTTTAGTGGGTCTTATAAAAATGCCTAGGTTTTTTAGACCTTTAAAATAAAGATTGTTTGAAAGACTGTTTACCGCAAATAGAAGGCTTTTCCCGCCTTCGGTAATTTATTTGCGCTTCCCTATCGCATAAATTCATGGTGACACGCTACTTTGAATTATCTTTTCCTGTTTTGTCGTAAACTGACTTTTAAATGGATTCAAGAAAAGATATCGCGACAACCTTCCTGCAGGGAAGGGATTTGTAAAAAAAAAAATGATTTGATTTATCCGCCTTCTTGTGGGTACAGCCTAGTTCTTGACTGACTAAGCTAGATAGCTGAAAGTCCATTCCATCGGTTTTTGCGCCGGGCTCAGTTGTGTAGTAGATATTGTAAGAACAAGCCGTGGGCAACCAAATAGTAAAATATGTTATATATTTGCCTTAAGATATCATAAAGAACTTACTAATATAAAACCCTATAATATTGCGGACTGGCTTGATACAGGGGTCTTGATTCAGTTTATCATCTTTTAATTCTTTATAGACCCTTACTTATGCTTCGGTTTGTTTATTTCAATAGAAACTATCACTGTACTTTGAAAGCCAGTTAAAAAATAAAGTTGAGTCAGTATTGGCTAAAGGACCCAAGATATTGGTCACCCGTATATATAATTTTCATACACTACATTTTTTGTGTTTTGGAGAGAACATGAAACCTTGACTACCCGTTGGAATTGAATTTTAAGAGCATTTTAAGTTTCATCTTGTCAAAGTATAGGTTAAAATAATCTATTCTGTCAGAAAGACTTACCGACAAACTTTCAGTGTTCCTGACGAGTGTTCGGCTATGAAATGAATTCTGTAATAACTCTGAATAAAAGATAAACAAGACGGTGACGCAGTTCCAAAAAAGAGCGACATTAATTAAAACTAAAATTGCTTTCAGAGGCAATAATTACTCTGGAGTATGCTTGGTCAACAATAGTAAACGAGCTACATTGTCCGTCAAGATTTCACATCCCCAAAGCAAAAGGAAGAAACTTGTAATCGGTGATACAAACAGAATTCAACTTTGGATTTCCTTAGCTGGTAAAGTTTGAAGTCTTCTCTTCAAACCTGTTAATGTCCGTTTCACCAAACTCGGAATTCTGCTACAAATATAAAGACGAAATCGACATGAATCTGTAAACGAATTTGGGAGCAATTTGCATATTTCGGTGTCATAGTGTAGGTTTTTCTTCTAAATTTTGATAATTCTAATCCTGTCACATCGTTTGGTCTTTGGAATACGGGAATTAAATCTTGCTAACAAAGTTTGTCCTTCTTTCAATATGCTTACGCCAAATGTAAAGAAACATTTTGCTTTGTAAATATTTGATTTATTGTATATTTCAAAGCCTCCCCAGAGCAAGACAAGTTCCCATTGTTTCACTTCTTACCTCAAGATGAAATGAAGATGAAATGTGAATTCAAAGGACTGAAAGATTGTACGGTTAATTTGACCATTTTATTAGCTGGACCTGAGTAACAATTTTTTTTCAGTATATTCGGATTTGAAGATATTAATGTTATGCTACTTGCAAACGGACAGAACATTGTTGGGCAACAACTTCCAACATTGTTGGATGTTACATGTTGCTTACGTTTGCATACCTTGTTGCATGTTGTTGCGTGTTGTTGGAAGGTCTTGCGCAAAGTTTGAAACCGGTCAAACTTTAAGCTACGCACAAACGGACGCAACATTGTTGGGAGTTGTTGGCAAACAATGTTTCGTCCGTTTGCACGGGGCTTAACGCAGCAGAACTCACTGGGGGGGGGGGGGGAGGGGGGGAGAGTTCTCTTCTTCCCATAGGGGTCACGTCTCTATGTGGTCGCTGGATATGTACTACCCTGCCCCCCGAGGTCCGTTCTCGAAATACCTACGATGAAATACGTCGTGCTTTCGGTTTGATAAAACTCCCGAGATGGAAATTGGAAAAGAAATCAGAAATTAGGAGAGAAAAAAAACCTTTGGCACCCAGGGTAGACATGTACATGGTCTATATTGATTTCTCGCAAAGAAACAGCGTGATATGTACTTTGTTTTTTTTTTTTGTTCATGGTCCTAAACAGGGTTTTAAAACAGCTGAGTTTGTCTGAAGAGGGGAAAGGCAGGGAGGGGGCGGGGGGAGGGGGGGATCACGAAGCTCTCAGAACTTGTTGTTAAATATACCATTTTACAGTCCTGGGCTTTTAAAGGATGTGAGATTGAGGATGACCCTCCTTTGATAGGAACAAACTTCCTTTCTGTCCCTATGAAAGCTATTCTTTTAAAAAGTACTAGTTAGCTGAAGAAAAACATGATATCTAATAAAGGCGTAGGAAGGTTTGTAGCAAAGCCAGGTCGAGTTCAGCCTCGTTTACATCTATAACTGCATAATGGGCTGTTTCCTGACTAAACAATAGCTGAATGATCGGCCAAACATGTCCCCAACCCCAAAACAGCAGCAAGGCTTTTTTTCCAAATGCCTGAATGAATAATGAGGCTTCTGAGAGCTTAATGGCTCCAGTTTGAACGGTGCGTATGCTAGGGTTCTTACCAAAACCCGTTGGCTATCACGTACTTGTTTTTGGTAAAAAAAACAAACATCCACTGTTGTGCAGTTTTTTTGTAGTCCATTTCGGACAGAATTGACAGACGAATGGATAGCAAGACGGGGGGACGAACAGACGGGCGTTTTGTTGTAATTTGGTTTTCATTTTACGTGTTCTTTTTTCTGGTGTGCTGAACCTTCGGTTTCTCGCATACTGCTTTTTTCGGGGTAGGGCTGGCAGTTCACAGGCTAACAAACAGTAACCACCCTGGGGAGGAAACAGCCCCAGCGAGGCCGCCTTGAAGCAGTTTCTAACAAAGAAAGCTCTTTGGTGTTCTTTTTGTCCGACAGGGTTGTTTTCTGAAGTGCGGCTGTTTTGTAGTGTACCATGTGACTATTTGTTTTTACTTCTTCAACTCATAAACTGGAAAGATACTAAAAGCTTTGATCACCATAAAGAAGCAGGTTTGGAAATCAGATCTTAATTATCATAAAATATATTTTGTGTCTGTAAGAATTATTGATAATTTGAGAAGCTATACTAACCCTGGAAAGAGTGTTTCGTTCGGTGTCTAAACACCTCGAAACAGGTTTTTTTTTTCTGAAAATGGACTGCACCTCGTTTTCTCGACTCACATGTTGGTGTTTGGATATGTCGTGAAACACCCCTTCTAGTATTTGATCAGGAACTTGATATATATTGCGTTACATCGTTATAGCCGGAGATGTCGCCCGTGGATGTGCTCAGCTGTTATCAACGTCCCTGACAGTAAAAATTGATGGAAAAAAAAAAAAGAAAAAAGAAAGAAAGAAACTGGGGTGTTTTCTTTCTTTCTTTTCTTTTTTTATGAAAAAAGAACTTAGCTCAAATACATTTCCTTGATTTTCTCAAATTCGCTGGTGTGATGTGTAATGACTTCTATCAATGATGCGTCGTTCCCGGACTTATTTTTCTTTCTTACTGTATCACATTTGTCGCTGCTTTTAATTATAGGTTTATGTACGGCATTTTCACTATCAAACTCTGGGTCGGAAAGGGGAAGTAGTTAATAAAGCCTCAGACATTCATTTAATATGATAAACGTTAACTTCGTCTGTATAGAAGAGCCATTGGAAATCTTTTCTAAATCGAACAGGCTGCTTTTTAAAGAAACGCTGGTTTCGCAAGGCCAAGATAAAATTATTTGAAGTAAATGAAAAAATACGGTATTTTTCCAGTTTTCGTTTGCACGGCTCATCATGTTGTGTGAAATATACATAATCCCAAAATTCGGATTTGAATCTGTTCTGTCAATCAGTGACCATTAATATAATGGTTACCGCAGTTGATATATCAGTGCAATTTTAAAATTTTTTTATCGATCAGCTATTGTATAACCAGTGGTGTACTTAGCGTTTAAAATTCACTTACCTGAGTGAAATTTAATGAGCGGAATCCCAGAGAATCGTGAGGAAAAAAAAATCGATGTAATTCTGCGTTGTAGAAAATAGTATGTATACAATTTTGCGCGATATTGCTTTCCAAAGATTATTGCGTTCTGCTTCACAAAAGCGTAAAATATTCATGCTCTTCGCATCATCTTGTCTTTATATTAGGATCATTTCAAATGCTAATGACCACATTTGATCATATTCACTTTAGAAATGAACATTTGTAGTTCGCAAATTTAAAACTCTCTTTTTTTGTTTTGATACGAAAAGAGAATTTATTAAAAATTTGGTGAAAAAATATATAAAAAATCAATTATTGCTTTCATATGAAACACTGATGAAATACTATGAAATACGTACTTAACAACGTAAAAAAGTATTTTAAAAGAAATAGTGGCATCATTTGCTAAATTGACACTTAATTGCGCTGCTTAAATTACCTTCACCTCTAAACAAGAACTTTTTCCGACTCATTTTGCTGTAGTTCATAAGGTTAGCAAACGACCTTTTAGTTGCAGAATCACTCAGTATTTGTCGAAACACTTTTTCAAAGTATTTCATCGACAAAATTTGGAGGAAAAGGAGGGTTTTTCTCTTCCAGCTTGGTACTTTTGTCTGAAATCTCTTTGTAAGTACCAAGAAGGATATTTGCGAAATGTATTTTTAAACCTGTTTAAGACCGGTCTTTTATGTTTCCTTTATATTCGTCAATGCAGCAATCAGACTCGCTGCTTCTCACCTGCTTTGAATAAATTAGGCGTGACGTAGTAGTCTGAAGAACACTACAAAACGCTGATTCCAGGAAGAAAAACAACCCAGAAGTTGTACTAAGCGAGGCTTAGGAGCCCTTGAACTAAAAAAGCAAAATGCCAGGTGAACAGAGTAGAAATATACCGAGACATGGGCAAATTTTAAGTTCCTCCACTTAAGCAATCCAATTTAGGAAAAAAATAAATTTACAAGCAGCCTCAAATTTTATGAAGCTGAAACACTTATAACCGCGGAAATTGTTAATGATAGATCAGCCGTTTTTCAGTGTGGTTATTACAGTTTGCAGCGCTAAAGCATCTGAACCAATTTTTCCCTTCACAATTCTGTTAGCACAAGGCTGGATTTATACCTCCCTTTAATCAAGCGTTTATGCATCGATCTTTTATATTTTTAGTCAGCAAACTATGGAATGCGTTACCTCCAAAAGTCAGAGAATCCTAAGCCATTGCCATCGTCTAAGCGATCTCTTAAAGCTTACATGGCTTTAAGTGTAGGGCTTTCTTCGCAGAACATGCGTGGCTTCGGGCACGCAACGATTCTTATTAGCAGTTTCCACGTTCTCCGCTAGGAACGCCTGTCACAATGATCTCCCTTTTGTGTCATAAGTAGGAAGAAAAACGGGTTGCAGATCATGAGTGTCGCTGCTTACGCATGATTGAAATTTTTTTTAGAATTTTGAAACTATGGAAAGAACATTTGGAGAGTTAATGTTATATCAAAAATCTCTCAGCTTAAGGTTGTGGCGCCACGGTAAGTCAAAGTTACGTCATGAACCTAATCGTCGCCATATTGAATCGCCACCTTGATTTCCAACAAGTTTATAGAATAGGCCGAACTGGTTAGTAGTCAAATCAAAATCAATAGGTTGATGCTTACTTACAGTTAAAACAGGTCAAGCGTACCCCCAAGATTCTATTAATGAATTGATTATTTGAAAAATGAATCCGTTAGTGGTTCCCGTAACTGGTGTCAAATTCCAATCGGAATTACTGCATGCGTAATGAGAAGTGAATAATTTACGAGAACTTGTCTGTATGTGGTCAGATTGAAAATCTTTGAATGAATTAAAATTCTTAGAAGACATTTACATCAAATTCAGGGAAACTGAGCTGGTAGAAATTTCGTAAATGAATCGCATGTGAATTCACGGCTCATTACGCATGCAAGAATGTAGAGATGAATCTGAAATCTACACTGCCAACGGACTCAACTTTCGAATAATAAATTCATTAATGGAATTTTGGGGGGTACGCTTGACCTCGCTTGACTGTAATCGTAATTCGGCGTAAGATTTAATGCATGAGATAGACTGCAAAACAGTCCTTATTTTTGCGTATTCAAGTACGCGCGAGCAGTCAAACAAAAGGTCTGGAATGAGGCTGAAAACAGAGAGCGAGACTGGGGAGAGACGCTAAAAATACGGACTGTCCGTTTTGCATACGTTATATTCGTTCGAATTACCCGCTTCTCCCAGCCACGGGCAATTCCCATTGGCTAAATTTTGATGCAAGCTGTCACCAAGCTGTCAAGTAATGTTTTCAACATGTCATTCACGTTGTTCCATACCGTGATGAATTGCTAAAGCTTTCGCTGTAAAATGACAGATGTTGATCGCCTGGATTTGTTCGCAAGAATTGGGATTTGTTTTAAAATCGGAGCAGAGGGAAGCTTTGGAGTTGCTACTCAGGGGAAAGGATGTTTTCTGTGTTCTACCAACAGGATTTGACAAAAGCCTTATTTATCGGATGTTTGTTCATGCAAAGAGTTCTTCAAGTTCCGTGCAACGGCCGACCGTCATTGTTATCTCGCCTGGCTAAAAAAGCGGGATCGGTAGGAAACACACGACTTTTACCTCATGCAAACATGCCGCTTGTTCCAATGAATTGTTTTCTCTGTCGAGTAGATTATGCTTTGGAGGAAAACGTTTTGACTGAGCATCTGTGAATTTTGGCCGCTTATTAAATATATTTCATACTGAGAGGTCGTGACACGCATATTGATTTTCTCTGGTAGGCATGATTTGCCCTCTGACGCAAGAGCATTTTCTTTCTTGGCCCCTTTAGAAATGTAAAACTCTTCATTGCGGCTGATTAAGGGTTTTAGGTTGTTTTATTTCTCCAAAGTGCCTCCTGGATTTGAATAATTTTAAGCGATTTTCTTTGTGTCCGTGAATGTGACTTTTTCATGCAATGTTTTGTCACGCTGGGCCCAGCTCGTTAGCGTTTTTGGCAGGATTTTAAATTCTCACAGATAGTAATTTACAGAGCTAAATCACCAAGACTTGGTTTGGAATGAGGGGATTTACTCATTCTTTTCAATAGCAATAATTGTTCATTGTCAGTTGGCGTGTTCAGTTCTTCTCTAATTTGCGAAAGCATCGCCTTGCAGTTTCCCGGGGCAATTTCTAACCGTTGTTCCGCACGGAGAGCAAACTGCTCTTGTGGAGAAAGATTCTCCTTCCTCGAGGACAACGGAAAGTTCGTTTTTCAGTAGGTCGGCCCACTTTGGTAACGTTTCCCCTTTTCTGGTAGGCGCAACAAACGCATTTTCCGAGCTTATCCATCCATTCGTAAAATTGCCGAACTGTGTTTTGAGACAACAGTCGCTCATTCTACAATTTGTCCAAAGCCCTCGGCTCTTTCGGCTTTCTCCCTCTTCGAGGAGCAGGCACAGGCTTTGTTGTCGTACTGCCACTTTCACTCATTTTTGATCCTCCACTATATATACTACATTTCACTATATACACTACGTTTCACAGGGAAGCAACGCTAAAAATTGCTTTAGAATTACTGGATTACAGCGTCAATAATAACGCGCGAGTCTATCAAATTCACAAGGAGGGCGGAGTTGCGAACAGATTTTTGACAACTCGACGACATTTTTGAACCCCCGGGTCGGAACGAACTCATTGTATGGAAAACGGACAGTCGGTTTTTTTTCTCTCGCCTCACACGCGTGTGAGGCTCGCGCGCTTCGCGCGTAAGACTCTTACGCTACGCTTTACCGATTTCTTTACTGATTTTGAGAAAAAAACCGACTGTTTTGCAGTCTATGCGTGACATTTAAATTTATTTACTTTAGCTTCAAGAGTAACTTACGTTTGAAAGAGCGAATTCAGGTAACCATGCTTGTCAAAAAATGGGGGCCCTGTCAAATATGTTATGTTACGGGCAAAACATAGATCATTATGCGTTTCTGGGAAACTGCCCACCTACCCCTCCCCTAAACCAACATTAACACTTAATTCTGACTTAGGGCAAAATGTTGACTTAGGGGATGGGTAGGTGGGCAGTTTCCCATAAACGTGTATTAAAATGTCAGATAAATTTCAGAAAGGTCATTACGTTTGGGCATTTTGCTTGAAGGCTTTTTTAGTTGCAAACAGTTGAAGTCTGGAAAGACTTTTCGTCGACCTTTCACGGCGCCACCAGTAGTTTCCCCACTTAATGACGTCTGAGCAATGCAACGACTGCAGAATTTCTATACTGATGAGGGTAGTGCTTCTGATTGGTCGTGTCGCGAGAGAAATTTACTTCTACCAATCAGAAGCACTACCTAGGTCTGGGTAATGAACGTCATCATTATGGAATTTCTGCAGTCATTGCTCAGACGTCATTTCGCGGGGAAACCAGTGGTGGCTACTAGAGGACCATCCTTTGCAAATATCTCCCGATGCAAGAAAGATTAAAACAACGCTAGAGATCAAACTTTTTTCATATTTTTATTTAATATTTACTCTATAAATCCGTGTTCAGTCTAAACTATTGCTGCTCAAACTCCCAAACCTTACGTTTCTAAAAGATTTCCACCCCTTTGTTTGATTCAATAAATAACAATTACTTTTAATAGTACAATATATCCTCTTTTTTTTCAAAAAGTATCTTAATTTAGTCTTGCCCTACTAACAGGGCTCTAAAATTCTTGTACAAAACTTTATACTACAAACATACGTTCCTCTAAGTGTATTTAATCAATGTTAAACGATGTCCTGTGCTTTGCTCTTTTCAAAATGTAACGGCTCAGCTGATGGGAGATGTCTTACAAAGTTTGAGTAAAATCGAAGAAGTTGAAATGTCAAATATCGCATGCATTTTCCAGTAAAATTAGTCATTATTATATGATATCATGATGCTTTGAGGCACATGGCATTTTTGGTAGGATCTATTCGTTTCACTCCCAGAGTCAATCAGTAAGACACAAGCGCGACCATTGAAATGTTGGTGGATCTTTGCATGGTACTGTTTGATTTTCAGTATTTTCCATTTCCATGAGACTTATTTCTATTAGCGTCAACACTTAGAGAACTTTGCAGTGAGTGCAGATAGCATAACTGACTCAACTTTCCAAAACTGGGAACTCAACGAACAGGCCCTCACTTGTAGGGGCAATGAGTGCTCGACATGTGGAGGGTTTTTTCTTTTCTTTTCAAGTGAAAAGCTGATTTAAATTTTCGATAGAGTAAAATTACTCAAATTTCGTACAAAAATTGAACAGCGGACAATCAATTAGATAACACGACATTCGCATATGAAAAGATGTCCAATTGTTTGAAGAGCATAAAAAGTCTTCTGACGTTCACACGTGTTACACCGCATCGCACTATTTCTTTGTAGAATTTTATCATCTCTTTTTACAAAGCCAACGTTCTGCCATTAGAGAACTTGCCTAGGTTCTAAGAAGAAAAAATAATTTATTCCAATCCTCTTGTTTTATATTTTATATGATTTAAAACATTAACAAACGATACAAACGCCAAGGTCGAAACTGAAAGAAAAATTGGAAGACATCTTGGTCAACCTTGAAATAGTAGACTGCTCCGAAAGGCGACTTTTTTAGAAACAAGTCACTTTTTCTTAATATGAGTATTTAGCCAAGAGAACATGTTTTCTTGATCCTTTTAGGTTCAAATATTTACACTATTTACACAAACGATTTACACGAATCTCTATAAATACGCTGTTCTGAATGAAAACTTGTTTGTTGCGGCATTTCTGTCAACATCCAATCTCCGTAGTACTTTTTCTCCGGAGCTCTAAACTCCTGGCAAACTTCAACGGGGTATCTATCAATCCCAAGACAATCCGGGCAGTCACAAGAACCGTTGTCCCTTACTAAAACTCTCTCTACATTGTTGATCACTCTAACTGGTGAACAATCGCTGGCCGAATTGTTGCCAGACGCCGAATCAAGTTCAGATATCTCCCCGCATGTACAACGTGGGACGCGATCTGCGTCACAAAGAAATTCTGTCCTTCGTGTCTTTTTCCTATGTGATGATCTACTTTTGTCTTTTCGTACTCTTTGATTCTGACATCCTTTCAAAGGCTCGCTACTGGAAATCTCGTAGTCTAGAGGAGACGACGTTCCCGTGGATCTTAGCGTGGACTCCGAGGTGCTTGAACTCCCGCTGGATGGTGGAGGTCGTCGTTCGTGATGGTGGCGTAGCTTCGTGAACACAATAAAGAGGAGTATACCAATGACCAGTACCGCAAAGATGAATACTACAAGAAACGTTACTTCTTTTTTGCCTAACGTTTTTCTTTTGTATGGAATAGGCGTCGGTGTCGGCTCTCCTAGGGAATGACGAGAAATAGATAATTATTACTGTCAACAGTGAAAGGGCAATTTCTTGTATCGCTTGGAGATCTGACGGAAGTTTTGGGTTGGTATAATTACGGATCTTAGGGAAAGGAGTTTTTGGGCAAAGTACGTCAACTGGAAATGGGGCCTTTTGCTTTCTAATATGCATTGACGCTAACAAATTTGTATTTCTTGGTGTCTTTACTTTTACAAAGGAGGATTTGCCGAAACATCCGGGCACAACCACTGCTCAAGAATGCAAAAATCACTTCCGGTTGACTTGCGTTGCTCAAAAACGTCTTTGCTTAAGCTCCCTATTGTTAGGTTTGGGGAGAGGTAGTTGGACAGTTTTTCAGAATCTTATACTGATCCCAAATATCCACACTCAAATTCTCCAAACTGATGTCCATTCATTTCCTTAGAGAATTAGTTGAGAGAATTTGTGAAAAGATCAAGGCATTTTCACTCAGGTGACCGTCTTTAGTAATTCTCAGGACCGTTCCTTTTGTTAACGTTTTAATACTGTTGGGAGAAAATTGATGTTTGTCGCTTTTGGGACTTTAAGGGTTAAGGCAGTGTTTACGCAACACTGGTGTGAATTTTGTACCGATGTGACTTGAAAATTTTAAAACTCTGTATGAAGAGTCGGTGAGATGACTCGCAAAATGGTTGGACAAACCGCATTTGCAAGTAATTGGTTCAAAAAGTACACCAATATGTTAAAAGAGGCTTCTAAATGAAAGAAGTTCCTGGAATAAAGCCTTAAGAGACTTCTGATAAACTGCTAGATTCTGCTCGCAATTTGCCTCATGTATACAAGTGAATCAAAGGGAGAATTTGATCAGAAGACGCTTGTAGCCTTATTCCACACACCCCTTCATTACTGTTGTCTGGGTCTGTTGTGGCGCAGTAACTCTATCCCAAATCACTCATAAAGGCAGATTCTTTCTTGTGGTTTCTTATAGAGTTCCTGTTTCACAATATCAAACTATGTGACCCGATAGACAAAAGAGCGGAAGTGTCAGAGTCTTATGCAGTATCCTTTCTAGGAAAGTGGATGATCAACAGACTGTCATTTGCGGTTTCCGCGCGTAAGGGTTCCTTGTCTGACTTCTACGGGGTCAGTATTGAGCGGTAAGTAACATACTTGCTTTTTTCCTACCTTTCTGAGTTCGTGGGCGAGCAAGACCACGAGCATTTACTTTATTTTCCTCAGATCCTAAGAGCGAGAGGAAATCTATTAATCGTGGATGCCAAAGCCTCCTTCTCGCGCCAAAGGCAAACTGGGAAAAGGAAGAGACTGCTCGCAGTCTAATTAAATAAGTGGTCAAATCGGATCAGTAACTGACCACCTACCCCTCCCATAAGTCAATATTAACACTTACTTCTCCCTTGGGGCAAAATTGTGACTTAGGGGAGGGGTAGGTGGTCAGTTATCCGGAAACCTCAATTGCGCCTAGCCTGCGAACACAGACGTTTCCCCTCGCGAGGAGAAACGGCTGTTTTTGTGGGCTACAAATGCTCAGAGCTCTCCACTTGAAAGGAATATTTGTAATTGCTGCGAGCAGAGATTTTACCTCCCATGTACACCTTACCCGTCTCCTTCATAACGGTCTTTTGGGTGTATCACGCAAGTCTCTCGGGGTGAGCGTGACAATGAGGGATAGTGTGACGACCCCAGACAATATTCTTAGCTGTTTTCGTGGGCCTTTCTTTCCACAATGAAAATCTACACAATTCAGGTAAGTAGAGACGCCACTTACTTTCTGTTCTGTATGAAGCCGTAAATCCCCTTCGTGTACCATTGGTCCAAATACCGTTGTGCTGGTAAAATATGTACAGATTGTTCCCCGTGGATATTATCGGCTTTTTGTATTTATCATCCTTAATGACGACAATTTGCGGTGCACTAACGTCTTTTCCATCACGGATTATTATTGAGTCTCCATTCATTTTCAGTGCGTCAAACCACAGCCTCACCCTACTTCCCTCGGGCAAGTTGATCACCCACTTGCATTTGGAAGGCCCCAAGCTTGGAAACATCTGCGGCGATGACGTGATCATCCCTTGAGGTTTCTTTAGTATGCATCCACAGGAACACGAAACTGGTGAGCAATTCATAAGTATTCCAAATTAAATGTTTAACGTACTATTCATTCCCAGAAGAGGCTACAGTCAAAATTAAAAATTCCAAGTTTCGTTCTGTGAAATGCTGAAATACAAGTTGTACCACGTAAAAGTACTGCAAAAGAGGTTTCACTCGAATAGTAACACTGAAATTTGTTTACTGTAACTAACCGAAAGCATATTATCTTTCCTTTGAAAAAATGTCGAGATGTGGCCATGAAGCGCGTAAGTAACGGCATATCATGACACATCAGTTTTAAATAACCACCCTCTGTATAATCTGGATAAAAATAACAAACTCAAGGCTTAATACAGTAAAACCCCGCAAGTAAGACCCCGGTTCTTAAGAACCTGTTGGGCTAAAATTTGCCAGTTAGGTCCTCTCTATACAAGAACCTGATTAGCCTAAAATTTGAAACAGGTTCTTATTTTCTAAAACTTATAAAAATTGTAGTTCTGTACACCTGGGCAAATAAGATAGTCAAGATTCAAGATCCTCTTTCAAGGCATAGGTGCCTGATCGCTCCAACTGCAATATAATGGTATGCAGATTTTATAGAGGGAATAAGGTGAAAACCACTAAATTCGAACTAAATACTCTTAAGCTACAATGTATTTCTTCTTCAGAAAATAAGAACCTCTTCTTAAGAATCTCAATAGCCTAAATTTATGCTAATTACCATTTTGTAAGACCATGTTTGGACAAACGTAGGAAATACAGGTTCTTACTCGCAGTTTTTTACTGTATTCAACTTGATCTGTTGACATACCTGGACAGGGGCTCGGCGCACATGACCTGGACATCAATGCTTTACCCTCACAAGAAGACTCTTTGTCTTGGGTCGTGCTGACACTCAAACAGTAGCGAAACCTATGCTGTGTTCCCTTACCGCATGAGCTCGAACACCAGCCCCAAGGCGACCATGAACTCCAGCCAACGTGATGCTGGTTTCCTGTAAAAAAAAGAAAGTCAACCCTTTCATTTTTCCAATTCGTATGAGGAGTATGAACGAAAAGTTAACCCTTTGGGTCCCAAGAGTGTCCAACATCAATTTTCTCCTTCCTACATGAGCAGATCATCAAGAGTACAGGTTATGAGAATTACTAAATTGATTACCAAAGGGAGAATGCTTTGGTCTTAAACCAAATTCTCTCAACTATTCTTAAAAGAAATGTATGGGGATAAGTCTGGAGAATTTGTATTTGGATCTTGGGGCTTAAAGGGTTACAGGACCGATCGTGTTTCTGGGAAACGGCAAGCACTAGGCTAAAAACCACTAGGCATCAGGTACAAGAATAAGGCGGCTCTTTTGGGCGGGGAAGGGGGGGAGGGGTTGGTGGAAGGCAACGGACAACAAACGTTTTCCGACATCTCATTGGAGAATCTCAGTTATTATAAGTAAACCATAGTACAACAACATATTTCTACATTTACCCCAGAAGTAAACTCTTGCTTAATCATAAGGGAAGATTTAGCTGACATTCTACTGTTATGTTGTTAAAGTGAGCAAATTTTCGCATATTCATTTAGAAGGCCCTGTTGGAAGCTTTAGTCGAAACGACATTGGCAACTTCGCTCATCATTAGTAACTGGGAAAATAATACGAATTATTTATTGGCAAACAACTGCCTATCAAGTGCCAAAAAAATGACGTACGAGAAATGCTTAATATTGTGTGGCACTTGGCTCTCTTGTTCAAAACGACCGTACATTTATTGTGTACGTGATATTGGTGTTTTTCAAGCACAGAGTGACCTTAACTTCCATTAGAAATGACCTTGCAATTGTTAACATTATTGATTGCCGAGACGGAGGGATGATGCAATATTCTATATAAGCAAGAAAGACATAACATTAAAAGATTCAGTTGATTTATCAGTCCACAGGAACATCTTCTTATCCCAATTTGAAGTCAGTATTCAGGCACAACAAGAATATCCCTGATTTCAACGTCATCAGTTTCGAACATTTTGTTCGATTGTTTTTTCTTACAGGCGTAAAATATTCGCTTGTATTGTGGTTGTTTAATAGAGAAAATCAAGATGGCTAGACGTCAAACAAAAAACATCCTCCAGGCTTTTTATTCTGGGCGGACGAGCGAAAAAGAAAATAGCAAACAATTTCTAATTAAGGAAAAGAGAAACATTCATCTTTTTCAATCTTTTTAGCCTCATCTAACTACTAAATCTCTCTTGAAATTCTCTCTGTCGATCTAATTCTCCTCTCCCTTGGGTACAAGTTACCCAGTCATATAATAACAGGTCATTTGAAGATGATTTATAACCATAATTATGTTTCCCAACGTAATTACTCTCATTAAGTTATTTTTAGTGAAAATTTAATGTGACATTTATAGGAAAC
This sequence comes from Porites lutea, assembly GCF_958299795.1. NCBI lineage: Eukaryota > Metazoa > Cnidaria > Anthozoa > Scleractinia > Poritidae > Porites > Porites lutea. Next base: position 4,162,758 of record NC_133209.1, read on the forward strand.
CTTATGACGACACTTGTCCAAAACTGAAAACTCAAAAACGCTCAAATAAGAAATTTAAAGCAACATCTTTGAAGTAATCAGAATCGCTTTGCTTTCTCTTCTTTTTTATCTTCCGATTACGCCATTACGTGTACCACAAGACTCGAGTGTTTTGTCTAATCTCATGGAAACGTTTTAGACACTGGAATATTCGTCGCTAAATTAATGAGCCGCGTGACTTTCTCCTAAAAAAAAGGTGCAAAAAAGAAGGACGTTCAAATATCGCAAGAGGTTAAGACTTTGTCAAATGGATAATCACCCGGTGTTTTTTATGTTGCTAAAAATTCTGCACTTTATTATATTCTTAATTCCTTTAACGATGACTTTTTATCTATGTCGAACAATGATACTGCTTCTAGAATCCCCAAGTTTCAAATTTATGAAAATAACAAATTCCATTTGCCAACCTACTGAGAAGTAAACAACGGCAATTAGCTTTCATGAGAGCATTCAGACGATAGCAGTGCTGGGATTGTAAAGTAGAACAGTTAAAAACGAACCACATGTCACAAGGGTTGTATGAACAGGCAAAAGCGCTTTCGACAACGGTATTAAACAATGAAAAAAACGAAAAAACTGACATTAACGTAGTAAACAGTCCAAATATGAGGAAAGAAAAACTTCTCATTGTGGTCTCCCACATCAGATGCAACACTTGTTTCAAAAAACCTTCTTAACTGCAGTTACGGGAATTTATAATCTACTATGTGTTTTCGTACACCTTTTTAGCCCGCTTTGGTAAGGGTAATCTTAGTTACACTTCCATTAACGATGCGGTAGAAGGGCCGCCCGCAAGACTTTTAAATGGATTAAAAGATAACCTATTTTCGTGGGGATAGCTTTTCTGGACTCGATGTAAACTGATTAACTTGCAGATCAGCCGTATTGACTCGTTCAAAATAATCATTTACAGATCTTGCCGACAATATTTATCGTATGGAAATCTCTACGCGACTAAAAGCTTTTCGTCTATCGAAAAAAAAAAAAAAAACAGTTCTATGAATGACATATTTGTGGCTCGCATTGAAAGTGCTAATTTATCACCCTTTTGCAATTTATTTATATCCTACCCAAGAGAAAGGACAAAAAGACCAAAGCCATGTGGAAATAACACGAAACTTTAAAATTCTTCATAGATTCTTTTCAGAATTTCATTTATACTAAATTTTTTTATAGCTAATTTTATGAAAGAAAAGGAGAGGGCCTTTGGAGTTCTTCGGCTTGTACAAATGTTGTATTTGTGAAAACAAGAATATAATATTGGCAGCAAATAACGGCGCCAGTATGTCTCGCCTTAAGTGTACGGCTTACCTACCTCCTTTCAAAACCTTAAATAGCTTAATAGCAAAATCCTTTTACCGGAACTTTCTAAGCAGATTGAAAGTCTTCAACGTGGACGCCTTGAAAATCATTTCGAACCTGGATAATATATTTCAATTACTCATATGTCGCCCTTAAACGTGTTCAAACATTTAAAAAGAACACTCTTAACTAAACTGAAGGTTTTATGACAGTGTTAAAAATTGTTAATGCAACCAAAACACGTGCGTGCTTCTCGTAACTTAGGAATACGGATATACTATTGTATATGTCTATTTGATATTTATTACATAACGTGACACGGCAGAAGAATTGACTTGCTAAGTATAAAACAAGGTCACGAAATCGACACGGCTGTTTTGCTGTCAGGAAATCATCTATTGATGATAGGCTTCTGTCAGGACGTCTTGAAGTGACGCGAAGAAGACAAAATATACCTATAAAAAATTATTTAAGGAAACAAAAATACAAAATACCAAGCACTTAAGCAAGAGATAACTTCAATGAAAAAAATTCAGTTTCGTCGTGGTCTACGATGCTATATTTATTTTCTCAAGTTCTGTAAAGGAACTGAATGAAGGTATAAGAAAGACTCGGAGATTTTACGCCTGATGAACACAGTGCCTCCAGGTGGTTAGGTTTCTGTATTTTGAGAGGCTAAAATTAAAAGTGGAACAACATAGTTCCTTGCCATACTTAAACCTTTCATCTCCGGATTCGAAAGTTACAACCACCTTGAAGGGGCTTAAAATCGCTAAACAGTAATTCCACAAAAAAGGGAATTGCCAAATGTTCAACTCCACTCAATAATTGAGTCACGAGGCCATGTCCATGATTTTCCATAGCAAGAATTCAAAACATGTAATGCATACAGACTTTTTGGTGCTTAAAGGTCCTTTGCATGAAGTAGTGAGTGTTTCGCGAGTGCACCATGTAGCATTTCGACCATATTTGGTAAAGATAATTTTCGTATTGAGAGAAGAGCAACGTATTTTCGGCAGGAAATAGTCACACTTCACTATTATGTAAGATGGCTAAAACATTTTACTGTTTCTCCATCTATAATCCTCTGATATAGTGATAACTTATTTTCACACTTGAAAATTTAGGCTTTATTTGATGTACAAGTCGATTAATGCTTACATTCACAGGGGAACTTCCTTTTTAAAAAAGGAGTTAATTTTAAATTTTAAAATGCCTCTAAACTTCACATTACAAATTATTATTTTCATCTAAATCTCTTGATGCAAGGCATGCCACAGCTGGCTAATCAGTTGACATTCCAGTTTCAATTACACTTAATCCCATTCAAATTATTTCTGCTCTCCTCCCCCTGCCCTTCTTACAGAAAAAGATCAAAATATGTCCGGTTTATAACAATCAAAACTAACTACTATTAAGTGAGAACTGCACTGCCCAGTCAACCGCATGATAGAAAAGACATTTTTCTGAGGAAAATAATTTTCACTTCTTTCACTTTTGCGTCAGAAACTTCTATGCAGTAAGTGATATCACAAGGCAAAATAAGAAAGTCGGCAGGATCAGGAATTTTTTAAAATTCAGTAGAATATAAGATCAGTAGCTTATTCGTTTTCCTTACAAGCCGCCATTTTGTTCGTGCTGACGTCTACCGCGTCATAACTTTGACGCAACGCAAGTTATAAACCAACGGAATCGGTCAAAAGCCAAAACATAAAAGAGCTACTTTCCCAACAAAATTTTTGAAGAACAGTTTTTCGTGATTAGAGAGGTGTGATCCGTACCACAGAAGCGACTGTAGACACCTTCTTAACCATCTTGATGTTTCAAACAGTAATGCCCCAGCTTAGTTTACTTGACGTATTAACGTTGCAACTGCAGTATCGTACCGGCCACAGGAAGAAGAAGAAGAAGAAGAAGTGCCTTAGTTACCATACATTTTTTAGTAACCTATTACATAATTGCAAGGCAAGAGATCAAGAAAGGTCTATTGAGCTTTTCGACGATCTCCGCTTAACAATTATGACAAGTCGAAGCTGATACAGTTTAACTACAGCTGATACCGCAGTAGGTGTAATAGTAATATTTATATCAAGCACTGGATGTGCAGATAAGGTTGTGTGGATATTTTGTGGAATTGACAGACAATTCGCCGGATTTAAAGACTGACAGCCATAAAATGATAAATGAACTGTCTGTTATCCCGCAAGGGCAGAGATAAATACCCTAATCCCTGCCTAACATAAACAAGTGCTGTTTCTACTAGTATAAGAACAATTGGTGATCTTGCAAAGCCATTTGCGCCAATACAATAAACCAGCCAGACGACAGAATATTAAATTTCACCGTTTTTAAACCTAACGCAGTTCGGCCGCAGAAAAGACGAAATCAACTGTCAGTTACAGTTTTTCTCAAATAATCATGGACTGTTACAGAACTAAACAGGAAAAGCAATAAAAGGACTAGGCGATCGAGTTTATGTAAGAACTTCCTTCCATTCCGTTTAATTAGGAAATGTTTCCAATTGTTGCTCCAAAAGCTACAGCAGGAAACTGATCTATGAAGTACAAACAAATACAAAATTTTACAGACAAGATGGCTTAAATATCCGTGGCCACTTCAAAAAAGACAGAGAAGGATTAATTCCTAAAATATTCAAGGTCTGTGCAACGCCGCCGCTGAAATAATCGAAAATAACCTTAAATGACAGGACTTCAAAAAATACAATAGGACTGCAAGTGGATAAGCTAGACTTGTCAGTAATGTCTGACTTGGATTTGGTTTGTTCTTCGTGTCACGCTCAAGTAGAGCAAAGATCAATTTTTAATCTTCACATTCTTGGGCAGATTATTATGATCCCGACAGGTAGATGGCCGCAAAGACAACAATAAAGTACATGCCTACACGAACTTTCCGTGGAGTGAGAAAATCAAGAGGAAAAGCCAGAGCTAGTGCAGTTTTGGTTTACATCCCTAAAAAATTGATAGCGTCGTTTTAGGCTCGGTTCTCCAATTCAGTTGTGAGATTAAGACAGAAAAAAAGAAAAACAGATATGTCAAATTAAACCGATAAAAAAACTGACCGTGACTGAATTGCTTTTTAAATGACAGTTTCACTTTGCTTCGTCCTTTCTTGAACGCATTAAATCGACGAAAATAGAACTACAACGTGCTGTTCAAATGACAGCGCTTTCCTGAAAGCTTGGCACGTCTATGCAGTTTTGGACTCATTATAAGTCCAAAACTGTATAGACCTGCCAAGTTTTAACATTTTGAATATTTCCCTTCCTGTGTACTTTGACTTGTTGTCCGATGATCGACTGAAAGCTATTCTAATCCATCGCGGGAGACGTAATTGAATGTTGAGTCAATATTTGGAAATAAAACCTTTTGTTCCAGAATTCTGCCTTGTTGTAGTCCTGCTGGTCAGGTTAGTTTGCCTTTTGTAAACGACAACAAAGCCATTCTAAAACATACACAATAAACACTTGTCATCGGCCCGTCGACGTCACTGCACCACACAACTTTTTCTCTGTTTTGCAAATGAATGTAACCAATTATCGGCTAATTTTCCTTTTAAATTTCCATTATGAAGCGAAAACATTAACAGGTTTCTTCTCGCGTCGTGTCGTTCAAAAGTGCTAATTGACGTTTAATAGTTCATCCACGCCTCAATCCGTTTCCTTCCTCTCGCACCATTCTCACTTCATCTGTTTGCAATTAACACTACAGGTGAAATCTGAACTGAATCTCCACTTCAACTCTCTGCCTCGGAGATATACCTTCACCTTGGCAGTATAATATTTTGTTTACAATACGGAAATGCTCAAAGAGATAATTCAAGTTGACTTAATATTTTTGAATGTTTTTTGAACAGCAAAACCAATGTTTCAGCAATGTTTCGGATCTTTTTTTGTCGAGCAAAGTTGCCATTTCAAAACAAATTTGTTTTAAAAGCACTTTCATTCATTTTGCGATCGTACAGAACTCAAGGTTTCGCGAACTCTTGGTTTCACCCGTATCTTCAGAATGTCCTGTAACGGCACTTTAAAAATTTGTCTTCATTTGAAACATTTACCGCATTCAAATCCAAGCCACAGAATTTTAAAAACTAATTTATACTGGAATAGGAAAACTATGGTTCCCAAAGAAGCTCAAATCGTTGCTGTGTTTTCCTGTCTCGATAACATTATAGTTCTTAATAAGAGATCAAAGACACAAATAATAACGTTTCTACATCAAAGGGCTTGTAAATTGTCGCTGCTGACCAGTTTTTTGCTAGAGACTAGAGGACAGTGCGTAGATCGCCTAAAGTGGGTTATAACTAATGAGTCTATGTATGAAAGACTGACGAATGCGCTATGATAGCGTGCTCTTTGCAGTACGTCGGCTAAAAATAAGATTTGGAATTAGTTTGCCTCTATCAACATACCTGGAGGGTGTGTTGGAAGACATATCGAGCCCACCTTGACTTTGCTCCTTGTTAGGCTAGAATCAGTTACATAGTCGAAGCAATATTCTTCAACGTAGTCTTTGAATAGCGTGCAGGGGAAAAATGTCGCTGTATGCTCCTGCTCAACTGGTTTTTGCATGATGCTTTTGTCGGAATGTTTTTCGCGTACTGATATGACGTCGTTGGTCCTTGCAGAGGGGCATTCGGGGCGGGTGAATGAAACTGTAAACGAGTTTGAGCATGGGAATATTTTGTTGGTGTGAGATGACAACGTTCTGTGACCCCAATCCACATAAACAACCTCGCTTTTGGTTAGTGTCAAGTTTGCGATGCCAGCCTGGTACTCAAAACGGTAGATACCTTGGGTGTCGAAAACGTCACAGGTAAATCTCATTCGAAGCCACGTTTCTTGAGGAAATTTCTGCTTGCCATTTGCCAGTTTCCGAACGTACTTTCGGGTTACAAAAATCTTCTTGTGACCTTTTTGGTAGTACAGATTAATCCTGTCGCGGTATGTCTTGGGTAAGCACTTTCGACGGTGCCGAATCCAGATGCTCAATCGAGTTAAGGCGGTATGGTTTGTCGGTGAGTCGATGAACACCCTATCCCACTTTAAGCTCAAGGTCTGCGGGATAAACGCTGCATATTCGGTAGATTCATTGTGTGAAACGCGATACTTGAATTTGTACAATCCTGGGTGGTCGAATACTTCGCAAGGCAAAATCACAGCAATTTTAAAACTATCCAAGGGGACACGTTCTGTATGAACTCTTCTGTTTGTTCTGTTATCGTACACAATAACACTTAACGTTCGTTGAGACGAAAGTGAAGAAAAATTTTTGGGAATATGGAAGTACAATGTTACATTGCCCGCAAGAATTTCCGAAAAGCCTGCAGATAACTCCACTGACAGACCATCCAGGGTTCCCTTTCCAAATTCTTTAGTGCCTTAAAAAAGGGAAAAATATACATTAAAAAGAAAAAAAACACACGATTTTCGTTGCCTTAACCTCAATATTTTTTCGCATGACTGCCGTGTTAACTTGCGTCTGGCAGATCCTATGTCTTTCGCTGGTGGTAAAATAAGCGTAATTTACATTAACTACAGTTTAAACGTTCTTTTGTCAACTGTTATGGAACGACGATTGAAATGCGACCCACCACAATTAGTCAAGACTGGCTATGCTTAATAGCCATTACAGACACGGTTGAACTCTAAGTGAAAGCCATCGCGTTCGGTTAGAGCCGTTGGAAAAGATCAAGCTGTTCGCAGCGGCTTTATGAGCGAGACTACATTACAGTTCTCTCGCTTGACCATCGATTGTAGAAGTACTGAAAGCAGATATCCTCACCTTGTGCTTGTGATGAAAGGACGCCGGAGGCAATTAACAAACCGCATAACAGCATCGAGCATGTTTCCATCGCTCTTTTTTCTTCATGGAATGTGTGTTGTGCTGAAATGGAAATGAACGGAATGAGCCAAGGGCACAAGGCTTGAAGCTTATATCTTCCCGCGATATGCGCCCGCTCAGTCTCTCCACTGCCAACGTTTGCTTAAAGCATTTACGACATATAATTAATTGTCCACAATTATATTGTTACATTGTGCTGTTATAGTTAATTAAGATTCGGTCCTGTTGTGCTCTTTGAAACCCAAACAATGACCCAAACTACTGCGCCAATAATAGACTGCTAATTTGCGCTATACAGAAGCTCTACAGCCCAGCAGATGGGAAAAAAACATCGACGCAAGATGTAGGACTAACTGTACGCGTAATCTTACTGATGAAAGTGTTCACTGTGAACGTATTGTCCTGGGCGCGCGGGAGGTCGCACAGCTTTCATTCTGACCACGGTTTACCTCCAACCGGCTTAGGATGTTTACTTAACGGATTTTAACTTCTTTCGTCTGCGTTTACAGAACAGATCAACGAGTAAAGGCCAAAAACTATGCCTGTGATCTAGAAGCTGTTGATATCAGCAAACGCAAAATCTATCCCTCTTCTCTTATCGTTTGCATAAATTAAAACATTGCTATGCCATTTTGTATGCAAATTCCTTTTTTTCTTCTTAAGACGTTTTTCACACATCTGCCAAAACGGGGTGAAAATTGCTTTTGCTCTTAACAGAACAGTGATAACTAGCTAACGATATTTTCCCAGGTTCATTCGGTGTTTTGCGGCCAAGGCAATAACAATGTTAACAACTACGACGAGATGCAAATTCAACAATTTCTTCCGCGCTGACAAATTTCCTGATTGAATATTCTGTTTTCACAGTAATTACACCACAACAATACACTTCCCTCCCTAAAACCGCCCCTGTGTTTAGTTTTCCAATAAGACACGTGTTGTGATGCATTGAAATTGTCAATCCAAACCCTTCATGGTTGGTTGCTAAATCTATGACGTTGGCCGTCAACATAATCAGTACAGTTATGTCTGAAAAATGGATGCTTTCCCAAAACATCCGTGCACATCATCATATAAATTTTGCCCTCCTTTTAATAACAGCTTATAAACTTACGGGTACACGCCAGATTCAAACAATACTTTCGCGTTCGGTCCTTTGCTATCATCGACTTAAAAAAGATTTTTGGATTAATGCGCGTCCTTGCCTCCACTTAAAATCGTTGCAATAATTAAAATGTTTCATAGGATTACGGAAATTTTGCATGGTAAATCGTAGCAAACTTGGTCATTGTAAATATGTAGAATTGTTATAAACAAGGCGGAGCTGAAAAACAAGTTCCATTCTCCCATTTGCCAAAACACAGTACATCATCGGGCTACAAAAAATTAATAAATAATATCGGATTGCATGCATGTCTCGCAGAAGGTCACGGAGACTAAAGTGCGAACAATTCGAGCAGGAAAGTTTTGGCTATTTTAATACCAGCGCCCGAGATCTCTGATAATTCAATATTTTCTTGTGCTTTCTACTAATTTGACTTCGGTCGATCTTTCTAATAATACCCAATAATAAAGAACCCAGACGCAAAGAATGGCAAATAATTTCACAGCTTAGCGTCAGTCGAAATTAAACAGCTTCGGGCAAGCACGCAAAGGTCCTTCAAAATAAACATAAGGCTCTCGGGTGCTGATACATGTCGCAATTTCGAAACGAGCGAAAAGGAAAAATCAAGATTTCTCGATGACATAAGCGCATTTTACAGCGCAAACTGACTTGATACATGAACAAATTTACGCCTGCCTACCTGACCAAACACAGCAAGCTTTCGCCGTAATCGCTTAATCCGCAAATGATTGTTCGCTGTATTTACACTGACTGTTGTTCTTGGGACTGGCTTTACCTTTGCTGATATGTTTTTCACACAAGCGTTGCGTTCTCTAAACCGCATTGACGATGCATATCGCGAAAGCGTCGTCAACTGGAACTCGCCCGTATATTGGAAGGTATTACGCGCTGAAGTTCCTAATGCGTAGATGTCCACTCGGATCTGCTACCGGAAACATGCCGCACGCTACTGATCAGACGTGTATCTTTCATGTCTTATATTTTCCATTAGATAAGAGTGCACGTGGTCTACTTATCATTTGGGGTACTGATTTACATCAAAATATCCCTTGTCTACATTTGACAACACGGCGTCAAGGCAAAGTACATTGAAAGTGACAGTTGTATTGTGTTTTGATGAGGTGGGAGGCGAAGTTTAAAAACTTACCCAATGAAACAAAAGCAGATCTTGTTATGATGGACGACGTTTCAACAAGGTTTTCGCGAGGGCGTTTTAAAGGAAGCAAGCTTAAGGATCTTCATCACAAATAGCTCCAATTTGCTCCGTTGCTTGAAATCTCCATTTCTCGGTGACCCGACTAGCTGAATGCAGTGGCAAAAATAGTGACTGGAAAGTGAAATTCAGAATTATCTATTACGCTTTCACCAGAATGCTTTCAATGTTCCAAACTTTTAAGATTACCCTTCTTTCTTTAAAGCATTGTAGATCATTTTAGTATTTTCGAGACCGATCTGAACAGCCACCATGTTTACGAGCATGACTACGGGGCTATCTTATAAAAATGTTATTGGAAGCTCGAATTTCTGAAAATGAACGTAAATGTATTCACAAAAAACTTTAACTGAAAGTTTTGTGTTTAGTATAAACAAGAAATACATATTTATTTCTGGACGTTGCACAAGCAGTCAGTTCACAGCAAATTAAACTGTTCTTATTAAGCGAAGATCACACTTTTCCGGTTCAGCAGATTTACTTCGTTTTTGGCGAAATAGTATTTTTTGTTCCCACGAAGAGTGAAGTGTATTCGGTTTACGCCAAAAAACTGCAGCGATTGTGAACAATAGTTGCTCAAAATGCACTGGAAATTCGCCAATGCGTTTTACATCAGCTACGGTCTAAAGAGTATATTAAGTGCCAGTGAATGGTTCATTCGGAGATTGGTAAAGCGACTTGAAATTTCTTTTATAATTGAAGTGCTCTTCTAGAGCCATTTGAGTCAGCCAAGAAGCTGTCAGTTTGTAACATAAAAAATAGCCGCAGCCAGCCAGCCATGCCAGTTTGTCCATCAAATATCCAAGTGTTTGTGCGCTACTGAGTGCTAGCGCCATAAAGTCTGTATGGGTTACAGACTTGACTTGCTTTTAAGAACTTGTTTCCGAGAAACGAAGTGAATGCCAAGTTCGTTTCAGGCAGCTTTAATTCTTGTCTGTAAGGCTTTTATTCCCACCTGGCGCAGATGGCATGTGCACGAATTTCACAAAACATACTTAAACTGTAAATATTAATATCAGCTCTCTTGGAGACCACAAACTGACAGTAAAACACGGCCACTGAACAGCTTGGAAACCAAGGTCGTCAAAGTAATCTCATTAATGATTTTCTATTCGCTGTAGTGGATGTTAATATGGAATAAATTATATCGCTTAAGGTGAATCAAGAGAAATATTTCGACCTTAAATTTCTTAGAGAGAGAGAGAGAGAGAGAGAGAGAGAGAGAGAGAGAGAGAGAGAGAGAGAGAGAGAGAGCGAGAAGGCGAAATTTGAAGCTATTACTGAACTGAGTGGCAAGACAAGTAAGCGATATTTGCGCACAATTCAACCCTAAGCAAACATGTCTAAAACAGTTTAAGTCACGCAGATGAAATACAGTTGCAGACGCAAACTAAAAGCAATATAAGTAAAAGATATATAATTATGAGGATTTACCTTTGTGTCGTTGTTTGTCCTAATTAAATGTAACTCGCGATAACTTGGCTCGTTTACTTAGTGACCGGCTGCAATGCCCACGGAAATAAATTGTCAATGTCGCTTCGAACGCGTTTAAATCAACTTGCTTGGGATAATTCGCATCTGAACAAACATTACAGCAACTGAACACGACACTAGATAAATATTTTCAGACTGGCAGAGGACACTTCGGATTTCAGGTTTAGCCTCTTATCCGAAAGCTTTGGCCTTAAGTTTTATAGCGGATGTTTTTAGCCAATGGTTGAAAGGTCTGTGAGACCAAAATTAAAAAAAAAAAAGTGAATAAAAGAATTGACTTGAGGAAAAGATAATCCGAAGTAAGGGGATTTTTCTTAGTTAGGCCCAATGAGGTTAATTCTGACCGGGTCCTCGATAGTTTTAATTCTATTTCCGGCTTAAAATGGAAGTCTTAAAATAATGGCAAATCATTGTGAAAACAACCGTTTGGATTTATTCTCCGTTTTTTCTCTTACAGTTTGATGAACTGTTCCGTGACAACAATGTTGGCACCATTATGTAGATTTCGAAGTTGCCAATTCAGATTGAAATTAACCTTCGTGACTGGAAACAGTGCAACTGGAGTGTAGGTAAGTCTTCGCTTTCAGCTTATCCCACTTTGAAAGGTAATTATTTGAACACACATGCTGGCAGCCAAAGGAGGTTTGCAATCCTCATCATAGCACTTACTTTTAATCGACAGACTAGACAATCACGCGACAACCTTTTCACTTCAGAGTCGAATCTGTAGAAATAAAATTTAGCTCAAACTTTTGAGCCTTCAGACGGAATCCTATGGTGTGACCATTCAAATGAAGCCTCTTCAGCAGTACTTTTTGCTGAGGTTATTTGTTTTTCGATATTTTACAAAACTGAACTTAGAACTTTTCGTAACTTGTTCGTTTGGCCACTACCAAGGAGTGTGTGCGGGGTTAATCCTAGGCTAAAATCTCTGTGAAACTGTACAGCTTCAGGGGTTAATAAAGGCAGACAGCCGTCCCAAGATAATCTCATAACCATAGCAAATCAGTAGTTTCTAGAAAGACCGTCTTACGACACATATTCGTTTTGCACGATGACAAAAAAGTAGTGTACATAACAGGAGCCCAGGTAATGTAATAGCCTCGTAACTGTACACGAGCACACGGCTCAATTTTAATAGTAACCAAAAAAAACCTAGAACCGTCTTTTTGGGCACAACTTAACTTTTCATGGCCACACTTAAGAAATCCAAAGACCAAAATGACTTACCAGGATAAACACCGGCCTTGTGTCTAGATTAGGTTACCGTGAGCAGAAAGACAACAGAGAGGCCTGGCTTCGTTTCCGTATTTGGTTTTCTACATTTTAGAACATTTCATCAAAAGACTCAAAAGCTAGAATTGTTACTGATCGCATGACTTCATAAGTTTGACTTGGAGATTTAAAGTATTATTTTGGGATTGCAACACTATAGCCATTAAGGTTAAATAACCTTCGCAGAATAGCTCCGCCTTAGACACGCCAAGCGATTATAAAGGGACAAACGACGATAAGCAGTTTTTGTTTCCAGTTTCCCAAGCCGCAATAAAAAAAATAAGTTATAAAGCTTTTTTTTCTGGTATTTGTTTTTTTGAAGTTTTTTTCGCATTGCGTAGCGCAAACAGTGAGGAAGAACGCATTGTTTTGCTGTTCTCGACCAACTCATTTAATACCGCTGGATTACATCAGCCACATCACTTGACCTCGCAAAGATTAAAAAGCCAGAAAAAGTGGATGTTTTAAGATTGTTTTCCGTTTTTTAAAATCGTTGATACATTAATTTGAAGTTTTATTGATCTGTCAATTTGCCCATTGTATTGAAATTGCGATGTATATAAAAAAGAGAGTTTGTTTAATTCTTTAGTTTATAAGAACTGTCTAGAACTTCGTCACTGTTTTTAATTAACAGATAACCTTGATATTAATATATAGGAGGTAACGCAAGAAAAGTTATTGATAATTGGCACAAACAACCGAAACTGGGGTTTCGCGGTTCTGGCCAAATGTCAAACCTCTAGCAGTTTACAGTAACGATACATTGTATCTCGTCCATGTGGCACGTGGGTGGCTAAGAAGCATAAAATTCGTGCGCCCCATACTTTACCATTTTACGTTTGGTTAGTAATATATATTGTTGCCCGGATATGAGTTTTTGGGAGTGGGTGGGGGGAGGGGGTGTTCAGTTCGAAATTAAGTCAGCTCGCGCTCCCCCTAAAAATAAAGCCTGGTGGCGGCTTAAAGGCCAGTGGGCTTAGAACTGCGAGGTTCATGAATGGGGCCCTACAGGGTCCACGTACAGATCACCAATCTAGCAACTGGTCGAATCTGTCTCCAATTTTAGTAATTCAGCCATTGCTCACCAAAAGAGAGTAAGCTGGGTTCACCTATTCCGTGTCTTCGAAAGCCGAGTCACTGGAGGATTAAACACAGTAAACCTTATAACAAGCAACGAAAAATCTTGAAGACTGTCTAACGCTAAAGTTAAAGCATTCGGTTTGTTGGCCTCCGTAAGAGCCCCGCTTTAGATCGAGTATTCTTAGTTATCTCACGAACGCGCAAGGCATAGATTTAACGTGTAAGTTTCTTAAGGCTGATAAACTAAGGAAACAAAACCAAACCGGGCAAAACCGTCATTTAGGGATGCATAGTGACAGTTGACAGTTTCGAGAGCTGATTATGATAAATCCGTGGCTCTCTACGTGTCCCCAAGCAATTGGAGACATATTCCAGATCGAATTGGAATTTGAAATGTTGGTTCAGAATGGTGGTAGTTATTTTTTCAAAACCCTTTATAACCGTAAAATCATTGCATGTCGTAACGCAGCACTTCTCCCGTGACAAGGCGTAGTCACGTTATTTCCCCTTCCCCCGCCCAAGTCGTTTCCATGTACATTAATAACGTTTTTTTTTGTTTTAAGTATGGTGGGTTATCAAGCAAAACTTTCTTACTTATCATACAATCAATTAGATCGCACAGCTCTGGGTTTTTGGGTTCTAGTAAAGTGGTTCGATCGTCCATTAATTAAGAAAGCAACCAAGTTCATGTATCTTAGTCTTTTATTCATAAATACTTGTCTGCAGTTTGACTGTGGAAAGGTTTGTTGATGGAAGCTACTTTATAGCATTTTTCTCACCTTTTTTTAACTCTATCTTCAGTGTGAAGCCCACAAATCTGATTTCTTCTTTAAGAAAACCGACATTCCCATGTGAAAAAATGATAGGTTTTGTTCCGAGAAAAAATAAGAGAATCAAGTGAAGGCAATTGCGCTTTTTCAGTGATCCTACTACGCGTGCTTTCGTTGTATTCAGGTGCGCATGCGCGTAGTGCGTACGTGCAGAGATGTTCCGCTTCGCTCCTGCGTGAAGTAGAAGCTATTTAGTTTGCTGTTTTTCGCCTACTCAATAATTACCGCGTGATTGCATCTATCACTTCACTTGACCCTCTTGGAGATTAAATGCCCAGAAAAAAGGCGGATTCCTGAAGATTTTTGGCTTTGTTTTTTTTTTCAAAAACCAATCCACTATTTCTTGGCAGTATCTAAGGTCAATTAAAAAATGATTATAATAACAGAAAGAAGTTATTGATGATTGGCACTAACTACCAAAGGGATTTAGCGGTTTTGGTTAGTTGACAAAAACTTTTAAGAGTAATGACACATCTCATTGCCCTCGTAAACGCGCGGGGAATACAGTCGTGAGTACTCGCACACTCCTCCGTTTTACTGAATATACGGAGCTTGGTACACAGTATTTCCGGAAAATGTTAATCCTTCTTGGGGAGCGTGATCCCCCCACCCACCACGAAAAAGAATTGAAATTCAGTGATTCGGTTATTTTTCAGCCGCTCCATATCTTCAAAAGCCTTCCGAGAGGAGAAAAGAGCGGGAAGATCTTATGAAAAGGTGGGGAAATTCCGAGGGCCAGCAAACAAAAGCAAAATACTGCACTTTTTCTGATTTAAGCCAAAAAGCATAAAAGAATTTCGGTGAGGCTCCGCCCTTGGACACTTGACGCCAAGCGAATATGCGAACGCGCATTATATCTGAGAGCCAAAATGTGAGAAATAGAGAGAGACAATTTGCTTGGCAATACGACAAAATATACTTTCTGAAGGCGGTAGTTAGCTTTATCCACTGAATGAAGCATTTTCCAGACTCTCCATTGCAACATCTCGTACCTGTTCTACGTGATTTCGGAGTGTCGGACCCTTCCTTTTGAAGGTACACTTATTTGATAGAAGCCGTGCTTTACTTAAACGCACGCCGTCTCAAATCTAGCACTGGCTTATCCGTTAAAACACAAGCGCCAACCATTCTTGCCACCAACCGCCCCTTTTCACGTGATAACCAACTCTTCCACCTTCAAATTGACCATTAGGCATGACTCAGAGTGACTAACTGGATGAACTTTTGTTAATAAAGAAAAGCTTCACAAAACGATATATGTCGGAAGGGTACAACACATGAGAATTTTCCTCTTGACGAAAATTCGAATTTTTTCTTACCAAAATGTATTGTGAATCTCGACAGAATATAATTGGGTTTTTTACTCGCGGCTGAAACCCCTCTCAGAACCCACCCGTTTAGAAATACTAAAACCATTGTGAGATGTCCAAAAAAAGCCCAACTGACATTTTGATAAGAAGACGCAAGTGTTATTTTGATGGGGAGTATAAACTTCTGTGTAAAAATTTGGAAATTAAATCCAATCAAATTTGTCGACCGAGGCACGAGACAGTATCATCAACACAAGTTGTTGTTTAAGATACAGTTAAGGACGTATTAAGGTATCAAGCGGACATGATTTTTAGAAAGTCCCCAAACTGTTCTCTCCAAATGTTCTGTAAAGCAAACCTGTGTGTGTTCAAAGCAATCACTAGTGAGGTTTTACGGTAGTTGGCCTATCTTCCTCTTTCCCTTTTCACTAAATAATACATTTTTTTTCTCTCAACAGGAGTCTGCCGCTGTGTACTGTGTTAATGTAAAGGTTTGTTTCTGTTCTAAATTGATTGTTGCTTAATAAAGTACTATCTTATTAAGAGCACTGCATTGGATTTTTATTGGATTTTCAATTAGTGCTACTGAAATTTTGATTACAGTGCCCCTTGTTAGCAGTGTGCTCCAAACATGATATCGCTAACTTGACTTACCCGTGGTATTTTGCCGTTGTCGAGAAGGCACAGAAGGCAACGTCAAACTTCTTTGAGGAACACCACTTAATATGGACTTGCCGTTGAGCTGTTGTTTTCTGGGTTCTCCTTGGCGGGTTTCTCGTATTTAATCCGACGCGCTCCAACCATGTGACCTGTCACGTGCCAGGGAGCTAAATACGTTAAGGCTCAACAAGTAAGATCAAAATTGCATATCATGTCGTGGGCGGCCTGTTTTAAAACAAGAACAAATTTGAATCACACAGTATGGCCAGATAGTGCGGAATTAGTAACATGAAAAAAACTAAAAATGCAACTCCACTCCGGGTCGCAATTTTCAAACTATTTATCAAACAGTCTGTGCGCTACTCTCACGAAAGGAAATCGTAGGTCTTAACCTATGTCACGTTTGATTGTGATGTACTCGTAAAAAGAAGATAAAAAATACCATTCCTCGTGGAGTACACAATTACGAAGCCTCGTGGTTCTCCACAGGTACAGATTTGGCGAGATATTTTTAGCCAAACGGAAATAGATTTGATGTTTTGGTTTTAGAACGTGTTTGATCGTATCAGAGATGCTAAGCCGTTCAATGGAAGGTAAATAGTAATTAGCGACGCTTGTTTTCGCAAACAAAAAAAGTGATTGCTTGCGTCCCTTGCCTTTAAACAATTTTTATTGCGACGTTCTCCGTCTATATAATATTGTCATTCCTATCAAGAATTTAATGACATCTGTAAATCTGAAGAAGGCTGGTAAGGCCAGCCGAAATATTGTTTTAAAAAAATCAATACACGTTGTTATCAGCTTTCCAGTAGTCTTTGGACCTCTCGTTTTTTGTTCTTAATATTTTAGCTGATTAGATCTCTTTTTTAGAGATCTAACGTTGACAACCAGCGGGATCTTCGTCCACGGTTTTTGCTGTTTTTTTCTTTCTCACAGTGAGTTGCCTTGGATCAACGGAGGGCTACCAGTATTCTACTAAAAGGTCCATGATTTCCAGTCGCATTGTAATGGGTCATTTAGGGAGGCAAACAATCAATTGTTTTCAAAGTTACCCAAAATTTTCTATTCTTTCAACGGTAATCAGTGGCTTAGTCTTGCTAAATTCCCAGATGAGATATAGCTTCCAATGCTAAACTGGGAATCAATTTGAAAGGAGTTCCTTGCATTCGTTACGTGGATTTTTCCATTTTCATAGGCTCCTGATAGTACAGAGTTTCATTAAACTTTGAACAATTCTGTTCAACATTTTTTTTCCTTAAGTATTCGCAACTTTAAGGCCTACCTAAACTTATGTACAAACAATATTCTACATGTCGAAAATATATCTACTGATTCCGAAAACGAAACAAAGAAAAGTACATCAGAGATAACGTTATCATTTTTAATTACAGTTAGTCAAAAAGCGGATTTTGGTGTAAACTTTTTTCTGCAGAGATAACTGAAAGACCATCAACATTGTTGCCAGGGAGGTTTCTCCTCGTCCCTTGAGAACCATCTATCCCCGGGGTGGGTGGGGACCTCCCTTGTAAAAGTGATGGGATGCTCGTCGGAAAATTAAAACCTGAAACCCCTAAGAGAGATTAAGATAGGTGTTGCTCAAGCTTAAACTGACCCCAAATGAGACCATACTAAAACAGACATCACGCACAGCCCTAAGCGATACCTGAATGGAGAAATATAGTGACGTTCCGTTGCAAACACCCTAAGTGAGACCAAAATATGCAATTTACACCCCCCTAAGCGAGATGACGAGTATCCCCGTCACTTTAATATCAGAGTCTCTCCTACCAGGCATCAAACACGGTGTGGGTAAAAGGTTAGACGAACCCTTTAAATGGAAAGCTGGAAGTAAGGCTAGATAAGCTTTGATCAATTACATTTCACTAGACAAGTAAGCCGCATCTCGCCTTTCTCGCGTGGAGTGATTTTCACACGCGCTCGCGTTTCGCTCGCTCTGCTATCCCTGAGAAAAAACGGGGACTACTCGTAGTCTACTGGACCAGCAATCTACTGATTGTCTCTTTATCTCTACAAAAGTGTAAGGAATAACGATGCCTTCACGCGCTAGAGAATACACTAGGGCCAACGTGCAAAGAATGGAATTTGCTGCCACTTATGTAAGATTTAGAAGCAAACATGTTTGTTTTTGCACTGTCAGATTTGGACATTATCAAGTCGCAAACCAAAAGCTATTTTACCTGTCTGAACTTATGTGCTTTGTAAGGCTGCCTGATAAAGTGGCTCGAGATTTTTAACCAATCGTAAGCGTGCCACGTTAGATTCTCTATCACTGTCCACCCGATTAAGGTAACAAACCTTAATCAAACTTAACTCCCGGTCAAATATCACATTAAAGCGCCTTTGCGAATAGTGGTGTAGGAGCTTGATAAGGGATTGATAGTGCACCAGTAATAATGAGAATATTTTTCCTATTTGTAAACGAATTTCTCCTTTTTTGTTGTTACACTGTATGTATTTTCAGTGGTCTGCCCCACCTTCGTGTTGATGATTCGTTTCGTGACTAAGTCGCATTCTGATTAAACAATATGATCTTTATATTATCCGTTCGTCTCTTTCCTGCTCGGGGAGTTTCAAGGTCATATTTAGCCCGAAATGATTATTCATTTTTAAGGCAAAAATTAAATGGCAGAAACCGGTTTCCTCCAAATCCATTGAAAAGACTTTTTAGGCTACCCAGACTACTTTTAGATCTCTAGAAATGCATTCTTAGCGGCGCTATAAAATTTGTATCTGTTAGGTCATCTTAGGCGAACATGAGTCTTTTCGAAATTACAAGGGCTTCAGTATTATTTTTACGAAAATTTTAGATGCAGTTTAACGTATTACCAATGAAAGTGAGCTTTTTACTGATTCCTCTTTCCATCACATTTTTGAATCCGAAAATTTTAGGTTTCCTTTTTTCTACGAAAAGTAGCCAAACCTGGGGAGTGAAATGTGAAAAATTAAACTTCAGAAAATCGTAGAGAATTTATTAGATGAGCTTCGAAAATCGACAGGAATGGAACGGTCATCTGGAAATTTTTAGCCGTCCTCAAACAGAAGAAAATTTAAGGCAACATCTGCTTCTCCGAGCAGATATTTTACAGAAAACAGTCGTTGAGTGCCCCTGGAAGCTCTGGTAAGCGATCAAACGGGGTTTAACAATACTGGTCGTAACTTGAGCAGGTCGCTTACAAAAGTGGTCGCAAGCAGAGCGTCGGCTGTTTCAACTTGAAATAAATCATAGGCACAATGCACCAACAATGAAGGTTTTTTTGTCTGAGTTAATTTCGTTGAGTTTTTCTTCACAGTGATTAGCCCCTTCTGCAGGTGAAGTTAACAAAGCGGTTGAGAGGATTAACCGAGAGCCGAAGAAACTATGTCACGCGACAAGCGCTTGATACCGTTCAGTGAAAACAAATAAAAACTGAGACAAACACATCACACGAGTCCTTGTGAATTATATAATAATAACAAAAAATGCGGAGTTGAGTCGGCTATATCATAGTTGGAATAACGGAGAAGGTACTCGATCGACAACAGAGACCTTATCGACTTCTTTCGTAAATAGGAATATTTATGAACGCATTTGTTAAGAGACTTTATTTTTAGTTACGAACTTGCTTTAAAAGCCCAGGTTTCGCAAAAATAAAAAAAGGATAAATTTTTGAAGGTTTATTACGTAATGAGATATTTTTCAAAACAAGGAATGAGTAAAATTGAAGTACAATAAACCACAATAAATCACAGCAGAAAAAGAAAAACAAAACACCAGTTCAGTTACACATGTTTCAAAATTATTTCTTACCTTCAGCGGTCCTAATACGAGCTTTACAAGGCAATAAATATGGTATCTTCTCTTCATAGGACGACCACGACATATATTTTAGTTATTTACCCGTGAATATCGCAGATTTAAATGATGTTTCGCTAAACAATTCACCAGTAGACGGGAAATTATAGAGTTGGGGAGTAACAAGAGTTCCGCTTGAGAATGCATTCAAAAAGGCGTTAGGGTAATTATCACTTTCTTTCAATGCAATCGTACAGATCCCCCGCAAGTCGCCAACAGTAAAACAAAAGACCACCCCGTGTGATTCAAAACAGTAAGGAACAATAGAAAAGCTTTTTTGCAATAAATCGATTGGATTTTGCTTGGTTAATATGTCAGTGAGAGGTTTTAATACATCCCTGTAAAACGGTCATTAAATATTTCGGAAATTTCAAAAACCCGCGTGGCATCCAAAACGTTTTACGGTTTGTGAAAATAATAATAAATTTAACAGTTCTCCAAGGGTGTGTAGACTAATTGTTTTATGTACTTTGTTTGACTCAGTTGGTTTCTTCTCCAATTTTCCAAGACGTCTAAAAATGGTTAACTGTTACGATACAGCCACGTAAATGTTATATTGACTTAACCTTGACTATTTAGATTCGAACTTGCTCACGGATTTGACTTCCTGAATTTATAAGCTTTTTGTATTTTAGTTATCCTTGAAGTCCAATGACCAGAATTAATTGGTTCCTCTTTATTGGCACCTCAACTGATTAATTCTGTTTGCTATCCTATCTGTATAATTTTGTAGTTCTTCTAACCGCTGCTTATTTGGCATAATTTGTTTTACATCAAAGACTGATGCATGTACACAAAGCCTTGCAATGTGACACTGTCTTATTTGCTCTTTTTAACGAATCATGACTTTACGAGAGAGACACTTAGGAATCATACTGAAAATTTTTAATGTCATTCACGATAGTCTCATTTGACTAAAAGCGAGGTTTCGTCTTTTCTCCTCCATAGAGGCTCCTGCTGGTTATCCTAATAAAAATAGCAATAATCTAGACTACAAGTAGAGCCCTTATTTTCCCTCAGGGATAGTGGAGCGAGCGAAACGCGAGCGCGCGTGAAAATCACCTCACGCGAGAAAGGCGCCTTCCTCGCGATGGGTGATTTTGAGGCGCGCTCGCATTTCGCTCGCTCTACTATCCTTGAAAGAAAATAAAGGACTATTCGTAGTCTAGCAATAATCTCTTTTTCCCCTCCTGTCCCCAGCCTCCCTATGCACTCACTTTGAGCGCTTACCATTTGTACGGAAATTTCGGTGAACTGATTTTCCGTCAAATGGTACTGGTATTTTTTCTGATACCGAAAACAGGAACGGGATTGAGTTGTACCATTCACAAAATACCAGTAAATTTTTCGCTTTCTCTCGACATGAAGCCTAGCACTAGTAATCCGAACAAATGGTACAGAAAATCTCCGTCGTCTCGGTTAGAACGGGAAAAAGGTAATACCACAAAAGGTATTACTTTTTACCGGAAAATTTCCACCGGGATGAACCGTTCCATTTGAATTCTCTACGGAATTTCCGGGTTTTCCATACAAATGGTAAGCGCTCTATATCTATTTGGGTAGTGCTTCTGATTGGTTGGTTGACAATTAGCGTCATCCAATCAGGAGCTCTACCCAGATCTATAGATATTGGCGCTTCATCAGTATGGAATTTCTGCGCTCGCTCCACAGACTGGGAAGTGTCGCGAAATGTAGGCTGTTTTTTCAGGCAATGAAGTGTTCTATTATGAAGATACGAAAATTTAAATTATTTTTCTCTTTGTTTTTGAGGCTGTGGTCAAATTCTGTGAACCGAGTTCTTCCACGTGATAGTACTACTTAATTTTTCTGGATATTCAGAAACAAAACAAATTTGAATTCTTTTTTCCAGTTATGACTTCAAGGGTATTTTTTTAAAAGCTAAGAAAAAAGTCTAGTGTCTCGAGTCTCCTTGTCAACTGCGTTTAAAATGATATTTAAGACTGCAAAACAAGGTTGCCGTTTTCGAAAGGTTAGTTTAATGGAAGGTTTCCGTACCGATTATTTGTGTAAAATGTAAAATGATTTATTCACGCCAAGACGACATGATTGGTAAAATGGGCGATAAATTAAACAGCATATCACTTTCAGAAAATAATTCGTTATAGGTGCTTTCCATTAGGATAAAACACCCTTAATCAGACGAATTCACAATACTGGAGGCGCCAATCGAGCGGCAAACATGATAAACAGCTTTAAGGGAAGTAATCTTCAAGGCAAAATAAAAATTAGTCTTTGAAAAACCAAAGTTTCTTATCAATTGTTAACAATTTCTTACAAAAGGCTCGTGATCGGTCACCTTTCTCGTCTTATTTTTGGTGTTATGTAAAAACCCGAAATAAACACCTTTTTTCCCGAGGCTGTTTTTAATTCATTTCCTTAAGATATAGAAACTTGTTTACATAATTCAGCGCTAAACTCTCGCATAAAATCAAAAGCTATTCTGACTTTCAACTGAACTTGTCAACTACCACCCAAGCACTTAAAGATAATGTCCTCGATAATCCATGTTGGTTTGTTCGTTTCCATTTAAGTTGTGACCTTCTTCAGTACTAAAAGCTTTGAAAACATAACTGTTAAAGACAGACCAGAACAAAGCACATAACACATTTCAAAACATCCGCAAGGGACTTTAAATTTACGACCACTTAAAGTGAACTTTTTCTTTCTCCACTACGGACCACTACGAGTCATCGATAGGTGTCGTAGCTGTCAAGAACTGCACTTAAAAGAAGGAAGCTAATCACGTTGCTGTGGGCTCGAGACATTCATCAGACAGATATTTGACACAACTGTTAGCTTTCCTTCGAAGAACAAATTGGACATCAAATAAACATTTTCACCTGTGCTTGGGGCCATTGTAATTTTAACCGTCAAAGCGCTTAGAAACTGCCAGTTTACGATGTTTTTTGCCGGAAGGTCTAGAGGGCAAGTTATTGATAGGCTTTACCGTTTTTGGGAACATTTTTTAAATTGCACACCACCAGTAATGCTATTTTCCTACTTTAACTATCTGCAGGCCAGTGAATAAGGTGTTAAATCGGCAAGCTGTCGAACACGCATCAACACGAGTAATCCTCTATAAAAAATCCTTTATGATTTACAATAACACTATCGTGAATTTAATATACCTTGATTCTTTATTTCATCTCCTAGTTTTCCGTCTGGTCTAATTATGTTGTTGTCAACTTGACTCTCTAAACGAGAAAGTCTTCAGAGAATATTTAGGAATGACGGGAGTTCAGCGACACAAGGTCTCCTTCAGTAATAAAGAGTTTATCGTGAATTTCGAAGAACAGACTTACCTTTTAGGAGAACTGAGTTACTTATCGCACAAAAAGGTAATCAGTATTCCCCCTTGGGGCATTAATGGCCTAAAACGTACCTCGAATAACAAATGAAGCTGTTTGCATGGCTGTTACTCTTCCTTACTGTTAAAACGTTTTCTCTCAACTCGTTTAGAACAACTTCCCTGTATAAACTGGAACCCGATGCGAGTTTTAAGTGATGCAAGCGCTATGGCCTTTTAACTCATTACTGAGAAAATTGCTTTCATAATTTGTCAGTTGTCTCGCATTTTGTGACAGGTGGAGTTGTATTATCAGAGAAAAAGTTCTAAATTGATAAGTGCCCATTTACATGCTAGAATATTCATGCCAAAATTGCAATGCCCGAACCGACCTGTCGGTTTCCAATCCAGGGAAGCTAGGGAGTCATTCTTGCTCCGTTCGTTCAGTAAAGAAATAGTTTTTAGTCGTCCGAAAATGCTCTCATCTCTAGTTCAAAAGTTAACTCGTTTTGTGTGAAGAGGAAAGAGATGATCCTTGTTTGAATAGGCCGTAATAAATCGCGAATAATTTCTATTTTTTACCAAATTCGTTTGAAAATAAACAGAAAATGAACGCCGCAAGAAACCGTCTGATGTTGTAGTATGCAAATATCAGTCGGTTAAAAGCTGGCCCATCCATCCATTTGTAGTCTTTTGTCTTAGTGGTCGGAATCGAGTCTCGTACTGGTTTCTACACGTGACTGATAATGTTAATGTAAGCTGTATTGTGGACAATTCCTCAAACTGCTGGTCATCGGTTGGCAGTTACCGAAACGCGGGGATCGAGACTCATTTGGGAAACTGATTTTTATGTTAACCCAAGAAATAGTCGCATTTTAATATGCGATTAGTCGTACAATAAGCTCGTTGAACTATTTAGACAATCCGCTCAAAATAAAACAGATTATAAAAGCTATTGATTAGGTTTTCTTCCAAAATAACTAAACAATTAACAGAGTTTCGTTAAGCAAATTTTTGCCGCATAGTAATTACTGCTTCTTGTCAGATTCAAGTTGATTGTGACAATTTAGACTGGTTGGTGGGATGGCTGCAGACTGAAAGGGTATAAATTATTACTGTACTTTTTGTGTAAGAAAAACTAGATGAAACAAACCTTACTCTGAATTTCTTCCTTTGTAACCAAGCTCGTCGCATAAAATGATGTTTAAAAAAACCTTGCCAAGAGAGAAAAAATAGCTTTATCTGAGTCTGTATACAAGTGCGTCATTAGTATCGCAATACCTTTTAATAATCAGACGTCACTTGTTACATGGTAATGGTATTTCTACATTTCGTTGAATTGATAACGGCAGTGAACCGAGAGACGATCGAACCAAATTTAAGCTGAGGATTTAATTAACGTTAGAGACCGTCGTATCGAGTATAATGAATCCAACCCTCTGCCCTTTTGAAAGAGATGCGAGTCTTAACTCCAAGCACTTTCCTTCGGTTTTGTTTTGTCTCTGGCTTTGTCGTTTGTTTTGTTTGTTTACTATTTTCTACTTCTCATATCATGTTAGATCCGTTTTTGTTTAATTCAATGTTTAAAACAGGCGCATGAATATTCAAGAAGCACCTGAAAAGGCAACTTTAAAAGTTTGTTCATGAGGATGGACGAATTTCACTAAAATACAATTTCAATCCAAGGTACTGCTGACAATTTATTCCTCCTGATTAAAAAGATGATAAGTTAGGTTAAAAGCTGGTTAAAGTTGGCCTTACAAGAAAGAAAACTCTAAGTTTTCTTAATTCGTCGCGGTTAAACAGGAAGTCAATGGTTATCGACTTTAATAAACAGCTATTTCATTTATCTCACTTTGGGAAGAAGTTCTGGAACCGAAAATTGGCAGCACATCGGTCCCTTATTTTACAGAAACCTTCTTAAAAAATAAATGTCTTTTAACTTACCTTGTTGTCGTTATCTCCTGCCTCGAGAACTGACAAATATTCAAGCTGATAAAAATTACGAAAGGAGGCGTCACATGAGATATAAATTTAATAGAATATTAATACTGTCACTTTTAGAGGCTGAGCAAACTTAATTGTCAAATAGGAATTCGAAGGTCTTAATAGTGATACGTCGATCACGACTCTTCTGCAATTTCCATAACATATAAGCACTCCGCATTTCAATTATTCTGCCTTTTTTGCTGTCATTTAGGGTCCCTTTAAAACTTCACTAAGAAGGATTGGGACATTACCCTCTCTTGAGATCTGTTTTACTGACCCTGGCTGAAACAGAAAAATTTCACATAAACGAGTGGAATTAAATAAAGTTGATTTATGTAAAGTTCTCAGAGTTATTAATTTTTTGGCCACGCATATATATAGCGCAATTAAACAAACCCATGGGCAAACACGGAAACAGGTGAGGTCACAAAAGCGTGGCGCACAGCAGACCACAGTAACATTCTTGTGAGAAGAGTTCAAAAATATTTAGTTGTGCACGCGCAGTTGTCAATGGCTTTGGTAAGCTTCAGTGTAAGGTTTATCAGAGATCTTACTTAAGATTGAAAAAGTAAAAATTGCAGAAATTCCTAATTTAACACTACTGCTGTAAATAAAATTTGTCCCAGTTTGACAAAAATCGATATCAATTCTTGTCAATAAATTCAGCTTATGAGATTTTGTTCCGAGCATCAAGATATATCACAAAGACCAAGAAAAAATAAAGTTTCAAGTCCAGACTACAGAAAAACGTTCCAAGATTTAATCTCTTGTGCCTGCCATTTAAAAGAAAAATAGTTTACACTATTATACACAAACAGCCAAGTCATCCTAGTACTCCCGATTCCACACATCCAAATCATCTTAGTCAAACGGTTCATCTCTATCACCCTAGTCATCCGACTCATGCCAGTCATCCTAGTCATACTAGTCAAGCTAGTTATCCCACTCATCCAAGGCATCCAAGTCATCCCAGTCAACCTGGTCAGTCATCCTGGTCATTCCAGGCATACCGGTCATCCCGGTCATCCTAGAAATCCCAGTCATCTTGGTCATCGCAATCATCCAAGTCATCTTAGTCATCATAGTCATCCCAGTTATCTCAGTCGTCCTAGTCATCGTGGTCATCCCAGGCATCCTAGTCATCCCAGTCGTCACAGTTTTCCCAGTCATACGAGTCATCCTAGTCATCGCTGTCGTCCAAGGTATCCAAGTCGTCCCAGTCAACTCAGCCATCCCGGTTATCCTGTTCATCCTAGTCAGCCTAATCATCATAGTCATCCCAGTCATATCAGTCATCCTAATCACTGAATTGTTACAAATAGTTATGGTGTGTCCTGGGACTCATCTTGTAAAAAACCATGAGTCCCAGTAAAAATAAAAACGAGTCCGAAATTGAAAATGCTTGGGCGTTTATGTAACCAGACAGTTAATCTGAAGACAGACAAAACTGTGTATTCAGTGTCCTAAAAATTAAAATATAGTCCTTCTATTTTAAAGCACAAGGCTAAAAGAAATATGCATCGTTAAACAACAGCCATTATAACTGCCACATAAATTACACCAACGGGATATTTCTTCAAATACACGTGTTGAAATCGATCGATCGATCGATCTTTCCGTGCTATGGGACTCATGAATTTGCGTCTCTGGAGATTTCTATGCGTCAGGGACGCAGAGGTAACAAAATCATTGCCTAATCATCCTAGTCATCACATTCATCCTAGTCATTCCCATCATTCCAGTTATCCTCATCAACACGGTCATCTCCGTCATCCTCGTCATCCTAGTCATCACAGTTTTCCCAATCATCACAGCAGGGGCCTAACAGGCTCCTCTCCCAGTCACCCTAGTCAGCCCAGTTATCCTAGTCATCCCAGTCATCGTAGTCATCCTGGTCATCAAAGTCGTCCTAGTTATACCCGTCATATCAGTCATCTTGTCATACTAGTTATCCCAGTCATCCCGGTCATCTCCGTCAGCCTAGTCATCCGGACATCCCATTCATCCAATTCATCCCGGTCATCCTAGTCCTCCCGGTAATTCCAGTAACCCTAGTCATCCTGATCATCCCAGCCATACTAGTCATCACATTTTTCCCAGTCATCCCAGCAGGAGCCTACAATGTTGTGCGCAATTTTGGGCAACCAATGAGTAACAATGTCATGAGTCTATAAAGTTGTCCGGGCGAGACATCGACCAACTAACTGGTTATATTCAGAGCCACTCAAAGTAGTTTGCGAGCTCCTTTGCAGCTATCTCAGAGCAACTCTGAGTTATCAAAGAGCAGCTCAGAGCAATATTCAGTAAACAGTGAGTACTTTTGACCTCTGTAGCTCATGATCAGTGAACTGTATTTAGTTGAGTGCAGAATGGTTGTAGTTAGTATAGGCAGAGAATTAAAATGTAACAAAAAACAACCACAGTTGTCCTATAGAACTCAAAATCTGTTCTGCGTGAATTGATCTTTCTATACACAAAAGCCATTACAAATACCTATTCTTAAAATTGGCGGATTACGTACGTTTTAAGTAAGCTCAAGTATGGGCATTTAGGGTGACTTGGGTGACTAGAGTGACTTGGTTGAGAAGGGTGCATTGGGTGACTTGAATGACTTGGATGACTAAGGTGACATGGGTGATTTGGTTAACTTATGCAACTAGAGTGACTTGGATGATATGGGTGAATTGGGTGAAAACTTTACTAGGGTTACTTGCTTGACTTAGATGACTAGGGTTACTTCAGTGACTAGGTGACTTGGGTGACTAGGGTAAGAAGACTGACTTGGGTGACGTGGGTGACTAGGGTGACTAGAGTGACTTGGTTGACTTGGGTGACTAGGGTAACTCGGGTCACGAGGGTAAATTGGGTGAGTAGGATGACTAGGGTGACGTGGGTGACTTGGTTGCCTTGGATGACAAGGGTGACATGGGTAACTAGGGTGCCTAGGGTGACTAGGGTGACATAGGTAACTAGGTTGACTTGGATGATTAAGGTACCTAGGGTGACTTGGGTGAGTTGGGTGACTAGGATGACCAGCGTGACTAGGGTGACAAGGGTGACTTGGGTCACTAGGATGACCAGGATGACTAGGGCGAAAAGGGTGACAGGGGTGACTTGGGAGATTAGAATGACTAGGGTGACAAGGGTGAATTGGGTGACAAAGATGACTAGGGTGACTTGGGTGAGTTTGGAGACAAGGGTGACTTGAGTGACTTTGATGACAAGGGTGACGTGGGTGACAAGGGGTGACTTGGGTAACTAAGGTGACTTGGCTGACTGGGGTGAATTAGGTGACAAGGGTAACAGGGGTGACTTGGTTGACCACGATGATCAGACTAGGGTGACTTGGGGGAATTGGGTGACAAGGGTTGACTTGGGTGACTAAGGGACCAGTCATAATTTAAGTTGGAGGGGGGGGGGGGGGTGGAGTAGAAACTGGGGGCCTTCACGTGGGTGACATAGGTGTGTAGGGTGACTTGGGTGACTAAGATCACCTACGTGACTAGGGTGACTTGGGTTACCAGGATTAGTATGGTTACTTGGGTGATTTTGGATGAGAAGGGTTACTTGGGTGAAAAGGTTGACTTGGGTGACTAGGGTGACTTGGGTGACATGGGTTACTAGGATGACTTGGGTGACTTGGGTGAGTTGAGTGAGTTTGGTGACAGGGTGACTTGGGTGACTATGGTGACTAGGGTGATGGGGGTGACTTGGTCTGGGTGACTTGGGTGACTAGGTTGACTTGGCTAACTTTGGTGACTTGGATGACTTGGAAGACTAGGGTGGCGTAGGTGACAAGAGTGATTTGGCTGAATTGGGTGACCAGGATTAGTAGGGTGAGTAGGGTTACTTGGGTGACAAGGGTGACAAGGGTTACTAGTGAGGCTTGGGAGACTAGGGTGACAAGGGTGACATGGGTGACTAGGATAACTTAGGTGACTTGGGTGATGTGGGCGACTTAGGGGAGTTTGGTGACAAGGGTGACTTGGCTGACTATGGTGACTAGGGTGATGCGAATGACTTGGGCTTACTAGAGTGACTTGGGTGACGATGGTGACTTGGGTGACGATGGTGACTTGGGTGATAAGGGTGGTTCGGGTGACTTGTGTGACTTGGGTGACTAGGATGACTTGGGTAACAAGGGTAACTTGGGTGATTAGGGTGGTTCGGGTGACTTGGCTGACGTGGTTGACTTGGGTGACTAGGATGACTTGGGTGAATTGGGTGACCTTGGTGACAAGGGTGACTTGGGTGACTAGGATGACTAGGGTACTTGGGTGACAAGGGTGAATTAGGTGACTTTGGTGACAAGGGTGACTTGGGTGACTAGGATGACTAGGGTGACTAGGGTTACTTGGGTGACAAGGGTGACTTGGGTGAATTAGGTGACCTTGGTGACATGGGTGACTTGGGTGACTAGGTTGACTTGGCTGACGTGGTTGTCTTGGGTGAGTAGGGTGACTGGGTGACAAGGGTGACAAGGGTGACCTGGGTGGTGTGGGTGATGTGGGCGTGCAAATCTTCCTGTTTCGATTTTTAAGTTATATTGTCGTATCCTAAATTTGGAGGCGATACGTTTACGTTCAAGACTCCGGATATGATTGATGAATTCAGAGTATTTTGTTTCATTTAGAAAGTTGGAGTCGAATTTTAGTTGTTTATTTGTAGTTATTGAATTGAATTAGTGTTTTGTTGGGATGTACTGACAAAATATTTTCAGAGTTTGGTTGGAAAGGGGAAGGGTTTTTAAAGTTAACTGATTCCTCATATTAAGTTGTTCACATAAAAGATGCTGATTTATTTTATTTACCAAACCTGATTTATTTTCTTGGGCCATTTTATCCTTAACCAAAGATTAGCGATGCTGTCAGGGGGTTGACTGATTTTCAAGGTGAATCCCAAATTTGCAAGTATTCATTGTTTTTGTAACTTGAGAGGTATGTTGAGGGCTTCTGAAGCTCGCTAGGTTTTTTAACGAGAGGACCAAGACTCTGTTCTTTCTCTTTAAGATAGTAGTTTGATCTTCAGCAGTTACTGACAACAACTCTACTACTCTACTAATTCTACTAGCTTACACAGCGACTTAAATAACCAAATTGTAGACTTTTTTTGGGTTAGCTGACCGGAAGAGTTTCTATTGTATATATTATCGCTAACATTGCAACAGGTTTGCTATTGTTAGGGAATAGACTAGCCTACGCACAGCCGCAACTGATAAGTACCAAATAACGAAGGTCAGCTCTAACACAACAAACACGATCACCTGTAAAAAACTAACATCTGACAATGCCAAACGAATAACATTCCTAATATGGCAATAAGCAAATTCGCGAGCTGAGCATAAATTCAAGTACAAGTAAAAACAAAAGATCAAAACAGGAAAACAGCACGTGGACAAAGACAAGACTTGATGAAACCCAAACTAAACTTAAAAGATAAGATAGATCCGTCTTAAAAATAACTTTCAAAATACTTCACAACATTCCTCCCTCCTTAGGAAAAGCATCGTCCTCGATGCGGACAGGAGAAAAACGGATACACTACTTTAGGATTTTACGTCAATTAAGTATGATAGAAAAAAAGAAAATGTCTCAAAAGAGAGAGAAAATAGTTTATGATATCTCTCCAGCTGCCGCTTTCCCACTGTGAGTATGCGTCACGATATACTCGTATTCACCCACAGGCGGCCCAAACTCGCGTTGTGAGGGAAGGGTGTACATAATGTCATTTACATAACATAGGTGACGCGCCGGTGTCGCGATACAGGCGA
This sequence comes from Porites lutea, assembly GCF_958299795.1. NCBI lineage: Eukaryota > Metazoa > Cnidaria > Anthozoa > Scleractinia > Poritidae > Porites > Porites lutea. Next base: position 4,193,867 of record NC_133209.1, read on the forward strand.
CCGTTGAAAATATAAGAGACTTTGTATGAGAAATATATTACTGAGATCTACGCACGCTAAATAACGCTAAACCTTACTTTTTCTTAAATGAATTGAATAAAAAAGACTTACCTGCAATGTATTCCACTGCGTTTTGGTGTCTGTTTGTCGTTTTACTGTTTTTTTGGCTTTATTGCGTAACCACTGTTACTCCTTTCATAGAACGAAGTGAAGGCTGGTCACTTTGATCTGTCGGGGTCCTGGACCAGTCGCAACAAGAATGCCGTTTTTTTTGCCGAAATTCAAATCCGCTGCGCATTTTTCAGCTCCGGCCTAAGAGGGAAACCTCTTCTTTCTCTCTGGGAGATCGGATCGAAAAAAAATCCATAATTTCCCCATTAAATCGAGCCATTTGTGCCGGACTTCGAGGCACGTCTGGCTATCGTCCAGTACCTGTGACCACTGTTGCGCCTACCAACTAATTTGCATTATGACAAATAGCAGTTACACGACGGGTGACAGGGCGGAAATGACACGTCAACTAGGCTCTGGCACTGTGAAAAAGCGAGTGCTTGCACCCGTCGTGTAAGTGCTAATTGTCATAATGCAAATTAGTTGGTAGGCGCAACAGTGGTCACAGGTACTGGACGATAGCCAGACAAGCCTCGAAGTCCGGCACAAATGGCTCGATTTAATGGGGAAATTATGGATTTTTTTTCGATCCGATCTCCCAGAGAGGAAGAAGAGGTTTCCCTCTTAGGCCGGAGCTGCAAAATGTGCAGCGGATTTGAATTTCGGCGAAAAAAACCGCATTCTTGTTGCGACTGGTCCAGGACCCCGACAGATCAAAGTGACCAGCCTTCACTTCGTTCTATGAAAGGAGTAACAGTGGTTACGCAATAAAGCCAAAAAAACAGTAAAACGACAAACAGACACCAAAACGCAGTGGAATACATTGCAGGTAAGTCTTTTTTATTCAATTCATTTAAGAAAAAGTAAGGTTTAGCGTTATTTAGCGTGCGTAGATCTCAGTAATATATTTCTCATACAAAGTCTCTTATATTTTCAACGGTCGCCTGTAACGCGACACCGGCGCGTCACCTATGTTATGTAAATGACATTATGTACACCCTTCCCTCGCAACGCGAGTTTGGGCCGCCTGTGATTCACCTTCTGGAAACGTTGCCCCACAGTGGCAAGCTCGCATGGTCTTCAGAAAGTCTGCGTTCTTCTTAAAGCATTTGATACATACAAGATGACCACAGAGTGAAACTGTCCAATCAAATATGGCGGCACCCTTCATCTCAAAACACAAAATGAAAACGCATTTTGCCATGTGGCGGATACGTTGCCAATCAAGATCCATAGTACCTATAAGTACAAAGACATTACAATAACAAAAAGTATAATCATGCGACGTGACATAACGGTCAATTCTGCTCTAACTCTGTCAAACGATTGCTGATGAACTGCTGGAAATAAGCTGAACTAGGAGCTAACAATAGGTCTTCAAAAATGAAAATTTCTTCATACTCGTGTGACGCGAAAGCCATAAGGTTACGAGCTAGAAAAAGGTAACCGGATGTTTTCAAAGCAGAATCGACTCTCTGGAAACGAACGACAGTAATTTTGCGGTAAAGTCGGGCGAAAAATGTCATGAAATAATTACAAATATGCACGAACTCGACAAGGTTATCTACTTCCCAATTCAGAGATCGACCAAAACCAGAAAATAACCCTAAAAACAAATCAATAGATTGCCATTAAAAAGAATGATTTACATGAAATACAGATGTTTTTTGCCTTGAAGAACGACTGTCACACTCATACTTAAATGACGCGAAGCGACCACTAACTGAAGCTAACTGAGTCTCCCCAATTTCAACTAAAAACCTCGAAAAATTAACCACAGTCAAAGTAATCCCGTAATACATCATCGGTAAATCAAAAACGCGAGGCCTAAATACAGTTCAGCTCCTTTTTCTTTAAGCTTGGAATATCTTGTCCCGAGAAGTCTTGCTACTGCTCCTTTGCTCCAAATCGTTGCGGGTCACGACACTGTTTAGGTGCAGCTTTTTTACGACGATCGTTCTTTACGGGTTTGGAACAATGGCCGCATACCTTGCGCTGGAGGTTGTTAGAAACGGGTGCTGGCAAGGGAGGAGGAAGCGTATGTGCGGCTCGACGTCCAAATATCCTGAAGATGCATCGGTAAACAATACAAAAGACGATGAAATTGATCACTGAAAGACCTAGTGCAATGAAAGCAATGTACTCGACGTAACTGGAAATAGTAGTTTCTTCTATCTGATCAATAAGACTGTCTGCCTTCTGCAAAGTATCACTAAGCTGGCCATCGTAACGCTGAAACAACTCATCAAAATTATCAATCACAGTTCGGTTAATCTTAATAGGCGGTGGGATGGTCAAGGAATCTTGATGCAAGTCCAGTGGGGTGAGATCATCTGAGTTCGGATCCCACTGAACATATGTAATCATATCAGTTGAAAACAGTGGAAGTGATTCCAGCATTCTTTGAGGACAGGTACCTAAGCTAGTTTTCATTCCGATGAAACTGACGTTGCAGGGAAAGTGGTAAACCGCCAATGGAGAAACACCAGAAGCGGTTGAGAGGAAATATCTGCCTCCAAGATGAATTAGCGGATGGATATGGTCACAGTCTGGAGCAAGCTCGTGGTTCCGCGGGAAAGAAAGTTTCAGGTTCGGATTCCAAGCAAAACCCAACCACCGACTTTAAGACATTTTTGGGACATAAGAAACCTACTTCACTACTAAAACACCTATCTAATCTTTCTAAAGACACTATCTGCCTCGAATTTAGACAATTAATTAAAGCAAGGTTTGTGTGTTGAACAGGCCCTGAAAAACACTTACCCGAATTATTTAACTTAAGAGGCGTCAAATGTTCTACGACGCAGAAACTATCCTTATCCGTAATCTCAGGTGATCAATAGTCAAATTCTGACCATCATGTTCAACATAAGCCAGATTTTCCAAAGACTCAAAAACGAAGGCAATAAAATAAAAAACGACACTCATAAACAGGAAAAGCGACAAACAGATCAAAAGAAAACCGAACTTTGAAACTGACTCATAGCAGCCATAACTAATTCACAAAGAAACCGACACGTATATTGAAAATAAACTACACTTTACGCAAATTCGAACATTATCAAAAGCAAAGAAAATTACAGGACTAAACTAGCTTGCAACGGAAAGGCGTGCTAACAAAAACAAAGTTCCACTCACAATTGCAGTGATTCGTTAAAGGGGTTCTCCACCAAGTATGTTGAGGGCTTGTGAAGCTCGCTAGGCTTTTTAACGAGAGGACCAAGACTCTGTTCTTTCTCTTTAAGATAGCAGTTTAATCTTCAACAGCTACTGACAACAACTCTTCTGCTCTACTAATTCTACTAGCTTACACAGCGAATTAAATAACCAAATTGTAGACTTATTTTGGGTTAGCTGACCGGAAGAGTTCCTATTGCATTGTATATCTTATCGCTAACATTGCAACAGGTTTGCTATTGTTATGGAATAGATTAGCCTACGCACGGCCGCGACTGACAAGTACCAAATAACGAAGGTCAGCTCTAACACCACAAACACGATCACCTGTAAAAAAAACTAACATCTGACAATGCCAAGCGATTAACATTCCTAATATGGCAATAAGCAAATTCGCGAGCTAAGCATAAATTCAAGTACAAGTAAAAACAAAAGATCAAAACAGGAAAACAGTACGTGGACAAAAACAAGACTATGAAACAAAAACTAAACTTAAAGATAAGATAGATCCGTCTTAAAAATAGCTTTCAAAATACTGCACAACAGGTAATATAACAAATTCATTTCTCGATGCAACATTGATAGTGATATCTCCGATAGTACAAATTTAATATTTTCTTTGCTGGGAATGATGGCCACCAACTATCAAAGAATGGTAGATTCGGGAACTCGTTGAAAAAATAGAAGCAGTCCTGATTCTCCCAATTTATCCCCGATATCCCAGACGATGACACACCACGAATTTTCGTTATTCTGGAAAGTCTGGTACGTTTGGGTCGGGAAATAGTAAATTTCTCGACTTTAAGGGATTTTCCTGGCATCAGTGAAAACTAGGCTTGGCTTTTGCCTCCCTCACTTGGGGCGCATTTCTCGAAAGGCCCGATATCTTTTCGGGCCCGAAGGCCAATTTTGAAATTAAAACGTGTTGAATAGTACCACAGTTCTCAGCTCAAAAACCGGTCAATTTTGCTTCGTTAAGGGATAGTTTCAGTTCAAAATTATTGAAACTTTGATCTTAAATGCAAGCACGGCGAACAAAAAACAGCTTTCCGGGCCCGGAAAAGTTACCGGGACTTTCGAGATACGGGCCCCAGTCCGTAACCCAGACAACAACAATCAATGAAAATCAGTCATTGATTTCAGTCAAGATAGTCAAGAAAAATCAATAAAAATCTGTTGATTAATTTTGATTGGCTTAGCCAAGTAATAAAACTAGATAATCACTCGCCGACTGCGTCTTAACGTTATTGATTTTCATTGACTGCAATTGATAATCAACAGCTGATAGTGCAACTGCAAAAACCCGGGTAGGCATTTGCTTAAACGCTGGTTAAACGTGGTCGCAAACACAACAACGCTGCTATGTCTATGGAAATTTCTATTGCCTGTGTAGTCAAGGGGTATCACCAATTTTAGCTATCACAGTAGGCATGTTTGTTCATATTTTTGATGTGTGACTTTTTAAAACATTTTTCTGATATATTCAGCTAAGAATTCGATAAATGTACCAAACAAAATGAAAGGCAGGTTGGAGAACATGTATAACGTCATGCTCAGTTAAACATTAGGGACCGCACGTATGCATCTTTTTAAAGTACATTTCAGTTATGGTTTTTGCCTGTTGTGAATACAGGAAGACAAACTAAACTGTTGTTTTTACTGTTGTTTCTGTCACAAAACAACGGTACAAACAACAACTTTTTTAATTTCTTAATTTATCGTAGATCGGACCATTAAAACTTATTAACTGGTTTCTTTTCTAAGCCGGGTAAAACAGAGAAAGCACATTTTAGTTTTCAATAAAAATCAATAAAATCAATGTAAATCAATGAAAATCAATGAAAATTGAAAATTACGGAGGACTGCGTTTTTAATTTTTATTGATTTTCAGTATCAATCAATTAATTGCTATTGATTTTTATTGACTATTGTTGATTATTGATTTTGATTTAATGGTATCGTCTGACCGTAACGTAGCCTGGATATCAGGCGTTTCTGGAAGGCCTGAAACGGACATCACTCGATTTCGATGGTCTTACGAAAAAATAGGGCACTGTGGAAAGTCTTCTTCCCATGCCAGTGATATCACCAGGGGCACCCAACGACCGAATGTTTCCAAATACGCCAGAAGTGTCTTAAATAGTTTTCTCTGTGCTTTAGAAGCCTGTTTGGTTAATTTGGAGTTGCCCTAAAAACTATTTATCAGTTCGGGTGTCTTAGGGGAACTTTGGTTGTCACGAGATTCTTCGGTGGCTTTTTCGTCTCATCTGAAATGGGTGGGTCCGCTCCAAGTAATCGGCTCCTGGGTCTGCTCGAAAGTCTGCGGACATGAAGTAGCCTTGCTTTCACGTACTGTTGGTTATCCAGAAATTTTAGCTTTTCTCAAGCTTTAGTAATTTATAGGCAATATTTGCTCCTTCGAACAGTTATTTTACAGAAAAAGTCGCTGCACAATTGCTCAAAATTTGGCGATTTCCTTTGCAGCGCATTGTTTGACAGACCTAACTGGTTGTTAAGGGCCCGTTAGCAACCAGTCCACCAATCAGCTTTCAGTATCTCGATCGCACGGACTGCAAAACAGTTCGAACCGTGGCGGTGTTCAAAATGCCGCCAGGAAAATCGCAGAGGAAAGTTCGTCCTTCGACAGCTTCGGGGGCATTAGAAACTCATGAGCTTGTTGACTTACTAGACGAACTAAGACCCGCTACTGCACCGGGAAAAAATCTTCTGGGACTCGATCCAACGTACATTACTTCAAGACATCATGTTCCAGGGGTTCCGATTACTTCAAAGTTGAGAGGAAGGCAGGTTTTTGGCGGAATACCGGAGAATGATCTTAAAGGTATTCAGGGAAGAAGAGCAACTTTAGGTGGCCTTGAAGATGTTGAGGAACATGAAAAGCCAAAAAGACCGAGCACGGCTGTTGGAGTTTCCAAGCAAGTCAAGGTAATTTTGTGAGCTTTTACAATGTAGTTTGCTGTGGAGCAACGCGGTCTGGAACGATCGAGTACAAGGTTCGATTGTTGAATTTTTAATCTTTCCCCGTATGTTTCACTACCTTTGAGGACATCTGTGTTAGTGGAAAAAGTTAAGTTTTCTTTCAAAGACATACAGTTTTACACTTCTTTAAAACAATTCATAATCGAGCCTTTGTAATTTTAGCTCACATACTCACCTTTCAAATAATGGAGCGGTTTGAATCCCTTAATTGAAGAAAACTTGATGAATCTGGAAATTTATTTCCCTTGTGTTGAATGAATACCTCTGATTAAGACGCTCAAGATCACGTTTAAAACTTTAACTTTGTACTGAAGCAACGGACTGAAAGGTTAATCTTAAGTTTTATACTGTATTATTTAGTTAATCGATATATTAAGCTTATGTTTATTTTACACTAACAGTGTTTCAGCGAAATTAGAAAAAAAGAAGTCTTACATAAACCAGAATCTTTTTAAAAAATTGATTTGCTTTTAGCTATAAAAAATGCTAAAAGTATTCAGTTTTAAATGTCGTTAGTATTTTCATTCATTACAAATTTTTGTAGTCAACTTTATCTCAACTTGAAAAGCTTAATTAATGATTAAATTGTTGTCAATAATGCTAATGAGGCCTCATTGCATCTGAACTGGAAGATAAACAGACTGTTAATGAAACAGAATGTCCGGGTGCGGGGGGCGGGGGGGTGGTTACTTCCTAGTAATAGGCTAATGGGGATGTGCTGCTGGATGGGGTTGCATTTTCACGGCTGGATTGACTGTAATGGGGTTGCATTTTCACCGCTGGATTGACTGTAATGGGGTTGCATTTTCATCAGAGTTGCTAGAATGGGATCGCACAAATCCTGACCAATATGCGGCAAAAAACTGCACAAAATAATTATAAAATAAAATTGAATAGTTGTACGTGAAGACATGCAAAATAAATCTCAACATAAAAATGACAATCAATTATTAGCGTACATTGTCCTCTCAGAACACTAAAAATGGAGTTTTAGAGCTTCAAGGCATAAAAAATTTATCTGGGGGAGCATGCCCACAGACCCTCTAGCAGCTCACGCCTTTGGCACTGGCGTGATTAATTTGGTGGCACATGTCACTATTAAGCAAACTATTAAAGCTTCCGTCTTGTGGGTCCTTTCCTCTAATCTTTCTCTGGGGTAGTGCAGTTACTGTTTTTTTTTTCACAAGTACCCATCCTTCAGAGAATAGTTATTTATTCTCACTGGTGTTTCTTTATTTTAGCTTGAAGACAGAATTACTCTGGACCACCTGAATAAAATGAGACAGGCTTTTGAGGTATCTGTGCATATAGTTCTAACACATTAAAATATTTAACAAATTATTATTCCTTGAGCTCAAATGGACTATTGACTCAGAGACCATGAGGGCGAGGGGAATATTGTTTTAGTAAAATCCAACTACATGTAGTTGGCCAAAAATATCGAGAATAAAAAAAATTTAGCTAGTCAAAGCTAGACTTTAATCGTTTCTTGCTGCCAAAAACCCACACTTTTTCTCTATTAGTGGGCTATAGCAATCAGAACGCAGCATTGATAATAGACCACTAGTTGGGTTTTACTAAATGGTGTTATGACATCATTGACTTAAGTTAAGTACTGTGTAAATAGTACAAAAAATTGCTTTATGGTTTTAAGGGTTCTGTTTTTTACCCCTTCTCTGTCAACCCTGTTGAGAAGTCCAGTGCCAACTCAAATTGACCATTTTTTGAGAATTAGACACTAATTGACCTTAAGTGCAAATAACACCCAAGCATTAACAACTAAAACAACAAGTATACATTTTCTAAAACTGCAATAAAACATTCTTATTCCCAACTTGTGCAAGGTATTGATTTTGATCATGAGAGTCAATGTTTTCATCCTCATTTGCTGAAGAGTTCGTCTCAAAATCACCCAAATCACTCTTTTTATTGGAAAAATTTTCCTTACCAGAATCATTCCATATCTCAATCATTAAACACGTGTGGAGCAGTTTGGTATCTCCCCATTTTCAAAATTGACCAGAAATAAAAACTAAGAGAGTTAAATAATTCCAGGGCTGTGTTTGTTGGTTGACAGGAGGCAGATTCAGATGGCAATGGAACACTTGATCTGGAAGAGTTTAAAGATGTCATTACTAACTTGTTTAATGTTAAATTCAAGGTTGGTTCTTCATTTGATTATTGTTCATCCTTGGGCACTGTGAGGTCAAAATGTTTAAGGTAGAAATTATATAGTTTAGATAAGAATAGCGGCATACTTCTGGGCATTACTCTGACCAAAGCAGGTAGAAACTCCACAAGCATTTGAAATCATTGTCCATAAAATTCAGGTTATTCTACTTGAGCTGGTTCGGCAAGTGTTCTTACTACCCTGCCCCACTCTCCTGTTTGTTTTGTAAAACTCACAACTTCACCTGTAAAAAGCTGCCTTTCGATCTCTGAGGAAGGTAACTATTAGTCAAGCTTACCTAAGCAGCGAGACTCTGTGTTTCCTTTCCCTTTTTTTGTGTGCCCACCTAAAGGGAGGCACACAGGCGTCCCCAGTGGAGACCATGCATGGAAACTGGTAAAAATAAATGTTGCAATGTGACATACAGCATATTCAAAAGATGTCGGGCTTTTCTGGAAAGGGTTGGTCCATGAATGCACTTGAAAGCGTTGTTTATTTTGGAACAAGTGAATACGTCAGTGGTCGAAAACAAAGGAGAATCTTTTATGAGCAAAACTTTAGCGAAACTTCAATGGTGAGGCCAACTGGTCGGGTGTTGTAAACTTTCATTGTATGCAAATGAGTCTTGCGATGAGCAAGCAGTTTTTTTGGTGGTGATTGAAATGAGGTGCCATGTTCATCACATTTTTGCTCTTTGGTAATGTGACATAAAAAGTGAATATCCTGAAGAATGCTTGACTGTCTGTAAAGTAGGATATGAAAAACCTTTAGCAAGGAAATTTTGTTTCGTGTAGAATTAATCGCCCTCTAATTCCTTCTTCAAGCTTGACTTAATGCTTTTTTTAAGAGTATTCTTGTTAGAAAAAATTTTGTTGATCCTGTTTCATTAATGATTGGGAGGTTATTCTTAATATCCAAAACAATACAAGCTGTAGCAGAGCTGCCAGTTTATTGAATTTTCCTTGACTTCAAAAACATTTCTAATCATCGGGCGTGTTTTGAAGGTTAGGTTTTTGGAGTCAAGCCCCAAGGGACACCTTGGTTTTAAATTCTCTCCTTAATTTTTCATAAGAAGAAAATTGACTTGAGAATCCAGCACTTTATCACTGGCACTTTTTCCTTTCAGTAATTATTGAAAGCAACCTTTGGGTTGTATATTATCCAGAGCCTTTTTTTTTGGCAATGAAAATTTGAGCTAAATGTTGAAAACTTAGGCTTGGTTCAAACGTCGAACTTTACATGTGCCGAACCTATAATTATTAGGTTTGGCACATGTAAAGGTTGACGTATGAATCAATTAGGGACGGCACTTTTGTATTTGGGTCGACGCTCCTGTTCTATTCGCTGAGCTTGTTGAATAGAATGGCAAAAGATCAACTTCGATTCATAAGTCGGACTTCACACGTACCGAACCTAATGCATAAATTATGTTAACGCACTTCTGATTGGCTATTTAATGGGTTTTCGCGCCTTTGTGGACAGAACTCACAGAAACGTAACAAGCGTAACGACGGTTACCAGCATTCATGTTGTAGATTTATCGACTGAAACTGGACAGCTTAAAATGGTCCTTTAAAAAGTTGCTTTTCTTTATATCCATAAAGAAATCGTTATGTATCTTAAAATTTTGGCGTTACTTTATTTAGTCGAAATATCACGATCACCATCTCCTCAGCTGTCTCCTGGCCATAACAGAACACAAATCACACTAATATCAAAACAAGAATATCCAGCCTTGGTGTCTTATTTTATTCAGCATATTTTCCTATTTTAAGCAGTAAGGATGATATTTCTTTTTGCTACGAATTAGGTTTGGCACATGTAAAGTTTGACTGTCTGAATCAACAGTCTTTGAGTTTGGGTCGACCTAAATACTAGGTATTAGGTTCGGCACATGTAAAGTTCGACCGTCTGAATCAACAGTCGAACTTAATAGTTTGGGTCGACCTAAATAGGTACTTAGGTTCGGCACATGTAAAGTTTGACGTTTGAACCGGGCCTTATTTTTATTCCATTGTCTTTACACATTTTAATTTGAAATGAACAGTATAAATTTTCTCAATTGAAGTGGAGAGTAGTTTTTCTTTTTTATATGGCACCTCCCAATAAGAAACTGAAATGTTCTTTAAATTTTCTGCATTTTAATGTTAAACAAAAATTGCACTGGAAAGCTTACCTAATTTTACTCAAAATAAACAAAATTGGATTTAGCAGGTGATTCAAGTGGAGATCTTGTAGTAGTTATTAATTTTGGAAAGTACTTAACAGCAGAAACCTTTGTCATTTATTTAACAAGTAGGTTTATTAACTTTTTTCTGAGAGCTTTTAGGGGAAATTGTGTAAATTATTTCCATCTCAGTTATAAATTTAATATATGTGATACCCTGATAATAGAATGAAGATCAGGTCACAGCTTTGTTCATGAAAATCGATTCTTCTTCAGATGGGGAAATCAACTGGGTAAGTTTCATGCTCCATTATTGCTTAGTTGTATACTTCTACAGGCACTCTAAACAGGCAAAATATTCTGTGATTGTCTTGCTTTTACATAGATTTGCTCTATTGCTCAGTTAAATAATCGATTCTTTCTATTTACAATTTCTGTGTTACCTGTTTCTATGGTAATGCTGGTTTTGTTTAACAGCTTGAATTACAGTTTAGTTTTTTGAGTCAACTGAAATTTTAAGCACACCTGGCGTGTTCTTTTTGTTGTCACCTAGTTTAATTTTCAATAGGAAAATGTGTTTCATAGTTATGTAAATTTAATCATTAGTTGGAGATAATTCTGAAATCTCAACTGAATTTTTTTGGTGGTTCAAATGTATTTGAGTCTAGGAAAATTAATGGCTAGCCACGAATTGACGGTATTCATAATTTATTATTTTATACATGTAAAAAATGAGCAATAACGCTATGTTTGAAGGTATGCTTTAGATATTCAAGAATGTTTCAGCAGATTTTGTTTTTACTGTTCATGCTTTTGACAATGTATGGTTTCTTTGCGTTCCAACTTTTTGTTCATATCTAACAATTTTAAGATATTGTTTTAAATGAACTCTGTTCCCCTGTGTAAAAATTAAAATTCCATGAAATTAAGTCTTTTTTTTTGAAGCTACACTGTACATGTACATTACTGAGCATTCTGGCTGTAGCAAGATTATTAAACTTAACTGTTGAATTCTAAATCATTACACCAGGTGCAGGAGAGTGAAGGTTGTCCTGCTGTGAATTTTTAAGAATGTTCTATCCTTGATAATAAATTTTGTTATGTTGGCCTTTTAACTTTTTTTTATTTTTGTTAGATTTGAATGCTTAATTTGAAGCCTTGCTCACCGCAAAAATTAAAAATTTGAGAAATGGCAAAAAAGCAAAATAAACAGCTCTACATGCAATTGAGCGCATTAAGAAATCATGTTAAGGTTATTTTGATAAAAAATACATAATCTGGAAATAGTAATAAAATGCACAGCCTCTGATAATCTTAAATGTGATACTGAATTCATCTTCTGCAGAGAAAATGTTTAATTGACCACATTCAACTGCATACAGTGTAATTACGACCTTTTCTTCTGCATAATGTGACCTTTTTTGTAAATCTATTTATACCATGTTAGGATGAATTCTGTACATTTATGCAGCTGGAGTATGCAGAGAAGGAAGATTCATACTTAAGATCAAAAGAGGTAAAATACAATAATATTTAAAATGAAATTTACTAAAATTCAGTTGTAATAACCAGACGTTTGTATAGGTAATAGCATGATTTGCAGTGATATTTGGCATAAATACTATGAGTGATATTTCAAAATTGTTATACGTAATTTCACGAGCCGTTAGGCGAGTGAAATTTGAGACAATTTTGAAATATCACAAGTGGTATTTATGCCAAATATCACGCACAAATCATGCTATTATTTGTTTATACTACTACGCACAAAAGGTTTGTAATTTTCACATGTAGGTATTTCAAATTAAGCTCAAATACCACTGCTCTAAGCCAATCAAATCGCAGAAATTTCTCATGTAGTGGTATAAGGAGTTTAAAAACATTTAATAAAACAGTTATTCCATTTGCACTTGTTGGATATGAGATAGTTATAACCAACTCGGCTCTACGAGCCTTGTTGTTGACTATTTACCACCTCATATGCAATGCCTGCGCATGGAATACTAATTAATGAGAGGTCATATAGCTTTCCCAGTGTTTCATGCAGAGCGAGTAATAATATTATCAGGTTACCCTGCGGTCAAGGTCAACCTTCCAGAATTTGGAAAGTACAATGTGATTGGCTAAGCTTGGAAAAGGAATGTTGTTTTCGGTTAAGCAGGCATTCGTGAGGAGGGATGAAATACAGGCTCCCCTAAAACCTCCCGCATGGGAAGCTAATAACCACCCTGTGATTTGATAAATGAGGTTGTTATCAGCCATTTTAATCATTGATCAGAGCACGATTGATCTACGAGCAAACTTTGTTATTGATTCAGAAACATTTTCAATTGTGTCTTCCTGTTTTTAGACTGCTTTTGCTCTACCTGCCATCATTGCCATGAGTGAGAACTCAAACTCTTCACAGAGGGAACATGTTATACGACTGTGTAACACAGCAGATAACAACTTCCTTGTGGTTAGCAAGGTACTGAACAGTAATGAGGCCTTTTAGCTGTTTCATTCCCCGCCTACTTGTTGTTTTTACTGGACAGCTTGAAATCTTAGTGAGATTCCTGTGTCACTTGTCAGCATTTTACTGTTTTTTAATAATTATTGCTTTTCAGTGCTCCAAGCTCAATTTTTTTCAAAGTTGCCTTTGGTGACTTTTTAAAAGTTTTAAAATATGGTCACCAGACATAAAAAATTGGTCGCCATTAAAAAAAAAACAAAAATAGCTTGGTGTAATTTTACTTGAAGGTTCATACCACTGACCACATTGATTACTGCAGGTACTTCATGTATTGCATTAAGCCTTTCCATGCACATGACCGCCGGACACAGGTTGCCAAATTGGTGACTTTCGCTGCAAGTTGAGTCGTCAATACGTATATTTTTTTACTCACAATATAATGGCGTACAAAATGGCTGCAGTTTGGAGCGCTGTATTTGCAATTTTCCTTATGCTGTTGCAGTTTCAACCCAACTTCATGTCGTTTGTCACCATTCCATCTGTCTTACGTTGCTGTTTCAAACCCTTTAAGCCCCAATATCCACATACAAATTCTCCAAACTGATCTCCTTACAGAATGAGTAAAGAGAATCTGATAAAAGATCAAAGTGTTTTCCCTTTGGTGATCATTTTATTTATTCTCATAACCTAATCTCTTTACAATGTATGGATATCGTTAGGAGAAAATTGATTTTGGTCACTATTGGGACTTAAAGGGTTAAAGGGCCCCATGAGTAATGAACCTGTAGTGGTGTGGGGAAGAGTGAGTACATTCTTGGTGTATGGACTGGCCCGTCCAAATTTAGAGTCTCACAAAGTATTAACCAAGCAGGGTTGTCAAAAGAAACTGGCTGCCGATGAAAATCACCACCTACTTGGTTAGTATTGACCGGCTACTCTGCTAGGCATTTCTTTACAGATGGCGTTTTTTAAATAAAATATCCCTGAACTGGGCGCTTATTTTGACAATTCAGCCGTCTACTTCAAAACTTTCTGACAACCCCAGCGTGCAAAGAAAGTAGTGTCCGATAGCCCGGGACTAGTGGATTTTGCTATCGGGCTAGTGAATTATGTTTTCAACTTGCCCGACAGGCAAGTGATGTTTTATGAGGAATTTGAGTAACAGAAGAACAAAAAGTTTTTGGGGCTAGTTGTAATGACGTCTGGGCTAGTAAATGCTAGCTTCAGCTTGCCCGAATGGCAAGCTGTAAAAATGATTTTCTTTGCACCCTGCAACCCTGACCAAGTATCAAGGAATAGTTAACAATCAGAATTAGAGTCTGAGTTAAGGTCTTGATTGAATTTGGACTGTCTTTAGGCTTGAAGTTTTGAAAATAGAGTGTGTGGCCTTGAAGTCTTGCAAAACTCCACATTGGCCATATAATAATATTTATGTTTACTGTAAATAACATTTGTGATCCACAGCTGTGAGTCTTATGCCTTCGTTATAGTGTCTCCCTTAGCATCAGGGTTGCTGCTGATTAGTTGACGTTACTCATAATCATCAGCATGTGAACATTAAGTTCCCAGCTATCATGTTCTTTTACACTTTCATTGTATAGTAGATACTGTATTTAACAAAGCTTCGTGTCAGTAATATCTAGAAACCACCCTCCCAAGTCAATTTGATTTAATTGTAATTTCTTTTGCAGGATGGACTTGTCTCTTTTTGGTCTCAGAACATGGAATTTAAAAGGATGAAGCAAGCAGTGCATGTAAGTTAACAACGTCTTTAATTTTTGTGATACACTGACAAACAAACACAAACAAACAACAATGTATTTATTATAGAGAGAACTAGAAAGTATACAATACTTTATGCACCACAAACAGCTATTACGCTAATCTAGGCAGGACAAAACTTTAAATGAAGACGATATTAAATTACAGAAGAAAAAAGGAGAAGAAAAGAAGTACAATAACATACAGAAAGAAACAACTGATTTTTCACTTTTTAATAATATTGCTTTCAACTTTTTTTTAAAAATTTATTTTGTTGCTTATTTTTCAGGCTGAGAGCTCAACCAAGAAAACAAAGTGGATCACAGATTTTGTACTTATGCCTCAATTCACTAAATTTATTATTTCAACTGGGTAAGTTTCTGTAGGTAATAGCTGTCTAAGTCCTGTTCTTAAGTGTTCAAATTTGTCAAAAAAGTTGCATTAATTTTTCACTGTTATGATTTTAAAGTAGATTCGCCCTTTATATAATTATGTACATGTAGATTACTTAACAGCCATGATCTTTCAAGAAATGCTATAATATCTTGTTTATTGCCTTTTTTTTGTTTAGGGATAGGGAAATTCAGTTCTTTGAATTATCAACATTTGAGCCATATTGTCAAATCACTGGATTAGAGACAACTCCTTTGAGACTAGATTATTGGTAAGAAAATGAAAAAAGCCATTCCCATTTGGCAGTAACTGATTATTAATCGTGGTATTAATAAATTGTACATATTATTGATATTATTGCCATCAGAATTAATCATACTGCTAGAATATATGTAATCACATTTGTTTTAATGCAGATTGTATCTATATTTCTTTCATTTGTTGTTAAGCACTGCAATAGTAAAGAATCCAAACTCACTGATGCTGTTTCATTATTTAACTCTACAGCTCAACTGGACCAGATGAGTGTATAATACTTTACGGGGACAGCCAGGTACATGTACAATTTTGCTTGTGTTGATTCTTTTGAATGTGTTGTTCTCAAAGTCATGCGTCAAGTCCAGAAATGACAAGAATAGCAAAGATAGCTTTTTGTTCTTTTTATGCAAAAACAAAAAGAACAACAACAACAACTATAACTAAAACAAAACGATTCAAGACAAAATACCTATAAAACAGTACCAACAGCTAGTGGCAAGTATTTTATTTTTGTCCACTTTTTTTTCAGGGGTGTGTAAATATTTTTATGATGAGTTCTGTTGGAGAAACATTGAGGTATGAAACTTAATTTTCCAGTGTGATAAAAATATCAAAGTCAGCCATTACTTTTCTCTTTATAAATAACAGACAGTTAAATAATACAATTTATTTTGGTCTTGCTGAATAGTTGTCATAATTTTCGAGGGAGAGCACATGTAGTGAAATTTATTACTTTCTTTAACAAGTGTCTTTGTTTGCGCTCTATGTTTTATGCAATAATTAACTATGAATTTAAGACAGGTAATTTGAAAAATTTAGAGAAGTTGGTGAAGCGAACGGTTCAAGCCTTAAAGTCTTGGTAGAATAGACTCGGAATGTGCATTTCTGTATAATCTGTGAAATTATAGTCCTAGTAGGTGGTCCTTGAAGTGAATCTAATGTGGTCCTTGAATAGTGCTTGAAACGTCCTTGAAAGATGGTTGCAATTTTTTGTATGAACCCTGTTCTTGTAAACATAAAATGTGGCCCTCAGCTTTGGATATCGCATGACTGTTGTTCTTTTTGTGAACGAGTTTCTCGATGTATTCTCATACACTGCATGCGTAACTTTTTATGGTATTGGTCTTATTGCAAAAGAAGTACTTGTATACTTACAAAAATATTGCAAAGAAACCTAGTTTAGATGAATTTTTACGTAAGCATTTTAAGCAATATTGCATTGAAAATTGTGGCAAGCAAAATTAAATGTGTGGCAACTGACAGGCTTTTGCCCTCTTATACTGGTAGTTTTATTGTTATTTTTCTATTTGGTTATTTACATTTTGTGTTTGTTGCTAATTTATTTTTTAGTGTGCCGTATATTGATGCTGTTATTTTGTGGTCAATAAAAACAAATTTGTTGTTACATGAGCAAGGCAATACTTTACAAGAAGAACCAACTTAACTTTGACAATTGCGTTATGATGACCCTGAAAGGTTGGGGTTTTTCTTGCTATTTTTAACTTTTTCACTGTAACCCAATAAACAACAAATGAAAAATAACTAGAACCAAAGAAAAATATAAAACCACAACAAACTCAGTCCTTGGATAGTGTACTAAAACAAACTTTTATCTCTTGTAGAAATTGGAAGAAAATGCCAAAAGTTGAAGGAATAGCAAGTGTAAATATAGACAGGTACGTACATCTTCTAACGCAGTTACTGGAATACTTTATCAAGGGATATAGAACCCATTACGACCCTTTTTGTTGTTCTTAAGATTACAGTCCTGTTAAGTTGATCCTTTAGTTTTGGTCCAAGTCATATTTATTAACTAACCCGATATGCCGAACTGTCAAGAAGAATTTATTTCAAGTTTCGTTTTATGTCTTTGTAGATTCCTCCTAGCATTACCTGAATGAAAGTTAGACAATGAAAATCAAACTGCTTTTAGCCTGCAGAACAGGCCTCAGTTGTTCAAACGTTGGATAGCGCTATCCACCGGATAAATCACTATCCAGCGGATAAGTATTAGGGAAACCAATTACGCTATCCGCTGGATAGTGATTTATCCGGTGGATAGCGCTATCCAACGTTTGAACAACTGGGGCCAGGAGTTATTTTTTTAGTTTTTGGGCGAACGAAGCACGAAGAGGGCGTGGAGCGCGAGAAACGCATCCCCGTCGCCGATTGCCTTGTCTGGTTTAAAAAGATAACCCTTGATTATTTTTTTAAAAAAATTGTTGTTGGGAAGTCGTTTTGACATTATAGCGTTTTACATATACACTGAAAATGAATGCGTTTAATGCGGAGATTTCTTGATTTACCACAGTGTTGTAAATTCGGAGAATTCAAGATTCACGTGTATCAGGTAAGGAAACAGTTCTTTATAATTCCTTTTTAATGTTACACGGAGTAAATAAAGGAACAGAAATCGTCCAGTTTTTAATAGAGCGATTTTCGTGTGACCCTGAAAAATGGAACATAGCCCGAGGGTTTTCTTTTTGTCGTTAGGAAGAAGTGGAAGAAATAAGTCTGTCCATTGCCACATCTTTTTGTTTCAATGAGTTTCATGAATCAAATTTCCGGTAACTCTTGCTTGTCTTTTTCTCCTTGTTGTAGATGGAAGGTTCATGACGACTGGGTCTCTCAATTGAAGTATTATGACTCTCTAAGAGCAGTCATTTCTTGTTCCAATCACCCAGAAACTGCGTTGGTTATTGGTAAGTTAAACCGATAGTCCGGTTTGTTTTACGGCCTCCCCTCCCTAGCAATTGCTTCTTCTCCATTTGCTTTGGTGTATTCTCCAGATTTTTCTGCGTCTCCCTCGTCCACCAATTTCAAATTTTATTTACTCCTATAGTTTCCTCTTCCATATTTCCTTGAGTTCTTGTTCTTATTTTCTCCAAGACTGTTCGCCTGAGGTGCCACCACTAGTTTCCCATCGAAATGACGTGCGAGAAACGAGCGCAAAAATCCCATTTGATGACGTGTCTCTACTCAGATCTGGGTAGTGCTTTTGATTGGTTGAAGCAAATTTCCCTCGCGGCACAACCAATCAGAAGCACTTTCCTGATGTGTATAGTGACACGTCATTAGTATGGAATTTCTGCGCTCGTTCCTCAGACATCATTTCGCTTTAAAACCAGTGATGGCGTTGTAAAATGTCGGCTGTTTTCTTCGGCTACCTGCCCTAAAAAATTAGTTGCTTCGTTTGTTGCTTCGCAAGCAGAGCACGCATGGTGAGGGATTCTACCGTAAAGTAATTTACTGTTGAACCTTCATTAAGCGGTCATCTACTACACCGCCAGTAATCAAAGTCCCGAAATAATTGAAGAAAAGAATGGGAAACTGAACCTCTGTTAAGCGACCACCCCTATTCGGCCGCGGCCACCGTTTCACCATCCCAAAATGAGTTCTCCCATTGTCGTCACCTCTATTAAGCGGTCATCAGGCGCTTGGTACACTTCGTTTGGCTTCATTTTGAGTGTATGATGAAGGAAAATACAGTCCTAGATAGAAGGCGACAACCGAGTGTGGACCAGTGATGCTTCTCCTCTCGGTCGTCACTTGTTTCCATCTGCCAAACTGACATTTTCCTCTCAGTGGTTCTCACAAGACATTTCACTTTTCTTAAATGAAATTTCTCTGTCTCTTGAAATTTCTGTTCATAAAAGTCTAAGTCTCTTCAATGTTAAGAAAAAAAATTCAGGATGGCACGAGTGGGATTCGATCTTAGAGCATCGGCTCTGCAGTGCATCACTTTAACCCCTACACCACTGAGGATTAGCTAACAATGAATGGTTTGATTTGAATATATATAGCAACAACCCTAACCCTAACCCTTACTTTGTGTACGAATCATTAATCTGTCAATGTCAGTTTGGCGGATGGAAGTAAGTGTTGACCCCTCCTCTCGCGCGTTTGATTCAAAGTAAAGTGATGTTTCTGCCTAAGGTTATACTAAATTATGATGAACCTCTATTGAGCGGCCAACCTTCATTAAGAGGCCACTTGCCGGTACCCCGAGCGTGGCCGTTTAATGGAGGTTAAACTGTAATAACAATATTGATTTTGTTTTTCTTTGTCATTCAGGTCAAACTATGGGCAGCACTCATGTTGAGTCTCAACTAAAGGATTCCAGTGGTGGTGCTTCAAAGAAAGTTCAGACCTCTACCGTGCGTGACTTGCAGCCAAGACGGCGAATGGACAGCGATCAGACTGTATTCAAAGTGTACAAAGGAGTCAAGGCCTTCGACTTCTGCAAAGAAAAGAATGTTATTGTTACAGGAGGTGAGGGTTTTGGAAAATGCTGCTAGTAACTGTTTTTCTGTGGTTGTTTACAGTGTGCTCCAGTGCGCTAACACAAGAGTTCTTACGCATTTTCACGTCGTAGTCGTGCAGTGACGGCAAAACAAAGTACAAAAAAGCGTGATGCAAGTGCAAAGTTGTTGTTTTGCTTATCTTCTCCTATTGCTTTTTCGACGTTCTCGTTGCCGTCGCCGTTGTTGTTGCTTAGGGCCTGTTTACATGGAGATGGGGGACCCCAGTAGGTGAGGTGACCCGCTTAGGTGGGGTAACCCGCCTGTCCATATAATCTCTTATTTTAATTTGATCACGTTTACATCATAGGTAGGGTGACCCGCCACATGTTACCTCACCTAGCTGGGGTCCCTCAACTCCAAATGAACAGGTCCTAAGACTCCCTTGTCGCGGCAGTTTTCCCTCTCAAAATAAATGTTGTCAGTGTGATATGGGAGATTTGCGTCCTACAGTGTATGTTGCTCGAATGTGACGTGCAGCATCATGTGTATTGCTTGTTCTGCCTTCAAACAAATTATTTATGTTGCTTTTTTAAAGGAATGGACAGACTTGTAAGAATGTGGAATCCTTACGTTCCAAGGTAGGCAAGAGGTCTAATGTTGAAAATTAAACTCTTAGCAAAGCTAATGTCACGATTGCTTTCCCGGGTTAAAGTACTGCCGCATCGCCAAGTCAGTCATAACTTGTCGGCAACTCGCGTATTTCCCGCGCTTAGAATCAGCTACATATGTTTGTTAGGGCGAGGTTCGAGTTAGCGAGGGTTCGAGTTATCGGGAGTCGACTGTACGTCAAAGCATTCTTTTTCCTTTCAGCAAACCAACTGGTCTTCTGCGGGGACACACAGCACCTATATTTCATTTATTTATTTGCCCCGAAGATGACAGAATATTCAGTGTCTCTACTGATAAGACAGTTAAGGTAAGGTAACTTTATTTTTATACAAACAAATAAAACAAACTAAACGAAAAACAACAACAGCATTTACTACTTTGAACTCATGGGTGGTTCATGCCTCAGAGACAAGGTTTATGGCTGGCCACGTGGTCCGCCGTAAGTAGAGTAAGTTTGCTATTTTAGACCAGTGAATCATTTTGAGGGAAATTTTTTTTCCTGTTTATTGATCCAAGGTGTGGGACCTTCATGATCACACTTGTTTACTGACTGTCCGTCCAAAGGCGCATAAGATCAGAGGAGATCTGTCCGGTGAGTATTGAGAGTGTTTTCAAGTAAAGTGAATTAACAGCTGTAGTTAGCTGTAGCTGTAAAGGAAGTCTTCACCATCCGCCCCTGATCTGCTCCCTTGTGCAAGGCTCGATTAACAGCCGCTGGTCTGGAGATAAGCCCGCGCTCCTTTCCCCGAAAAGACTCTTCTTGAGGAGGAACAAGATCGGACCTGATAGATGGGTTAAAATCGAGCCCGCCTGGTACTAGATGCATCTTTCTGCTTTATAGTACAATAGTTAGTCTTATGATTTGTGGTCAGGCATGTTACACCGTTAAGAAGTGTTAATGTTTCTCAAGATTAAAATTTATCTTTTGAAATTCTTTATCTTACGAGTTACATAAAGATAAGCGAGTGCGTTCCAGCGCACCCTGCTGGTCAAATCTGCAGGATGCCCCATAACCATAGCGATAGCAAAGCTTCGCATCGGCTACATCTATAGTACATGAGAGATCCTTCCCAATTTTTCCACGTATGAGGCGTGTGAGAAGTTAAGGGTTCGAGGGACGCACTGCATGTCCTTCGCCGTCGCGTACATGGTTTGGACAGGAAAATGGGAGGGGGATTGGAGAGAGAGGAGGTTTCCAGTCCCTTTTCCCTTTCGCTCTTTTCCTCCCCCTCCCCTCCCCCCTTGCGCCTCCCACGCAAGCTACCAATCTTGTGTCTCCCGTTGGTTTATCTGAATTTTTTCTTTATTCCTTCGTTAGCAATTCACTACAATCCTTCCAGTAAAGGTCTAGCTGTAGCTACATCCGAACAAATCGCTCTTCTACCACTGAAAAATAAGTAAGTCTATTAAAAAGTGATTATGTACTCTTTCATTTTATGTAGTTAACTCATGTCGTTATGACGTGGACTAAGGATCGTTATGTTATTAATTTTCTATTGTCAAGATATATTTAAGGGCTTTCGAAAAATATTAAACTGATTAAATACTTTTATTTTAAAAAAAGGCTGTTTTCATTGTTTGACCGGCTAGATTAAGAATAAAGATAAATAAACGCCCTGTTCCTGATAAGTGCCCTGCCCGTTTCGAATATGCTCTTTTTTGCTCCCTCCCTTGACGTACCGTAAGTAAATAAGCACCCTGCGCGCTGCATCGAAACATTACGGTAGGTTGCTTTCCATATAAACTTCGACCGTTGAAATGTTGGAGTTACTTGCGGACACAAATATCGTTTTGAAAGATTGAACTTTTCTTATAACAAATGTAAGTAATTAATAGTATCGCCATATCTTTTACATAAATTTATTCATGACCAGATTAATATGACCCATGACCTTAAAAGTCCTTAATTCCACTTTAATAACAGTTATAGCCACAGTACACTAAAGAAAGCGATGACAATAAATCAGTAACTAAATAGACTTTTATTCATGCATTTGCTGCAAAGCGGCATGATGAATTACGGATTCCTTCACAAATTACTTTACATCTGCATGGTTTTCCAAATTGCGAACGTTTGTTGTGTTTTTCAGAATGTCATCGAAAGACATGATAACTACTCACAGGGAAGCTGTGATGTGTGTAAAATACAACAAGAGCTTTAAGCATGTCATTACTGCTTCTGAAAACTCGGTGAGTATTAAGACGGAATCCACCAGGAAATTGAGTAATTTTAATTTTCAGTGGACAAAAACCTTGTACCAGAATAATTTAAAGAATATTGCATTCTTTTTTACATTTTTCAAGGGCTAAAGATGTAATTTGTCATCTGTAATAACACCAAAGAAAATTTTTCATTTAAGTCCGAGAAAATGAATGTCAGAATTCACAAGAATTGTGAAAACACAGGTAAAATTCCGAAAAATTAATTTGTAAGATGTAATTTTGTGAAATTTGACATTCATTTAATTGGACTCCCATAAGAAATTGTTTTTGGTGCTGCTTCAGATGACTAATTGCATCTTTGGCCCTTGAAAAATGGAAAAAAGAATGTAATGTACTTTAAGTTATTCTGGTACAAGGTTTTTGTCCACTGAAAATTAAAATTACAGAATTTCGTGGTGGATTCCGTCTTAAACACTTACTTAACGGTCCCGAGGGAAACAGTTAATTTTGTTTCCCGAGAATCTTAATGTTTCCCGAGGTGAAGCCGAGAGTGACATCGAGATTCGAGGGAAACAACGAGGGACCAGTCTTTAAGTGATTTGTTATATAACTGACGTCCTAGTTGAAACCCAGCTTCCACTTGTTCAGGGTGTGAGCACTTATTAACTGACAAGCTCAATTATTTCCCCTCCACCCACCCCTCCCCCCTAAAACAGAGAAAAGAAAAGAAAAAAATAGCAAAATTTCCTATAATAATGGGTTCCGTATTGTAGGTGATTAAAGTATGGGACGTGGAAACCGGAAGGTCGGTGTTTGAATTTTCACAAGCTCATGGAGACCACGCCGTTACCTGTATGAGCTTTGATTCTACAGAAAGAAGGTATGCAGTTTTCTTGTTGAATAGGGCTTTTTTCGTTATTATTCTTTGTAATGATATTCGTCATATATTCAATCCTAGCACGTTTCTCGGTTTTTGACATCATGTATCACTGCTAAAAAAAATTATCAACAACAATAGAAACCTTTAGATTCGAAGGCGAGGACGATATTTGACTTAAAGTTTTTTTTGCGTGTTCTTAAAAAGTATACACCACGAGAAACTTCATTGTACTATTTTCACCAGAGGAGTTAGCATGGTTATTTTTATTGAAGGAGGTTTAGCCGTCTCCCGATCGTAAAATGATAAAAACGTCCGGCATTTGATAGACTTTGACTTATTTCCGCCACTACGACTTTGGGCTAAAACCCGTGGTAAAATGACGAGGGCTGGCACGTTTTCCCGCCAAAATGACTTGGGTTCACGCGTGCACTACAGGGTATTGAGAAAATCTGGTGCTCGGAGTCGTACTCGTCCTATAATCTAAAGGTCTTTAACAACAACAACAACATCAACAGCAACAACAGCACCAACAAAAACACGACAAAATCAAAACTGGACGTACAATAAACTGAACCTTTTTATCGTCTTTTCTTACTTTTGTGTGTATTTTCACTGTCAGGTTGATTACAGGCGGCAGAGATGGAAGGCTTAGAATATGGAACTACAACAATGGCCATTGCCTTAGAACATTGGAAAAAAGTAAGATTTCCACTAATTCACGGACTGAACGTGAATGTTTGCGTGAAAAATACTGCATCGTGTGCTTTAAAATCATGTGCTTCTTTTACTGTCGCGAAATCAGGCTGGTTTGGTTTGATGACAATCCATTCGAACTTCTTAAAATTGATAGTTTGTTGAAAAAATTTAATGCATCTTTGTGTGTTTCGAAATTTCGTTTACGTTTGTCTGCTCAGTTAGTTGGTAGTGAATAACAGAATACCGGGAAAATAAGATTTGGTAACGTGTTTTTTTCTATGGACTACATGTTCACAATGTAACACGACTGCGAGTTTTTTGAACGGCTTCAAAATCACTGATGTAGATCAACTCATTCTTGCACTATTATTTAGATTTGGGGTTATTTTGGTTCTAAAAAAATTGGACGTTAAGTTTAGCCTTATCAGATATCAGATATAAAGACTCTCATGAAACTTATTTTTGTTTTTTTTCGCTATGAATTATTAATGAGTTTTTGAAATCTTCATATTTTACCTTGAGTAGCAATAAAATTGTCTAAAAGTACCTGAATTCTAAATACTAAAACGAAGGTTTTGATATCGATCTTTCATTGGATTGCAGAAAGCGACATTGACGAAGTTGCAGATTTAACTTATCTAGTCTTAAATAAAAACAGGTAAGACATTTTCACAATAAAAGGTGGATAATCTGTTATTCTTAAATGTACATGTTCATAAGTAAAGTGTGCAAACCTTTTCTCATAAGGATGCAAAAATTTATGAAAATTACTTTTCAGAGTGACTGAAAAGGGGCTACCAAAATGTGTGTAATCTTTGCCTTCCTTCTGTTGCAGATATATCATTTCCGTAGGATGGGACAGAAGAATAAATCTATTTTCTGTGAGTTATACAGTCAGATGCGTATTATATCAACCTGTGTTTTTTCCCCTGATGCTTGCTTTTGAGCTAATACTTGCGTCTAGACCCTTGTCACGATAAAAAGGGCCTCTTATGGTAGCTTTCAGCGCAGGCGTATTCTTGGGGCGATCGAAATTGCCGATTTTGCCAACTTTAAGCCTGTGTTCAGACGCCCGCGTCGGTACACAGGCTACCAACTGTAATTCTGAAAACAGAGGAAGATTAGAGTAGAGTGGAGGTAGCGACCAATAGAGTGGGTGTTAGAGTGAAAAACGTGACCGAAGGGAGGGGGAGGTTCTCTCCTCTCTCCCCGCCTCTTCCCCGCCCACCTTTTATGTCACCTCCATGCAAGCCTTTGAGTTTTCTGAAGTTCAATATAGTGGTTACCCGAGAAAATAAAGTACCCAAGCCCCACGGAGACACCTGGCCCGCACTGCGGGCTACTCTTATACTTTCGTCGCTACTGAAAACCAGGCTTGACCTGTTAGGAGGCCGGGTTGGGTTTACTACTAGTCTCCCACAATTATATTTCGATTACAGGCTTGATTTTTGTATGCTAAGCATCATAACAATACCATTTTACATGAACATATCACATGACAATCTTTATGCCGTGAATGAAAATACCGTCTGGCTAGTAGTAGGGGCCTGCTGTTCGAAGTAGTGCTCAGGTTTTTTTTAACTGCTTCTCGTAGAAGGTCCGAGTCGAAATCTGCGTCTTTCTTGATAGAAGACATGCGTTAAAGTGTTCTCCGGGTTCTTAGCATTCCTTATAAAATTCAAAAGAGCAAATCTCTTTACTTTTCTCAGACAGTGTACTTCCCAAATCGCAATCTGTCCTTTTCGTAACCTGCGCTTGTTTTGTTGATATTTGTTGCTTTAACAGGATGACAATGAAGATTTCCATCATGTACAGCACCCGTATGCTTACTGGAAAGACGATCTGGTGAGAAGATCTAAACACATGGGTTGTCTGTTGTTTATCTTTCCACTCTCTCCTCCCTTTTTCTTACAGCTTGTCTTCCAATTTTGCTGAGTCAAGCTCCAAGAAAACTGCCTCGCGTAATAACGCGAAAAAATAAAACAATAAATAAACGGGTCAACTAGGCCAGTGCGAGACAATCAGAGCCTGCACGAGTGCTGTTGGCTTGGGCAAAGGAGCCCTTTTTTTTCTCATATAAGCGCTTACTAAAGTTGACCCATGTTGGAGGGTGACCCTCTATCCCGGGAGAAATTGTCTCCATATAGAAGGGACCTTAATGCGGTCGCAAGGCGAGCCAAGAAGGGGCACAATGACAAAAACAACGAAAACTGCAAAACGAAACGAAAAACACGACTACGAAGGTCTACGATTACTGCAACGTAAAACGAACGTTGCTAGAGAGGAATCTTTCAGAAGATGTTAGATAAGGTGTCGTGTAACGTTGTCTTGCAACTTAACAGCAACATGCCTGGATTTCATACACTAGACTTGTGCCTGCTCAAGCTTGATCTTGGTTACTTTAACTTTGTTATAGGTGAACGGCCACAAAGAAGATATTTTGTCAATAACTGTGAGTCCGCCAAACCTTCTTGCAACTTCAAGTTACGATGGCGAGGTAAGTTTGAACGCTGGTACTGAACTGTGATCTTTTATAGCTGATAAGGGAGGGTGCGCGCGGAGTGATACCTTGACTACGCCTTTGTTACTAAGGCTTATGCCAAACGTCGAACTTTTCATGAGACAAACCAAACTCTAATTTGGGTCGACCTAAATTATAGGTTAAGATCGTCTGTCGGGTCAGAGACTAAATATGCATTATCATACAAATTTTTAATTTATTAGTTTAGTTCGTCGCATGTGAAGATCCACGTTTGTCCCGCAGACGATCTTCAGGCGTTCTATCCATCTGAAGCAGACGGATAGAAGTGTTGGACGATCCAAACTCATTCAGACGAACTTAACTGAGCCAGATGTCGAACTTTTTATGGATGACTTAACTTACTAAGTTTGGTTCGTCTCATAAAAAGTTCGACGTTTGGCGTAGGCCTAAGTAAGAAAAAATAGCAAACGACCGGAATTGGCGTCATGAACTTGGTTCAAATTTAGTTCACGCGTTTAGAAGTGCATTTTGTGGTTCAGAGGTCCCAGGTAGAGTTCAGGAGCCGGACGTTGGCATGCTGAATAATGGTTTATAGCTGTAATCTTTGCTTTCGTTAACTGTTTTCGTGATGGTATGAATTCGAATTTGATGCTTTGTAGATTATTATTTGGAATCAGATCTCTGGACACATTTTCTGTCACATCGTGTCACCGTTTGCGTCCAAAGGGAATGACGAAAACTTCTCCTCTCGAGATTGTAAGTAACTGAATATCAACGTACCATGGTATCGAAAATTGTGTTTTATACGTTACCTCTTTGGCCCTTTTTACTTCCGGGACTTCCAAACACCCATTTCTAGATTTGGAAAGTTGCAGTTTGAGAAGTATAACTCGTGTGTACTCCCACACCTCTACTTCTAGATCGAGAAAGTTGCAGCTTACGAATTAAAATTCGTGTGGACTCCTGAACACCCATTTCTAGGTCTAGAAAGTTGCTGCTTGCGAAATAAAACTCGTTTGGACTCCCAAATACCCATTTCTAGATCTAGAAAGTTAAAGCTTGCGAAATAAAACTCATGTAGACTCACAAACACCTATTTCTAGATCTAAAGAGTTTAAGCTTGCGAAATTAGACTCGTGTGCAGATTCGGTGCTATACTGCTGAATAAACCAGATTATAGGGAGTCTGGGCAAAGGCGTTTTCAGTTTGGGAGACGCTCGTCAACCGGGCGTGTGTCGCTCAAGAACGGCTTTTCTTAAACTCCGTAATAAGCCAAAAAATTATTCACTCAATCTCGTATTTCCCTCCTTATTGTAGTGGACGGTGGAAATGCTATAAATAAGATCCTCTTCTTGAAAGTTAGAGCGATGAAAAAGGATGCTGCCACCCTGGTGGCCAGTGGACCACAAGGTAATGTCCCGGGAGGGTGCACCTTTGAATTCTTGGTGGGGGTGTGCCTCCTGGTTCTCCAAATCCTGACCCTATTTCAGACCCAAAATGTCATTTTCCAGGTCTGTTTTCAGACCAGGGCTAGGTTGCTTAAAACCTTTTTAAGATAAGGGGGCTCTTAACTTTTGTTCTTGAACAATAACCTATTGTTTTGAAACAATAGTAATTATAGTTACGAGTTCTCTTCATCTTAAGATGTTCTTTGCAACCCGACCCTGACCTCTAACATCCATACGCGTTTTCAGACCTAACCTTTAGGTAGAAATTATGTCATAATTACTTAGATTAGAGCGCAAACAAATAATTTCTTCAGATGCATTTCAATTTTGCATATTTCTATTTCTTCCTTATTCATTTGGAATTGAAACGATAAATACGTCATACACTCCCGTAGTTCTCTCGAAAACCATACCCGATTCCAGACCAAAATGAGCAAAGTGTATACCCGTTTTCAGACCAAACAGAACCAAAAACCGTACCCGTTGGGTCGGCACATACCTATATGGTTTATATAAGGGAGTACCCCCCCCACCGGGAGTAACGTATACAAGAAGTCACATTGTCTCCTCTACTAAATTTATCAAAACAAATTGCTTTAAACCCTTTTGAATAGAATTGAATTTGATTTTTGTAGTAAACAGATAAGACTTTTCCTTCGTCGGCGAATCTCGATAACTCATTCGCTTTTACCTAACCGTAATAACCCTTTTGGAAATTTATCCTCTACCTGTGAATTGAGACAAGTATATGGGTTGCACCCTCCGACTTCGACCATCAAAGTGGTGAGTGGGGCTTATGACAAAGAAAGTGAGGGTCATTTTACGTTTCTTCATGGGAAACTGCCCACCTACCCCTCCCCTAAACCGACATTTTGCCCTACGTAAGAACTAAGTGTTAACGTTGGTTTTGGGAAGGGGTAGGTGGGCAGTTTCACAGAAACTTAAAGTGATCTGAAAGTGAGGGGGTAGTATTGTAAACAGAGAGGTCTTAATAAGCCTTTATTGCCAATTTGTTGCAGGGCTGGTTCATTTTTGGAACATTTACACTGGTGGGACACTCTATGCCGCGTTTTCGCCGGTATGTGATTTGTTTTTTGCCCTTTGAATTTATATTTCAAGACTGAGAGAATCACGGGAAAGCCAAGTATAAACTAGCTTATTTTACCTCCAGTAATGTTGAAACAAAGAAAAAAAAGAACTTGTTATCTTATAAGTGAATCATGCTTCCATTTCAGTCCAAGAATGGTATAACAGCAATGGCATCCTTTGCGAGAGATACGCGGCTGATTACTGCTGACTCAGCAGGTTTGTTCTATTCTCATCTCTATGGTTTTGTTGGTTTGTTTCGTGTTATCCTATTGTTTGAAACAACTGCAAACTCTTACTTTTTGTAACATTCCCAGGTTTCATTTCCATTTGGGATGTGGAAGATTATTGTTTGAAGGGAAAAACATCTCAGCCGCCAGAACGTGAGTATAATATTACTACATGTAGTACTACTAAAACTTAAGCTCATGCTTATTAATACTTTAATAATTTAATAATTTATTCACTTAATATACTGAGCGACTTTGAACATTAAAATGATCAAAAGCGCTTAGACTTACTAATGGGTATGGCCATCTATCAAAACGCAATGAAGAAAAAAGTTACGTGTAGAACAGGTTGAATATTAATTATTTGTTTGTTTGTTCACGCAAGTTTGCTTTCTTTTCTTTCACTTCAGGCTTGTTCTTTTGGCGTGCTCATGTTCAAAGCATTACAAGGTAAGATCAATTTTGTGGTGAACAGACCCTTCACGGTTTTTATCAACTTTTGACATGGACAAGTTAGGGAAAATCCATCAACTCCGCTGGAAAGAGCGCCTTTAAATTAGTACGATTGCAAAGTTTGAAAGTGATTTGTTGAAAACTAACGAAGGTATAGCTCCTTAAAGTCGCGAAATTTTACAGACGTTTGTATGGTGGGGGGGGGGGGGGGCACAAACTTGCCCCCACCCCACCATACAAACGTCTGTAAATTTTCGTAACTTTCCGGAGCTATATCGTCGCTTGCTTAAGACGTTTCACTTTCATATTTGGCAATTTTACTAATTTTAAGGCGCTCTTTGCAGTGGTGCCGACGGATTTTCTCTAACTGGTCCATGTCCAAAATTGAAACCGTTGAAGAGTCTGTTTTTGTGGGGACAAATTACTAGATAAATCGTGATCTTAGAAAAAAAAGTACATGCAAGCATACCATCATCTTGCTTCCTTTGGCATTGAGCTTTTTCTGTGTTGCGAGTTTATATTCAATGATGAATGCCTCTTTTTTCTTAACATAGAACTGTTGTATTACAACCATTACCGAAAACTCATTTGCATTTTTCTAGGCTGCAAAGCATTCTATTTTTTGTTAATCAAGCGCTTCGTGACTCTTCCACTCCCGTTTTTACCCTTGCGAGAGGACTTTCGTTTGACCGCTCGCTTTTGCTTGTCACTTTTTAGCATCGAACCGGTAGATATATGGAATTGTGAAATCCTTCTGACTGCTTCGTTAGACTGTACTGTAAGACTGTGGACTATGGAGGGTCACTTTGTTGGTGAGTTGTTCCCATGAACTAGATTTCTGTCCGTTAACTCTGTAAATTTTCAGCGTTTTCGAGCTGTCGGCCCGGCTTTTATTTTATGATCTGGGCGACATGCTGAAGCCTGCCCCATTCTCCAACAGTTTTAACTCTACCCCTTTCGACGCCTGCTACGCAGGCTATGACCCTCTCGTCTTTGACAGGCCGTGGGGGTACTGAATCCGAGCACTAGAAGTGGTACCAGAACTTGCCTTACACTTCCGATTTCGTTTTAGCCCAGAGGTCATTTTTTGGTGGAGGTTTTTGTAAGTTTTCTTTTTTGCTTCAAGCCTTTCTTTCCCGTCAGGTACTCCAATTTCCCCTTCTGCTTGAAAACGAATACTTCCAAATGATAATTTGATCCGAAACACACGCACACTTGTCAAAAGACAAAAACGTCTTGCTCCGACTTCGCTGCGACCACTGAAAAAGAACCGTGTTAACGCCTAGGTGATTTCTCTATCTTCTGTAGGAACTCTTGGTCAGCCCAAGATATGGGATATATCCAACCCGGTGTCATATCAGCACCCCATGGCTCCTTATGACGTTTTAGTTGATCCTCAGACTCTACCTAAGTTACCGAAGGACCAATCTGATGTAAAGAACAAAGACGATGACGCTAAAGATCCAGAAAAGGAAACTGAGGTTTGGAAAGTACCTTTTTGTGGTTTAAACAGGCCATTTGCACGCTCAGCTGACTCCGTGAGCCTTATTCTTTTGCAGCAAAAGATTAGTAGGGAGCTTAAGCAACGACGGCGACCACGGCAGTGAAAACGTCGCTAACACAATGAATTTGCGTCCCTTCAAACTTTATGGCGTCTATTTGGACCTGCTCAATTTGTCAAATGCGGGCGCCTTTTCCTGGAGTTGAATTCTTAAAGACTTTATCCAGTTTCAAAACGAGAAAGGAAAATTCGTCTCGAATTTGTCTTCGTATGTTCACGCCCTCGCATTAGGAGGTTTCACGTCGTAGTCGTGCTGTGGACGTCAAAGAAATGTTCTAAAAAGCTTGATGCATGACGTGCAGAGTGCAGAGCTGTTCTCATAAAAACAATTGTTGTTTTGACTTCGTCGTAGCCTGTTCCAGGGTTTCAGATAATAGAGCACGGGCGAAAAATTAACGAGGAAAAAAAAACTAGGGGAGACTAGCGAGGGAAAAGGGGAGGGCTCCCTTGCTCTCGCCCCAGTCCTCCCTCCTTTTTTCTCACGTTTTCCCGCCTATGATTTAACTCGCTCTACCATCTGAACACCGCGCCCTACTATCTGTACGCCTGGAACAGGCTATTGTCATCGTTGTGGTTGTTTAAGCTCCCTGTTGTCCCCATGCGGGGGAGCTGTGCCGATTAGTCTTCTCCAGTCGTTATTTTATTTGTTTGTTTGTTTATTTATTTATTTATTTATTTATTTATTTATTTATTTATTTATTACATCCTTGCAGGTGGACTCCCAACATGTGCCATATTTCTCAAGCTTTTTAGGAAAAGAATCTCTTGTGTGAGTGTACTGATGATTTGTGCACTGTACTTTATTTTCGATAAAATTTTTCTTGTAAGATGAAACCACACTGTTCGCTTGGGTGGTGAACCTCAATGCATCAGCATGCTGATATGGCCGGAGACTTAACTAAATGCCTTTTGGTTTTGTATCTTCGACGATTGCATATTTAGCGTAAAAGTATTTGAATTTCAGGATTGATGAACACGACATAGCTGCAGAGTTAAAGAAGAAACCTTGGAGAGAAAGCTGTGGGAAAAGGTGAGATCACCCTGCCATGCGAGCATTCCATTTTGCCTCCTCTCTCTTGGGGTCTCAGTTTTAAGAAGCCATTCTAAACTTAAATGTGTCTCATATATTGTAGCATAAAAATAGGCCATTGTCAAGAAACAGTACTTACGAGATCAACCTCGTTCCCAGGATCCTCTCCTACCCGTCCCCGCGTCCCTCTCTCTCGCTCCCCAGGACGGGTAGGAGAGGACCCTGAAAACGAGGTTGCTTACGAGATGTTTTAGGAAGCCTTGGTTAATCGGGGGCCTGTATTGTAAAGAAACACACCCAAGACGTCATCTCTTGTGGTTCTGAAGGATTGTGGAAAGGCATAAAAGAAACTATCGTCTTTGTTTTTGGAGGCCCTTACATCTGCGTTCACAGTATTATTGTTCTTGAAAATTTCCCTAACTGAGGCTATGATCACACTGTACCAGATAGCTTCTGCGCCTGCGCGAAAACTATGCCGGATAGGGCTTCTGTTGCCACACATAAGAACGGTGATTTCGGCGCGATTTCTATAGGGACTGTAAGATCCAACGACGCGAAGGCAACGAGAACGTCAACAAAAAGTAGGTTTAGTAAGCAAAACAATAGCTTTGCACGTGGTTCACGCTTTTTTGTACATTGCACGACTACGACTTGAAAATAGCTAATTTAGCGCGTTTTATGGAGAACGTAAACAAGGGTCGCTTACATTTGACAAAAAAAGTGGGTAGGAATAATCGTGATAAAGACTAAAACAACGCAAATTCACTTTTTAAGCGACGTTCTCGTTACCGTCGCCTCGTTGGATCTTAAAGTCCATCATAACAGCGAAGCTGCGTCGCGACGATCACGAAAGTGCAGAGTTCACATGTCGGATAGGTGTTCACGCTCGTGGCAGCACGAAAAGCTGTGCGGTAGAGTCTGATCGTAGCCTGAATGTCGTGGTGTCCCTTGAGAGTTCTTGGTAATATCTTGCTTTTTTTGTAAATGTTGATGCCACTATTAATTTATTCTATTTCATTTCTCTTACAGATTGCGTCACGAAAGACTAAAGAAAACTCCCAAAGATGTCGGCGGACCAAACGCTTATCAAACACTAACGTGCTTCGAGCTGGAAGACACACCTCCTCTCCCCAATCCTCCTTCCTCCTCGTCTATTGATGATCCGTTCGATATCAGAATATAGGCAGTTAATTTTTCAAAGTGTGAATGCTTCGGTACCACCAAATAGCCTCCTTCTTCTAATGTACTTCATAGTCACTGCCAAAGCACCAATTAATTACGTCTTTGAAATTGCTTTGGAAAATTTTTAAGACATTTAAAAATGGCTATGTCGCGCTTCCGCTTGCATATGCCATCTTTTTAAAAAAACTTAAACCATTTTTCCGTAAATTGAATTCCAAAAATAATGGTCCTTTTTTGTTATTTAAGACTATTTTTAGGCATTGGAACTGTTTCCTGTCGTCTGTTGCAACGGATGACAAGGATGGACATGGATTGAAACGTGGAAGAAGTTGGGCCAGAGTTTTCAAGTTTTAATGCTCGGCCTGCAAGAATTTCCAAAAAATATTATGGGTAGTGCTCCCTGATGAAATTTGTTTGATATTCTCTTCGTAAATCTCTAGGAACATTTTGCGTATGCGTAAAGGAACTAAAGTTATGACTTCAGCACAGAATTGACTTAAAACAGGCATATCCTCCTCACTTAGCCCCCTTTAAAACTGCAGTAGAATCTCGATTTTTCCATTCCGTGGTTCTTGTATCTGCCGATTTTGGATTCAAGCCAGACCCGACTTGCCTTTGCCAATCAAACACCCAGTAATTGATCCCCCTGTTTTTCCTCTCTTGGTAGAACTAATTTTCTTTTTCCCAGGGGTAAACACTAAAGGCTGCCATAAGAAGCTCTTATGTGAAATTTAAATATCCTGTTTCGTGCTTAGAAATGTTTTTGTTTTTAATATTCTTATGATTATTCAATTGTTCAGCCTCGTTCCAAACAACTGTGATTCTTCTTGCAAGATTCTCAGTAATAATCCTCCTCTGTTTTGCTAGGACCTCTGACCATCCTTCCACCATCTTTAAAATTTAACTTTTAAAAGAAAGTATTATTATTATTATTATTATTATTATTATTATTATTATTATCATCATTATCATTATCACGGCATTATTATTATAGCAAAACAGCATAAAATGCACTACCAGGGTTTCAATTTTGTATTTTGTATTTGCCTCAGAAATCTAACCTGTTAAGGTACTTCACCTCAAGTGTGCTTAGGTTTGTCGACGAGGAAAACGTCAAAATATTTCTAGATTCTGATAACACAATATTCAAACTTCGCGTGTATTTTTCGTGAAGTGAAAACTAATGTTGCGAAAGGGCTTCTGTGCTCTAGTCAATGAAACCGTGAAAATATATAAATTTAGTACACTTAATTTATTATTATTTTAAAACTGATCGGACTCGCGTATAAATTATTTTACACAAAATGGTAGGAATTTCTTGAGTTCTTTCAAAATATATTTTAATTGGGTGAGTCTGACGTATTTTTAGCAAAGGACGTAGAATGTTTTATGTATGTTTTGATATTAAAAGTCGCGAGGCATGTACAATACATGTAAATATTAAATTAAATAAGAGTGTGAGGATATAACGGATCGACACTGTTCGGTTTAAAAATTATCAAAAGCACAATTTAAGTGTGAATAAATGTTTTTACAGGAACATTCGTTGTCTTACAGTATCAAGCTTGAGTATTTCAAGGTGCTATATAACATGGTACAGATCTTAGAGAAGCTGTGCCTTCCTAGCACATTTTGTTTTTCATTCGAGCAGCTTCAACAGTTGTCAAATACACATTGATGTTTGCAGAAATCTTCACTCCTCCCCTCCCATACTCCTCCATAAAAACATGTCCAATACCCCTTGTTAGTAGAGTTATCAAAAGCATTACTTTATTCATTACCAGTGCCGGATCCAGACCTTGAGATTAGGTGGGGGCCCCGGTCATCCAGACCCTTAGATAAGGGGTGGTGGGGGGGGGGGGGGGGGGGGGCGGGGGCAGTCTCCAAAAAAAGAATTTATCTCTGGTCAACTCCTCTGGATCCGCCACTAATTACGCACTTAAGCTCACGGTTTTCTAGGCGAACAGGGAGGAGAAAGTAAAGCAAAGAGGAGCTACAATCTCCGTTTTGGGGGAAGGAGGCAAAAAATTCCCGAGGAGACGGCGACGGAAAAAAGGAAGATTGGGGGCATTCCCTGGCCCCAGTTCCCCTCGAGGGAGGCTTTTGTACAGGCCAAAGGAAAGTCTTCTTCTCCATCTTCCCCGTCTTCTTCCTTTTAATCTCCCCTCCCCTAGCCCCTCAGAAAGTTTGTAATTTCACTGCTCCATGCATATGTTTTTTTTCCCTGGTCGACTGACGTCTGTGGTTATGGCCTTAATTTTCATTTAAAAATATTTAATACCTGCTTATTTGACGTTGAGTGGTTTGAGGCATTTCAATTGTCAGTTCAACTCAGTACTAAGCTCACCCAGGAGATAGCCTGCGTAGCAAGCGCCGATTTTTTAGGGTGAAGTAAAAAATGTTAGCGACGCGCTGCCCTCGTGCGGACAGTAAAAAAATTAAGAACCAGCGCGTGCCAACTCAGAACCGGTTTCACGAAGATAATATTGTTTTTCACTTTGCCAGTTGTGTGCACATCATTGGGTTTTGACCCTTTACTTCTGTTTAATTTGAGGGATCCAAAGAGCCACATCCCCGGCCAGGCCAATGAGTGTTATCCTGATTTTTTAAAATATTTTTGTGGGCTCTGTCTGATAAAGGCCAATATTAAATAAAATGTCACAGACAGATGTATAACGCGATATTAAGGTTCGGCATGGCATGGCATGAGGGCTAAAACAGTTGGCGAGTATTACATGATAAAGCCTTGCCAGTAAGAGTGTGGGGACTGGGGAGGGTACCGTGTCGCTTGCTTGCACGTTACTGACCGAAACTGTGCTTTTTGTCAGTTGTCCAAATGTACCCTGGCAAGGCCCCAAGTATACAGAACCGTCTAAGAGTGAAACGCGATATTCATTGTCGCCAGTTGTAAAAATGTATGCCTTTAAGCTGTTTTATTCACATTATCTTAAAGGCGCAGCTTCTTTTAGGTATTATTGTAGTTATTATTATTATTATCATTATCGTTTTCGTTATCGTTATCGTTATCATTGTCATTGTCATTGTCATTATTATTATTATTGTCATTATTATTATTATTATTATTATTATTATTATTATTATTATTATTATTATTATTATTATTATTATTATTATTATTATTGTTATCATTATTCAGGTTGGTCATCTCTTCAGTGCTAATTGCGTCGTGAACGTTGTTCAGGAATACAGAATCGCAAAACCAGCCAGATCACACACTTTATCTTTTTTCTTTTCTTCACAGTAAATCAAGATAATGATAATTTTACTGACTTCTCGCGCTCTACGTGAGCTCCTTCCGTAACACGCGTGACACCAAAAAGTCACGCGTGTATCGCCGTGACCTTGAGAACGCGAGTACACTCTCCTAATTTGGGCATAAGTTCCGCTGAAAGTTTTTGTTGCGTCTGCCGCAGGCACCTCTTGTCGTGACGAAAAACTCAATCGTTTGTCAGTTGCGAACCACACATACTTCTCATACGTTCTTCAAGGCAAGTGAGCGCAAATCAGATGGAAATCTGCTTATCGAGAACACGGTGAAGTCTGTCTTCTCACGTGCGGTTGAGTTTCGGCGCCAAGGGAGGTGAAATGAACCTTCGAAATTGATGCTGTATATATTGGACGAACGCAGTCACGTCTCTAATCTTCTAATTCGTTCTCGATTTCCCTAATAGCAGTCTTGGCTATGTGGTTCAGTGATAAGTGATTGATCAAATCGCGGAGAGTTTTCTTTTATCAATCCTTCGTTTAATTTTGGAACCGTTTTAATGTTTGGTGCGTCTGGCGTTAGGGCTTGCTGCCGATTTCACCACTGATTTCACATGTTGGATTGAATTGCGAGTGAGCATTGGGCGGTGAGACACAAGACTCCCAAGTGATTAAAACAAGATGTACTCGTTCAACGCCGAAATGAATCATTCTCCAAATTTAAGCCCTGCTTCGAGCGAATCATCCATAGGTTCGCCTTCATCGACTGCGAGTCCATCTCGCTCAGTCAGCGTTGGTGAAAGACCAATGACCATGGCCGAACTGCAACAAGAAAATGCTCGTTTGAGGAAAGAAGTCGAAGCAAAAGAAACGAAACTGAACTCAAGCATGAGAAGTATCAAAATGTTTTGGAGCCCAGAACTTAAAAAAGAAAGAGCAGCGAGAAAAGCCGAAGAGGAGAAATGTGCGAGATTAAGGGAGCAGTTTAAAGATTCACAGGTAAAATTATACATTAGGTGTGTTTAATAAGCGGCTTATGTTGTGGTATACCCGTTTTATTCGATCTATAAATTATATACGATGAAATAGGATGGTGTAATTAACGGACTCTGCGTTCGCCTTTTCATGTCATACGGAAGTCGTGATCGATCCGTGAAATGAATAATTTTAAATACTAACTTCACATATGATTTAAGCGTCCTCATTTATCATCGCTTGTTTTTTTTTTAGTTATATTGCGTCTCAAAGTTGATTGATTAAATTTAGTGGTACTCATTTTCATGCTCAGTAAATAATGCGGACAACATCATGAAAAAAAGTGCCGAAATGACTTGAGATTACCTCACAGTTCGGTTTGAAAGGAAACAATGCAAAGTTGTTGTTTCTATATCTTTAGACAGCTGTGAGTATGAAACCATGTCTTTTTCTTTTGTCCACGTCCGCATAATGATATTGTCTTGAAACAATGGGGGCTTTAAAATGTCACTTGTAGTTTATTTTTCTTAGATGTCTCTCAATTGTCTACATTACGTTGGAGGTTTGAAAATTATGGGTTTGACCATAGCCTTGAAGAGGTTCTTTAAAATATTTAGAGCTTTGTTGTTTTTCCGTGCAATATCATGCAAAGCTCATTTTGAAAAAAGAAATTAAAAAAAAATAAATAAATAATAATAACAACAGTGATGATAAAAAAACACCATTATTGTTTTAAATTATTAAAAGGATACCATTCATTTAAATTAAGGGACTGTAAATAAGTAACGTTTCTGTATTTGTGGCTTTAATCAGTGCCTAAACAGCAGTTTTCAGCATGCGCAGATGGTATTTAATTGTGTGAAACAAAAATGTGAAATTCCCCTTTTGTAAAGACATAATTTATGTTTCTAAACATTTTATGGGATTCTCTGTAGCAATTTTTACTTGTATTAATTTACTATTATTTAGTAGCCACATACTCCTGGTCAGAAACAACAAATTTTAATTTGATCCAGTTGCAAAGCTGGTAATTGAGTTTTGTGTTTCTTGAATTTTGATTAACTGCTCATCCTAAGGAAATTTGCAAATGCATGTGAAAGTGGTTTTGGAATCAGTGTGACTCATAAACAAAGATTTGATTTGAACATGATTTTTTTAGACCTTTTTTTTGTGGAACTGAGTTTTTGTATTTTGACTCAATTATTCTCTGCCTTTTTTTTAGATAAAGATGTTGGCTTAATAATTATTTCATAATATGTGCAATTTAAATTGGCCATTTCCCTGAACAGACAAAATATAAGCAAGGCTATATGCATGCTGTCACTTTGTCAGTCATTTCTAAGGCTGTTGACTGGTGGGTTAGTAAAAAGTGTCATTTAGCGAGGACAAAGATGTTGCTGTTGGTTCGACTTAAATTTTTGTGATACTTAATTTGGAACTTACAGCAGATATAGAGTCTGGAAAAAAATTATCATATTTAATCTTTTTCCTTCAAGGGGCCACTCTTAGATACATTAGAACGTAACAAGGATTGTTAATGTATCAGTATTTTCCCAACTGTGAAAGAGATTCTACCTACCATACAGTATTTTTACCTAGTACTATGAGTAAAAAAACTTTACCAAACGTGATAAATGCTGCCATGATGTCGCGTTACATGATGGTGAGTAGGGGTGTCACACTCCATAAACTGTGGTTTACAAAATTATTGAGCATACAACTTTCTGTATTTTTTTTATAAATTGTTTTGTATTTTATGTTTTTTGTTATGATACATCTATACATGACAAAAGTCAGGAGAAATCAGTGGTATTTTAAATTCGTGTTTGGATTGAGTAGGTGCTGACTGCTTTTAATTTTCATGTTTTTATCGACTTAACACAGTTAAATGGCTTTTATTTATCAGGAATGTGTGTAGTGTCCTGCTTATTACATGATTGTATATGTCAGAAAAGGTTACTGATCCTACATTTCTCATAATAATAACCTGCAGTCACTTTCCTTCTCCTTTCAGCAAAGAAATGAAACTGTAAGGGAACTTCAAGAACAGTTGCGGAGACATAAAGATGCAAGTGATCATATTTCTTCTGGCCATCCATCACCAGCATCTTCAACCATTTCTGTCCATTCTCAGGATGGTCTTCAACGTGAGCTTGATTCTTTAAGAAGTGAGAAAGATCGGCAAGAGAATGAAGCGTTCATACTTCAAAGATCTCTTGAAGAATTAAGCTCTAGGCTGGAAGTACAGCAGCAAAGTATTCAAGCTAAGGATGAAACTATTGCACAGCTTATGGGGATGATTCAGAACAGCAAAGGAGTTGAATCAAAGCAGCTTGAACTGCACAAAGAACAGCATAGTACTGATAAAAAGAAGCTCTCTGAGGCACTCAATCAGCTTGCAAAATTGAGGGAAGTTATTGACGAACGTGACAAAACAATAGCATCATTAAAAGAGGTAAAATGTTCTTTATTTTACTAGTCATCATTGAATTAATAATACTAATAGCAATCTTTATTGAGGATACCAACGTCACAGGTTACTGGTTTACACAAGGGTCCTCAAAAAAAAAACAACAACAACTCTCGACAAAGACTAAAATAAAGTAAAAAATAAAACAATAATGTAAAAAATAAAAGAAAGAGAAATTAAAAATGTAGATAAACATGAGGTAAAAAAATTAATGTAAATATAGTCATTAAGAATCATAATATGGCTTTAGAC
The DNA here is from genome assembly GCF_958299795.1 of Porites lutea. Classification (NCBI taxonomy): domain Eukaryota; kingdom Metazoa; phylum Cnidaria; class Anthozoa; order Scleractinia; family Poritidae; genus Porites; species Porites lutea. Next base: position 4,234,402 of record NC_133209.1, read on the forward strand.
AGGTGACATTTAAAAGCAGTCAGTGACTCTGCTTCCCTTAGGGTAGTGTCTAAACTGTTCCAGAAATTAGAACTAAAATTAACTGATGACCCGAGTGGCCCCAGCATCTTGTAGCTCTGGATTTGTGATTTTCATTTCTTTCCATATACAGGGTGTAAACAAAGTCAGTTTTACAGCCTGCCATTTGGGCAATCTGTAGCTGGCATGCACTAGCCCTCAAGTCATTCCAACTAGCCCCCAAACCTTTTTTGATTAGCAGGATTGATTACAATCCTTCTGTAACTTGAATTTCCCCAAAAAACAGCACTTGCCTATTGGGCAAGTTAAGAACAAAAATCAGTAGCCCGATAGCCAAATCCACTAGCTCCGGGCTATTGGACACAACTTTCTTTGCATGCTGATATATGATACCGTATTTATTCGAATAAGCGCCCAACCTCAAATTAGCACCCACCTCGAATAAGCGCCCATCCTAAAGGCAGAAAAAGTTAATAAGCGCCCAGCCTCGAATAAGCGCCCACCCCCTCCTCCTCCCAATCAAACTCAAATAAGAGCTCACCCCCACCCCACCCACTTAAGTGAATAAGTTCCAATAAGAGACTTCCCCGAGGACGGAGTTTTCTTCAGAGTATTTTACAGAAACCTTGCTTTGTTACTTCTTCGCGCTTTGTTTTTAGCATTTATTGTTTTGTTGCAAAATATACATACTTCACTTGCTGAAAATGGTGAAAATTTAATAAGCGCCCAGCCTCGAATAAGCGCCCACTCTCAAGGTCCAAAAATTTAATAAGCGCCCAGGGCGGTTAATCGAATAAATACGGTAACCATGAAAATCACTGTTGAATAAAACTGGGATTGAGCAGCAAAATGATTGAATTTGCATCTTTCTGCAGCCAAACCTACCTTGTAATGTGATATTATTCCAACCCTCCTTGAGCCTCAATATTAATATACAATTTCCCCAGACTGATCTTCATATATTTCCTCGATTCTTTACTCTACTTTTCTTCCTCTTCTATTCAGGAAATTGGCCATATAAGAATCAACAATGTCAGCGACGAACTGAAGCAGTCTGCAAATCTTCTGTCTAAGGTAAACCCATTAATTCACTTGTAATGGGGAAATGGCCAAAGCTGAATATTAGTACCACACCACACACTCCCCACCCTCAAAAGCCTCTCTTCTAGCTCCACCCATGTCACTCGGCTGGACATTGTATGTTGATGAAGCAGTTTCTTTGATGCCAATAAATTTATTGGTGACAGTACTTCAGGGTTGAAAACATAGTTTTTGGAGCACTTGCTGTCTGGGTGAGTGACCTTCAGATTTCACTCAGATTTGTTAAAAATGGCAACCGGAGAACATCGCCAACATTTCGTGATGCTACCAGCGGTTTCCATGCCAAATGACATCTGAGAAACGAGCACAGAAATTCCATACTGATGACGCATCACTACTCAGATTTGATAGTGCTTCTGATTGGTTGTGCCGCGTGTGAAATTTGATTCAACCAATCAGAAGAACTACCCAGATAATCAGGAAAAGAAAAGATAGGCTCCAAAATGATATTTAATATTCTCTCATGTGAATGTGTATTAGCCTCTCAAACCTTTTACTGAAAACATGAAAGATCGTCTCCCATCTGTGTTTTTTTTGTCCAAAACACTGCCTTGCTGGTAGAGTGATGTGACATGTCCGCACTTCCAAGTGTTAGTTACCTGTGAACTGCTAATGATGCTATTAACAAGATCACTGAAAGGTTTTGCTATGGATGATGAACACACCTTTTAAGGAGAATATTAAGCCCAACCAAGCCAATTGATGTGAGTTAAAACTGCTCTCGGAGGAATAAAATCACATGGGCTTTGTTGGGCTTAACATTCTCCAGCACTGCCTTCACAATTTATTATGGTGTCGAATTGGCTTAAAAGTGAATGTCCTTGTCCCCACAATCATGGGTACATGTGATTGTTCCTTGAATGCGGTATTCTTGTTTACGATCAGGCCCCGTGTGATATTACTAAAGGTACCAATATTCATTAAATATTTGTGCTACATTATTTTGATCCCTAATAACTCCTAAATGTTCCTCCTTGAGAGTAATTACCTCATCCTGCGTGCATAGAAGGCCAGCGCAATGAACTCCAGAATTCTCTTGGGCTTCCTGCATGCAAGCTGCACAGTCTTTGGAAGTATTCTGTGATGCATGGATTTGTGGCACATGCAAGCTATGACAGGGCTCCTAATTCTCCTATATGCTTCCCAGCTGACAGCTGCTTTTGTTTTGTAGTATTTCATTTCAATAACATTGCAGATCAGTTTTACTTATAAATCAGGTTTCTTAGTTTGTTTATATTTTTTATTTTATTTTATTTTTTGTTTGTTTCTTTTTTCTTGTCAATTTTTCGCCTGTGCTCTACTATCTGAATGCCTGGAACATGCTATTGTTAGCTCTAAAGGACTTCTTGAAATATCTATTTCATTAGGATAGCCATATTGTTGAGCTGGAGGCACAGATAAAACAGCTTGAAAGAGAGGTTTGTAAACATAAAAATGCAAAATAATGTCCTACCTAGTGTATTAAATTTTGCAATACTTCCAGAAATATTGTAAATAAGTAATATTTTAGTCTTGAAGAGGAATGTTCCTTACATTTTTGTGTTCTCTTTGCGGAAGTTACAAAATTGTGATACTTACGGTATTTGTATTGCTTTATTTAGCAGTTAATGAATGAGGCTGAGTAGAAAATGAAGAATTAATCAGATCAGATGGAGGAGGGTGTTATCGGCTGAGGTGGATAACGCCCTCCGAGATCTGCTTAATTCTTCATATCCTACGAAAGCCGAATTCATTAATTGCTTAATTATTCATTGAAAGTAATTCCTAGTTTAAAAACATAGCTAATTGATGCATTGATGGTAAGTTCATCTTCGACAGTGTATGTTTAGGTTTGTCCAGCTCCACAAATATTGTCCAAATAGCAGATGTCACCTTCCAAGTTGTCTTCTTGCTGTTTTTGCTATGTTTTTAGCTATTATTTTGCCTAGTTCCAGTTGCAGTTATCTCACTCTTGAAATGATTGTAGTGTCCGCCATATTCGTTTTCACAACCAAAACAACTCAACCTCGTCGCCAGTTGTTCTTGGTAACGGTGCCTTAACCTGTAGTGGGCTGCATTTTTGAAGTCATTTCCTCGATAAACACAAAATTCTTCCAAATTTGGTCATCAGTAACTGGTTATGATGAATCATGCGTCTACTTTTAGCCAATCAGAATTAGGAAAATATTTTGAATGAATAATAATTCCTTTTAACATGTGTTTGCCTGTTTCTAGAACAAGCAGCACTCAGTGTACATGTTTGCACAAATTCAGCTTTTTATGTCAAGTGTTTCTCATAATTTACATGAAAAAGTATGGCAGCACAAAAATTGTGTAGGTTTTTTTTTTGGCAAGATTTCTTCTAAATTTCAAGAACTGGGTACAAATAAGAATAATTTTTCACATTTTTTTGTTATCTTGTTACATGTTCTTTTTATTCGTAACCTTTTTGACATAACATGCAATATTGGGCATTACATCACCTTAAAACAATATTTCACTCTCCACTCTTGCAACAAAGGCCAAAAACATTAACTTTTTCTTAACCAAGTGTGTGATTCTAATAATCCTTTTTTTGAGGGGTTGCTGTATTGGTAAGTCGAACAATGTGTAGACAAGTGATATTTTTTCACAAACTAGTACAACTGGATGATGCAGTTGTGATGGTGGGAATATTATTTTTGTATGCTTGGAAAGTACGGTTAAGTCAGTGAAAAGCACGCTTTTGGCATCTGCACATCTGTCACATGGATATTTGTGGTTGTTGCTTGTGCAGGGCTATCATTAAGGTTCTAGAAAGCTGGCCTTTTAGGTAAAGTAACTGGTCATAAATTGAACAAGTCTTCCCAACGGTTTTTCTGTTTCACTCATTTTCAAACTGACATTAGCTGGCTGATTTTGCTGTCATAGTCAGCTATAAAATCCAGTGGTCAGCCACAGCTGTTCTTATGACGTCCCTGTTAAAATGTCCCCGTTGACGAAATGTGAGGCAATTGAATGTATCTTAGCCAGATAAAAAATATTCCATATTTATATCTGTTTTTATGGTAAACAATGAATGGTTACTAGTCCACTGGTCCTTTCGATTCAAAGTCGTTTCGATACAAATTTATTTAGTCGAGTTGTAAATAGTTTCACGTACTTGTCTCTAAGAACGAAGAATATTCACCCAAAAGGCCAAAATGTTTTTCTTGTTCACGCGCAAACTATACTTGAAGTGATCGAAATTTTAGTGCAGTTTCACTACTTGAGTTCGTATCGGAACAACTTGTATCGAATTACCCAATGAATACAAAAGGTGCCAGAGAGTGAAAATTACATTGTTCAGTAAAACCATTTTTCCGATATTTTCATTCTGGTTTCAATATCATCAGTAATAAATGTGCTCATTTTTCTGTCAGATTGACAGTCTTAAAAAAGCTGCATCGGATGACAAGAAACGACAAGAGGAGAAGAGACAAACAGAGGTCTTTGAGAGTCACTCAAAATTCATGAAGTCCAAGGTAAGTGGGTACTTAGCTTGTAAGCTTTAAGATGTAGTGTGTTACATTTCCATGGTACAATATCATGTGAATGAAAATAAAAAAACATAGCGCTGTGATATTGTTTTAAGTACAAGGTTGGGTATGAGTGCATAAAGTAGATCTGACTGTTTATTGACTGTTAGTTTTGTTCTCAACAAGAATGTATGTGCAACATGCGTCAGTTTCTCAACAACTTGCATACTCAACTTATTTACATAACACTTCAGCCATGACAGTGTACCTACAGTCGTTTCGCCAACGTCCTGTTCGCTATTAACGCTTTCAGTCGTTTCGCCAACGTGTTGGGTCAGTTCCCTAACTTCTTTCGCCTTATATCCTTAGGCTTAAAAGAACAACGTACAATGTAAATACACATGTGTATCGAACGTTTTCGTGTCATGACTAAAAGAACGAGTTATACACATGTATAGCGCTCGTTTCTTTTCGTACGCGAAACGACTTAAGACATTGGCGAACGGAAAGTTAGCGAAACGACGCTTAAGTGAAGCAACTGGTCACCCCAACACTCACGTGTTCGGCACATCCACTCATACTTGTGGACTAATTAAATTTTGTCACGCCTGGCATAAGAATCTGAGCTAGAAAAAAAAGTTAAAATGAATGATATTGTACTCTCCCTGAAATATCTGATTTTTGTTGTAATCATCTTTAATGTGAACTTCAGAAATTTTTGTACGTTTTTGAGTATAATCGGTTCCCCAATGAAAATCGTTGCACTCTCAACCAAAAATATCACATCAGTCTTTGACTCAAGATGAGAGGGAGCATAACCAACTATCAACGGCAGCGAAAACATTACAGATACAATAATTGTTTGGTAAATTTCCAAATTCCAACTCGCTCAATATGTCAAAATGTCTGGAGCTGAATTCTTAGGGACCGCATCCAAGTTTAGAAAAAGAAAGAAAAATTTGTTGCGGTGTGTTAAACATCCTCGGAAAATTGTTGCTCTATAGAAGTTCACACCGTAGTCGTACATTGATGGAAGTTTTTGTAATGTATCTGATCATAGTCATAACCACACTGCACCAGACTATAAGCTCGGTTTTTCGAGCCTTGAATATTCCATTTGTTTAGTGTTGCACTTAGATTAAACAGCGTTTTTGTTGTAATTTTTTTTTGCTGAGCGTGTTAATCTAACTGTTTAATTCCATGTCTTGTTTCAGGTTGAATCTCTTAAAGTAGATCTTGGGAAGAAAGCAGCTGCGCTAACAGCGGCCGAAACCAAACTTGAGACACTGAAAGCACATCAGTCAAACCAACAAGAACATATTGCTGTCCTTCAAACATCTGTATCGACTAAAGAACACCACATCAAGAACTTACAGGGAGAGGTGAGAAGCTTAAAGAGGTGTTAAGTTTTGTTCATTTCCAATTTTGTTTGTTTTGCAAAAAATCTGTCAATAGGAAGCCATTTCTGGTGCGAACTATTTTTTTCACAACGTTTGGAGGCCTACAATTTTTTGTCAAGCGCCGGAAAAATCCTTTGTCCTTTGTTCCTTGACAGCTACCCTCCGTCAGGTCATCTTATTTCGCGAAAGTGACCATCTGTAGTTTTTTCGGGTGTCTTAAGCGTGAACAAAGGTGAACAAATTTTCAGTTTCTCGCAAACGCCAAATTCTATTTTTTTTTTGTTACAGTGCGAACAGACTACTGCGGTTTTGTTGATAGAATCACAGCCTGCTGATAGTAGTAAAAGCGATGTGCGAGCATTTGTGAATCACATTTCCCTACAGGTTGACAGTTGAGATAACTTGAAAAATGTTGGGCTGCTTTTTTTCTTTTCAGTTTATCTGAATGCAATCCACTTAAATTTCTTTTTTCTCATGCGTGCCCTATTTTGGCTTTTCTGTAGTTTCGTTTGTGATAGTTAGTAGTTCAGTGTAAGTAGTGGAATTGCCCAAGATTGTGCGATTTTGTCCCCAAGATAATGTTGAAACAGTCGTTGATTGCATTGCCATTTTTTCGTAAGATCATCAAGATCGAACGTTTTCCGCTACAGGCGGCCGTCTTGGTTTTCACATGTACCCTCCCCCCCCCCTCCCTCAAGTGTTGACACTCGTCCAAGATGGCCGCCCGTAAACGCAAGAGCTTGATCTCGAAAATCGTACGGAAAAATAGGGGACTGTTAACAGTCTACATTGTTTACTCTCATTTTTGTTACAGCTGGAGTCGTTGCGTTCCCGGCTTGATGACAGGGAGGAACAGTTAAAACAGAAAGAGAAAAAATTGATCTCTGTCTCCTCAGAACATTCGGAGAATTCTTATGCCGTGGAGAATCTACAGAGCGTTCTCAACACCAAGGAAAGACAAGTCACGAGTCTTAAGAAAAAGGTTTGTTCAATGTACAGTGCGTTCTTCAAGTTCTTTTCACAAAATGTGTAAAAGTGAGTTATTTCTTTATATTTTCACTCAGCTATAGACAGGGTGCGTACGCATATTAAAAACCTTTGAATATTTAGTGTACTTTTATGAGGCCTTGAAAGTCCTTGAATTTTAATTGAGGAACTTTTTGAAACGTCCAAACGCCTTTGTCAAATACCAGTTTGAAGCCAACAGAATAACACTGAAGAAATGAAAGTCAGGTATGGACAGTTTGTGATGCAAAAGGCTGAGGTCTGGAATCGTAGCTTGCGTAGCAGGCGCTTGGAAAAAGTGGGCACAAGAAAAAACGGGCGCGCGAGAAGGAGACATTCCCTCACTCCTAGCGTGTCTCCCTAGCGCGCCCGTTCTCTCTTTCGCCCGCTTTCCAAGCGCCTGCTACACAGGCTACCAGAATCGTTGCCAGTGCCTTTGCATCGTTTTTCATACATGCACATTGTAGACGATACTGATTGTGCATGACGAGATATTTTCATAGTTTATTTGGAGCCTGTGTTAAAAGTAATTTATTAGGTCCTTGAAAGTAAAAATGTGGTCCTTAAAAGTCCTTGAAAAGTCCTTGAATTTTACGTCTGAAAACTGAAGTGTACGAACCCTGTATAGATAGTGTTTGTCACTCAAGTTTGAGTGCTTAATTTACTTTCTCACGAAGTCTTACTGAACTGTAGATAGGATGCGTGCGTGCATCATATTATTAATGCCAATTGTGCGTCCTTAATAGCCATGGAACTTTAGAAATAGGCCATCTTACAGTTGTGTGCTCAGTGCCCTGGCCTTTGAATAGAAGCGAGGCTGGTGATGACCTTGTTTTGTTACAAACCTGCCTGCTTTTCATGTACAAATCGTGGTATTATCATGCTAACAAGCCCGTGAACATGATCATTTACATATGAAAAACAACAAGGTTTGTAACAAAGCAAGGTCACCGCCAGCCTCGCTTCAATTTAAAGGCTAGGGCACTGAGCACACAACTGTAAAATGGCCTATTACTTGTAGATGGCAAAGTCACAGCTTCGTGTCAAACAAATATGTCTCCCAAGCAGTATATCAGACGTTAGAAACAACAAAAATGAACAATGAAAAAACTGTTAGGCTTACAAGTTTTCAATGAACACAGTTGCATTCCGTTTCAATCTTCTTCAAGTTTGTCCATCCGTTTCTCCTTTTGCAGTTGTTGTGGTATTTATATCTTCTTTTTTATGTTCTAAGCAGTTATTTTTATGTTTCAGTGAGTTTGGTGGTGTTTCCTAATGTTCGAATTTTGAGAAATTTCGTGACGCACCCCCTTTTAGGCTCGATTACCAGGCGCTGTTCGGGAAATGAGCCCGCGATCCTCCCCTTTAAGGGCTGAGAGAACTCTTATCCCGCCTAGCCTCATTCTGCTCGTTGTAATTGTTCTTTTTTAGTGCGAGTCTCTTGAGAGGGATCTACTTGAGAAAGACTCGTCAATTTCATCCATGAAGACTAATCTAGCATCGCTCAAAGCCGAACATGCCGGCTCGTCCAGTACTATATCCCATCTGGAGGCAACAATACGCGACAAGGACAAACATATAGAGATTCTTCAGGGCCAAAGGCAGCGAAGCGGTGAAGAGACTGATGAGGAACTTGGCCGGGTAAAACGAGCTCATGAGAAGCTTGAAGGGCGACTGGCATCTCTCAGAGAACAGCTTTCGGACAAAGAGGTACAAGAGTATATGTTGCATCTGTACGTGGTGGTGTTGAAGAAGCACAGTGATCGTGTTACCGTATAGTTCGACCGGACCCCCCGGGGGGTATATTCCCTTATATGGCCTTTACGGGGATGTGCCGCTAGACAGTATAATTTTCGTCCCCTTTATCCGAAAGAGGGTATATAATTTTTTGCAAGTCTGTCCTAAACCGTGTACATGTCCTTTGTCCTAAACAGGGTAATAAAATCGAGGTTTTTGTTCTAAACAGGGTCAGGGTTTCAAACCGTCATCGTTAACCTCTAGCCAAATATTGGTCGAGTACCCCTCCCCCCCCCCTTGGGACCGGACCTGACCGCGTGTCTTTGCGTTCTGTCCACGCAGTGGTGCGCCGGCGAAATACTTCTAAGGTCAGGATAAACCTACAAGTGATCTCATTTTGCCACAGGTCAGGAAAAAGTCAGGGAATTTCACCTCTAGTCAGGGAAAATTTAAATCTTTGAAAGAAGTCAGGGAAAAGTGAAATTTTAAGAGTGCACATACTCCAATTAATTTTTCTACCCTAACATGATTTCCTTTGTTTTCTAGGAGGACATTGCTAGTTTAGAGAAACAGGTTTCATCACTTAAATCGTCTTTACAAGACAGAACCGCCAAATTGACGACTTCTCAAGAAACTGTGAAGCGGCTTGAGCAGCAACTAGAAGAGGTTTGTGTTACATTATTGTTTTGTAGAGACACGAGTGAAATATATTCAAAATCTGCTTGGCAAGCGTAACTAAGCAAAACAAAAAAAGAGGCTTTGTTTGAATGGTTTCAGTTGTCCACTGACTACCGTCTCAAAAGTTAAAACTGCGTGCAAAACAAATAGTATTATGTGAAAGTATTGCTGAAGAGGTTTCGTTTGAATGGTCACACATCATAGGGTTGCATCCACAGACTCAAAAGTTAGAACCACATACAAAACAAATAGCGCCATGTGAAAGAACTGTTGAAGAGGTTTCATTTGAATGGTCACATCATAGGATTTCATCCATAGGCTCTATAGTTTGAACTGCGCGCAAGACAAATAGCACGAAGCCGAGTGAAAGTACAGCGGAAGAGGTTTCGCTGAATAATCGAGAGTTGCTGTTACAGGTCTTGATAACCTGACTCTGGCATTGAAAGCATATAGGGTAGTTTTTGCCGACCGGAGCAAGGATAATTTTTGGCGTCCATTTTGTTTTTAGGGCGGAGGCAAGGATGAACATGTTGTAGCTGAACTCAGTAGCAAAAGACTTGAGTTATCTAAGCTGGAAAAAGATTCTCGGAAGCAGCAAACGGAGCTTAGGAGTAAGGACAAAGAGATAAAAAGACTGCAAGAAGAACTGAAGGAACAGGGCTGGAAAGTCAATCAACTCACTGATGACTGTGAGGTGAAGGATCACAAAATCGAAGATCTGGAAAAGTGAGTTAAACGCCTCAAGACATTGGTAGACTTTCTAAAAGACCTTTGTTATTTTCTTGGTTGGTTATTTTAAAGGAATTTTTCATACCTGTTTGGCACGAAGTTTACCTGTAGAAAATTCCAAATTTGACGTCAGACAATTGACCAATAGGAGAGCTAGTGACATTTGACACCACTCCCGACACAGCGTATGTCAATTTTTTTCTCCCTGCGTGAATTTACAGTATGATTCAAATCCAGGCAAAACAAGTCGACCTCATTAAGGTGATGTTACACGAGACGATTCGCAACAACGATTTTCAGCGCAACACAGTGTTGCAGCATTGTTGCGACATTGTTTTGAATGTTTACAGCATTGTTCCAGCACTGCAACTCTGTGTTGCGCTAAAAATCGTCGTTGCATGTGAATCGTCCCGTGGAACATCACCTTTAGGGAGCTCTAGTAATCACGACGGCGACGACGACGACAACGAGAACGTCAAAAAAGCAATGGGTTTGTTAAGCAAACGTGCTTAAGTCCCCTATAAGCAATTGGTCGTCGGACAATGTCATACGAAAATTAACCGCATGTCTGTCGAAATCCTACCTGCCCCTCAGACATGATGGCTGAACACAGCAAATACTTAAGACTATCATTCTGAAGCTGAAGATTTGTTTAGAAATCAATTGAAAGAAATTAAATGGCTTTTTTTATACATGCCCATCAAATTTTCTGGTTTGTCCGCCTTTTTTAGGCTTAGTCTACTCTCTTAACATACATCTCTTTATGAGACGGACACCTAGACTTGGTCTCTGATTTTCTATTACTCTTTTTATTCGACTCTCCAGCGTTTAATACCATCAACTGACGTGGTACAACGCACTTTGACTCTGAAGACGACTACCGCGCAGGTTGTCAAAACGTCAGTCACTGTCAACAACAGTCCTATACAGGACTACGGTCACCCGGACGAACATAAAATGACTCCTGGGTTCAAACATTTTACAGTTTTTTATGCTTTCTATAAGACGGACACTTCTGTGAGATGGACACTTACCGCCAGTCTTAAAGGTGTGCGTATTGCAGAGAGTTGACTGTAGCATCATTAGTACCACTGTCACGTCACCTATATTGTACCCTTTGTCATCTTTTGTTTTGTGCTTCTGTTAAACACATACCCATCATGTTTCTTTTGTAGGCAGCTCAGAGAACAGAGCAAGAAGCTTGTTGGCGTTAAAAGAAATCAGCAGCTTGAAAGAGAAAAGCAAGCACAACTTCTGAATGAAGTCAAAAAGCAAGAAGATCAGAAAGACGAGACTGCGGACTTCTACCAGGTGAAGTACAGTCACCCGTTTACAGTTGTTGTTTTAAGGTGACTCGACCCAGTTTTTTTTTGGGGGGTACCATCCTACTTTGAAGCTCTCTGGTATCCCCACCTTTACTTTTATCGTAAGTCTAACACATAGAATGGATAACATATAGATCAATCTACAATATAACATAAAATTTTTGGCGATCGGAGTAAATGTCACGTGGTTATAAGGCCACGCCCCTTTGAAGTCTGAGTCGAAAATCTGCTGTTGCCGGCATTTTTTGGTGAAAATCTCCCGGCTACACATAGTGCGCATTAGTGCCTTGCGCTGAACAGAGTTTCACCAAAATCGCAAAGACCAATTCGAGAAATTCAGCGGTTTCCAAATTTAGGTCATAATTTATGCGAAAATGATAAGCAAACTTTACACGGATTATATCTAGTAAACTATGAGATTCATCTCTGCATTTTGGGCATCCTTATAACAGATGGGTCCTTGCAAGTCAGCAAAACAATTTAGGGCCTTGTAAATGCGCGCGATTTCGAGCAAAGCAAACATTTAGAAATTATAGTTTTCGCTATTTGTTGACGTTTGTCAGCGTTTAAGAGTCAATCTCACGAAAAAAGCATTTTCTTAAAAATTCGTAGTTTTTTTCCTTCATTTTTTTTCAGGGCCACAATTGATTACCTAACAACCCGGACTCTGAATTTCATGGTCATTGAAAACTGTGACATTATCTTCTATAATCCCAAACTTGAGTAAACATTGAAGATTTTAGCGTTTTGGCTGAGTTTGTGCTTTGGGAGTTGTCTATTGTTTCTAGTCTGTCATTATACAGCATTCTTGTTCCGCACGCGTGCAATGACCGCGCTTGGCTGACTTCCGAATATGATAATTTTGGTACAGTGAGACAGGCCATCGCGTGATACATAGAGTTTTAACTCACAATTTTTAATCAATTCTCGTGCTTCTTGTGCCTTTGCAAAAAAATCAAGAAGTGCTACACACTAAATCTACTTACTATTAAAAAAATATCATAATTAAACCAACTCGTGACGGGAATCCCTTCTATTTTCTTATACTAAATTATCATATCTCGGTGAGCATTCGGAAGTCAGCCAAGCGTGGTCATTGCACGCGCGCTGAACAAGAATGCTGTATAATGACAGACTAGAAACAATAGACAACTCCCAAAGCACAAACTCAGCCAAAACGCTAAAAATCTTCAATGTTTACTCAAGTTTGGGCTTATAGAAGGTAATGTCACAGTTTTTCAATGACCATGAAATTCAGAGTCCGGGTAGTTAGTTAATCAGTTGTGGCCCTGAAAAAATTTGAAGGAAAAAAAACTACGAATTTTTAAGAAAATGCTTTTTTCGTGAGATTGACTCTTAAACGCCGACAAACGTCAACAAATAGCGAAAACTATAATTTCTATATGTTTGCTTTGCTCGAAATCGCGCGCATTTACAAGGCCCTAAATTGTTTTGCTGACTTGCAAGGACCCATCTGTTATAAGGATGCCCAAAATACAGAGATGAATCTCATAGTTTATTAGATATAATCCGTGTAAAGTTTGCTTATCATTTTCGCATAAATTATGACCTAAATTTGGAAACCGCTGAATTTCTCGAATTGGGTCTTTGCGATTTTGGTGAAACTCTGTTCAGCGCAAGGCACTAATGCGCACTATGTGTAGCCGAGAGATTTTCACCAAAAAATGCCGGCAACAGCAGATTTTCGACTCAGACTTCAAAGGGGCGTGGCATTATAACCACGTGACATTTACTCCGATCGCCAAAAATTTTATGTTATATTGTAGATTGATCTATATGTTATCCATTCTATGTGTTAGACTTACAATAAAAGTAAAGGTGGGGATACCAGAGAGCTTCAAAGTAGGATGGTACCCTCTAAAAAAAACTGGGTCGAGTCACCTTAAGGCCACATGTTCATTGAGCGACAAGGGCACCGCGCATGTCCATAGCCTGCGTGTGCTTTCTTAATTCAAGGTCTCCTTTTCAGCGCTTTTTGCACAAACTAAGTCTCCTATCTTGGAAAGACCGTATAAGTCTTTGAATCTTCGGTTGGAAATAGTGCGCGAACCCTGATCTAACTTACGAATCTGTGGAAAAAACCCATAATAGGGCCATTTATACAAGGGAAAATAAGACGCGTCCTAAAACAAGACGCAAACTTTCCCGTATAAACGGCACATTAAGACGCGACTTGGCTAAGACGCGTCTTATCGAAGAACAGGTGTTAAGGGCTGTTCTTAGATAAGACGCGTCTTAGCTAAATTTTCGAAGAAATGTGCTGTTCATACGGGATGGTTTGCGTCTTTTTTAGGACGCGTCTTATTTTCCCTCGCATAAATGGCCCTAATGTGACCATACAAATGAAGCATCCTGGGCGGTGCTACGCACTGCAGTGGAACCTCTATTGAGGGGACACCCTCAGGACCAAGGAAAGTGTCCCTCGAGTAGAGGTGTCCTCTGAATGCCCCTGAATAGAGGTTCCGTTGATAGAGGCGTCCGAAAGGAGACGTTCTAGGCTATTTATTTTCATGTTTTTCGAAATGATATGTGGCATACTTTGAGGCATCTTCCAACTGTGCTAAGTGTAACCACTAGCCAGACACACTATATATTTGTCTAAGGCCGACCCCGTACGACTAACGCGTGCCGTCTGTGAAGACGAACGTTGATTGTTTTGCTACATTTATTTAACAGAAAGAACTTCAGAAGAAAGACGAGAGAATTGCTGTTTTAGAGGAGGCCCTGACTGAGAGTGTATCAATCGCCGCTGAACGTGAAGAGCTGCTGGCTCAGCAAGCACACAACGCCGAAACTGCGACACATCGTGTAGAGGAAATGGAGGCCGAGGTGGAAAGGGTTCGAATAGAGACCTCTGTCACCAACACTAAGAACGCGTCCTTGGTTCTGGCGCTGAACGAAAACGACATTATCTTGTCCTATTATAAGTCAGAGCGCCATGGAATGGTGGAACAGTTACTAGAAATGAGGTATTACAGGCTAGCTAAGAAACCTAGGGCCGAGTATTTAATATTGAGCAAAAAACGTTAAGACAACAAACTTGACCGGATAAAGCTGAAAAAAAGTAAAACTCTAGGTCGTTTAGAAGTCTGAAAAAGATAGGGCATTGTCAGAGAATGTATTTATTTGTTCAGTGATGGTAGCCCTGTTAAAATGGGCGTGAGAGAGCATGGGTAAGGAGAAAGTCCGTGAAGTGATTGTGTTGCTATTACCTTCTTTTTATTGCTGTGAACTTTCTTTTAAGCGTTGCTCTTCACTTATATGCCCAACGTTTTGTCATCATTACTGACACAATCGATAGAATGCTGTCATTTTTCGGCATAATGTCCTTCGCCATTTCAAGGGCGTTCAAATCTGAATATTGTCATTGGTATCTGTCTACCATCTTCGCCCTCTTTTCCCCTTGCGATTTAAAATCGTTTTCCGAGACTTCCGAACTGCTATTCCGGCCTCATCTCTCAAAAAAGCGAAATTTCAAAGAGCTTTAAAATGTCGTCAGACGGCGCGCCATTTCCGACCCAGTCCCCTTATGCCATATATAACCATTTTTTACTTTCTGTTTGCTGTTGCATTTCAGGCAAAATGCGTTGCTCGCCACGATATCTGAGAAAGACGCTAACATCGCCCTCCTCGAATTATCGCCTACAGTGGGCAGTGACGTTGAAGTGCGAAAGTTCAAAGCAGAAAAGGACAAACTTGTCAACGAGCTTAAAGAACAGGTAAATGTCGTTGCACTATTGCCATGGCTACGTGTGAGCCGGAGACTGGGCCAGAGATGTGGCGAATTGCACTATGGGACTGTCTGGAGAGGATTTTGACCCAGTCTTTTCGCAGCGTTCTCCAAAACAATCCCATGGTGCAATTCGTTTCAGGACCGACCCGGTCACACGCCGAACCATTACTTCAAACTGGCCAACCACAGGTTCATCTCGTCACGGCATCGTTTTTGTTGTTCTTCGACCTCCATTCACAAGGGCTGTTTGGATCGATTTAGATTTCTGGGAAACTGTCCTCCTACCGCTCCCCTAAGGTAACGTCTTTCCCTAGGTGAGAAGTAAGTGTTGGTTTAGGGGAGGGGTAGGTGGGCAGTTTCCCAGAAACCTTAATTTGTCCAGCCGGTTAGCTCTCTGCATCACTCCAGGTGACATGATTTTGTTGAAGACAACGGTTGAATTTGTGATTTAACAATAACGTTTTATTTGCGGCCACCTCATATGTCCCCCAGATAATGCCTTTCGTGGATACAACGTTTTCAACGATATCGAAAAGAACGAATAAAACCGAAGAAAAAAAATCGGAGGTAAAGGTCCCAGAGAAGATCTTGTTGACCCATCTCAGGGGTGTTCTGCGTCAGTTTAAGCTTGGGAAAACGATAATGAATAAAAAGAAGGCTTAACGGCAGGGAAAGATGCTTTTGGTTCGGTTACTGATAACGCATTTTTGGTGTATAAGCAGCGCAACCTAAAAATTTCTGAAGCATGAATGATTTGTTTTCAACTTTCCGTTCCTCGATTCACACGCGTCATTTTCGTGACACTAATAGTTGCATTTTTCTTGCAGACGCAACAGCGAATGACTTTACTGTCAAACGAAGATAATAAAGAAATTTCGCTCTCGACCGAACTATCGCAGGCCTCCACCGAGAAGGTAACCTTGTTAATCCACGTGGATAGAACTTAAAACCTCTAATTTCATTGGTTCTACGTGACGAATTCACAATTTCACATTACCCATAATACACCTTGTTTACCCCCCCCCCCCCCCCCCTCGGACAACTTCCCAAAATTTTTAGTTGTCTTATATTTTCTGCAAAGCGGCCACCCTTTATATAACGGTCACCTTGCCATTTCTTAAGGGTGACCGTTGTACACGGGTGTGACTGTTAGTAATCCTGCCCTAGGCGTTCAGATAGTGGAAACGGCGCAGAAAGGGGTCAGCTGGAAAGAAAAAACAACAGCAAGGGGTGTAGGGAGGGTGAGAAGGCGAAAGAACGTGTTCTCTCATAGCTCCCTACCGTTTTTATTCTCCCTCTCCGAGTTACGTTTACGCCCTTCGCACTATCGGAACGACTTGAACAGACTATGTTAACTCGTGTCCCCAGGTGGGGCTGGTGGGATTATTTAAAATTTGAAGTACATTGTACAGCAAGAGTCTTTGGACGATTACTGTTATGTCAAATTGCTTTCACTCTAACGAGGCCTCCGTTGTTAGAAACTGGAAGCTTTCAATGAATGTCGGATTGTTTGTTTAAGATGTTAGTTGCGGCGCGCCAGGCATAACTTGCTGAGACGTGAGATTATTGGTTACGGTTTATCATCTGCGAAGGCAGCTTAGGATTACGTTATTTTTAAGGTTATGTTTTGTCCAAGCACATGATCCAACAAATAAACAACAAAACAGACAAGAACACAAGGCAAGAATTAAGCTTTGACGTTATCTTCCCGTTGCAATCGTGGCTAAGCTCCTTCCTCTCCTCAGTCGCAAAAGCGATCAATATCGTACCAAGAGCAGAGACTAATTATAATTATAAAAGAACGAAATTTCCATAGTGCGAAAAATCCCTTAGTCTCGTAAAAAATGTCCTAGAATGATTAATTTTAGCAATTACGATGGATTCAACTGAATTTAGGACACAAGGAATAGCTTAAAAAGCGTCAACCTCATAACTGAAAAGTTTGATTAGTTTTCTTTTACAAACGTAGCCGCACAATTTAACGTTGTTCTTAATTTTTTGTTAATGGCTCCTTCGACGCGCTCCGACGTAATTGCCCACTGCGCAGGCAAGATGATTTAAAATGTGCTTTTTATATGAAAAAGTTCACTTTAAATTTTGAACATCGACTGTCAGTAAGAATTTGGTTGACAAATCCCATCCGTTTAATAGTACCACTGGGAAGCATAAAAACAACTCCCCTAAAAAGGACTACTTCAAAGGTCACGCTTTTAGAGACTAAAATCCGAAAAAAAAAATGTCGTTAATGCAGTTTCGGTGGGTATTTGGCACTTTGAACCTGTGCATTTGCTTGTCAGAAAGGGCCTTAATTGTCACCAGCAAATCTTGGCTACTTCCCATCCATCAAGAGTCCATGCGTTTTTTACAAGAGAGGAAAATCCCGAGCCGCCAATGATCATGTTAACGCCGATGCGTGCGTATTGAAAGATGTGCATAACCTCACAGATAGTCGATTGTCTTCTAAGACGTCGTTTAGATTATCTTATAAGACCTCGCTTTAATTTCTAGTGGCCTCTACGTAATGACGCTGTGTGTGGGAAAGCTAAGTAATTAATAGCCCAGAGCACGCTATTTCGAAGTGAAGCGAAACTCTACCTGACAAAACGTTCCTCACAAAATTCCTCTACACTTTTTGACGGTGGTGGGAGAGTGGTGAGAACTTAAAATAATTAACTGGATGGATGAAAGGACTTCGATTTTTGTGTATGTGATTGGAAATCAAATTGTAATCTGTCAAAGGTGAATGCTTTTTTTTTATGTCTTTCGAGTTCGTTATTAGATTAGATTTTAATAAAGAAAAATTAAAAAAGAGTGGACTAAAAATAGAAAGGCTATCGGCTTTAGATATTATGGTTATCGAGAATGCAATTAACGCAATTAGCGTCTCTATTTGCGCCCAGTTTTTGACAAAAGGCCTTTGACGTTGACAAGAGGTTCTTATATATTTAGGTCTAACGTAATAACTTTCGTGCGGCTTTTTACTTCCTGTAACTTTGTTTGGTTTTTCACACGAATCATCGGAAATAGAGACGGCTTTGTTTCCCCATACTAGCGCCGGCTAAGTGAAAAACCGTTCTCAGGTAGACCCTTCAAGTCTAATAGTGACCGACATCAATTTTCTGCTAACAATGTTAATACACAAAGAAAAGGTGATGAGAACTAAGATAGTGATCAAAGGGATAATGCTTTGATCTTTAACAAATTCTCTTAACTAATTTTTAAAGGAAATGTATGGAGATCAATTTGGAGAATTTGTAAATGGATATTGGGGCTTTAAGGGTTAAACCAGTACACAATTAGCTTGTCTCCTACGAACTTAAGGTTACAAATTGTGAGTGAAGTGCTGCGAGTTGGCACATCATAACTTGTGAATTGATTTTAAAGTGGCATACCAGCATTCTTATAATTTCTTCAAACAGTAAATCTGTTAATCAGTTCTATGCGATTTGCTTCTCATTAACCATGACAATACAACACAACAACACTCACAGGTTGTCTGTGAATTATGCCTCAGAATATAAACCAAACAGTCACTTCAAACAATGAATCTACTGAATAAAAACTACAACCATTTACATGGGCATTCCGGAATCGTGTTTACCATTTGCACAAATCCGTTCCTATTACCAAAAAACAGCCGCGAAAATATGAAGCTGGTCTAAAACTGGTACCAAAGATGAGTTTTAACAAACTTATGGTTTTCGAATTTTCGCTTGGAACATTTCGTCCGGAAAAACAGGACTACCTTTTCAGATTTTCCGTTGCTGCAGTAAATTTTCTGCTGAAACAAATCAAAAAGTCGTATGCCATTTAAGGTGATATCACACGGGACGATTCGCAACGACGATTTTTAACACAACACAGCCTTTCAATGTTGAAACAATGTTGTAACCATTGGAGACGATGTCGCAACAATGTTGCAACGCTGTGTTGCGCTAAAAATCGTCTTTGCCAATCGTACCAACGTTGCTTGCATGTGAAAGGCCGCAATCTGGCAATTCAACCACAAGCTCAAATCAAAACTGAAATAATTCTTCATAACAAGAAGTTTCATGTTGAAAGTTTATGGTCCCTTCACTTATTTTTTCATTTCTTTTCCTTCAGATTCTGGAAGCCGTCTCTCTAATAGAAGAAAGTATGGAAAAGCTACAATTGTACGGAAAAGAATTAGTTGACATTTGTGAAAAACATTTCCCAGATATAAAGAGAAGGATTCCCAAGATCAAGCGTCGACATCCAAATAACACAGAAAAACTAAAGAGTGCTAGTCAAAAAGAGGTGGGTTAGTTTTGTTTGTCGTTTTGCCGACTTCAAAAGGGGAAAATGAAGATTTCCCTTCTCCACCCCGCCCTCCCCCCTCCATGCAATGCTGTGCCGCTGTTCGAACTACCATTTGGAAACGACAAATAACCTCATTGTTCTTCAAAGTTGCCCCATTTAGGGACAGTGTTTCAACAATTTTGTCGCCAGTTGTAACCTAAGTCTTAAAGTGAGGATTTATGGCCTATTCCTTACTCCAATAGCAGTGGAAAGTACTAGTTTTGGGTGCTTTCTAGCCTCCCACGCAGACTTTCTAAGGGGTTCGTCGTGCGTTCCTGCCCCCAGTTCGTGGAGCAGGGACGTGTGACGAACCCCTAGGAGACTAGCTGCTTTCCGGAATGTTTGGAGGAGGAATGGGGCTTACCGGAAGTGGACAACACAGGGAAGGCTGATTAAGGTTCTCAGCAACTTACAGTGTCTCTCGCCGTCCGGCAACGCTCGTCGCTTTTTTCTTCGACCCAGCTGCCAACGGCTCAAAGCACAACCACAGTTGCAGTGTTCAGGCCTTTAAAGTAGCTACTTAAATTGGTAGCGCTTGAATGCTATCGAATTGTTAAATGCAAGTTTCGAAAACAATACTACCAAGTAATTTTGGTTCTGGAGGAGATTCTAGGAAACAAACCACCCACCCACCCATCCCCCCCTTTAAACCAAGTTAACACTATCTTCTCACCACGCTGGCAAATCGCCCTTACAGGTTGAATTTTCTTCATCAACCTTAAAAGCCCCAATATCCTCATACAAATTCTCCAAACTGATGTCTCATTAGTTGACAGAATGTAATAAAAGATCAATGCATTTTCCTTACAGTGATTATTTTATTGATTCTCCTAACCTTTTCTCGTGGTTATGAATTGGTATTGTTGGGAGATAATTGATGATGATCACTCCACGCAAAAAGGAGAGTGTTGTTGATATTATTCGTGAGCTTCAAAAATTGGCCCGATTATTTCTGGTGTCAATCTATTTTCATCCTTGCCATCTATACCAACAAACGACAGGAAACATTTTCAGTTCCTAAGTATAGAGTGCTTTGACATGACGTTACGGCGGCCATATTGGTGTCTCAAAATAATGAAACGGCGGCCATGTTGGTGTCCCAAACCAGTCCTATGGGAGTTGAACTCTTTTCTTATGCAAACGCTTTCTTTTGTTCCAATAAATTTGCATCGATGCTGGCCGCGTGAGTGAAAACACTCTATAGTCTTTTTATCAAAACCTGACAGTTATTTTTGGAATTTAATTGATGCGAAAACACGTTTTAGCGGTTTAACCCTTCAAGTGCCAGTGGTGACAAACAACAATTTTCTCCTAACAATATCCATACATTGTCAATAGATAAAGTTATGAGAATTAATAAAATGATCACCATAGAGAAAATGCTTTGATCTTTTATCAAATTCTCTCAACTAATTGCTAAAGGAGATGTATGGAGACGAGTTTGGAGAATTTGTATGTGGATATTGGGGCTTAAAGGGTTAAAAGATAGCAGATAGGGTGGCACTGGTTAAAACATCAACTGCTCACTTAATGTGTTTTGTAGCTTTTGGTATTGTGTAAGTCGTATTTAAAAACAGTGGAATACTGATATGAAAATATATGATGTTTTAAATAGTCATGTTTGTTTTAAATACAAACAATCGGTATAAATCAGAACCCAAGAAATATTTTCACTTCTTTCCAGAATCAAAAATTTTGTTATTAGTGATTGCTATTTCCGTTTCAGCGAAGTACTTCATAAGCTCTACTTATTTCCATCGCTTGCTGTCCTTAAGAGCATATTTGTCAGATGATCTGTACAATTAGATATTTTAAAACATTCCTTAATCAAATTAAATTCCAATTGATATTTCATAAATTCATCTTGTACCCGCAATCCTTTGAAAATTTCAGTGACTAGACAAATCCCTGTGTGAAATTGAGTCACCATGAAGCTATGTTTATTCTATAGTTCTGTTAACGTGTCTGACGTCATAACCAAGCTATTGACCACTCCAGAAATACCATAACATACCATAATGCTCTTTGTTTGTCACCCCAAAATGTTGCATAAGCTTTGTCTTCAGTTTCTCTTGGGAGTTTAAATGGCCCCAAGAGAAACTGAAAACAATGCTTATGCAAAATTTTTGGGTGACAAACAAAGAGCATTATGATATGTTATGGTATTTTCTTGAGTGGTCAATTGTAGATCTTTGCCCTCTCTAAAAGGTCATTATCGCACTAAGTAACATGCCACGAGGATTTGTCCCTGGTCAGTTAAAGGGCCTTCGGCCTCATTTCATTCGAATCAATTAAGCAGTTTTATAGTTGTTCTGTTTTCTTTCAGTGGGCTAGACGCAAGGAATAAAGAAACATCTATTAAGCCATTTTGTTTTTGTTTTTATTGTTTTTTACAGCTGTTATCCGTGTTACAGACTTTGGAAAAGGACATGCACTTGTTACAGGACGACGTTCACAAAATGCTGGAGTTAGTCGAGGACGTTAGCGAATCGTGACGGTATTTAATACCAAGAGAGTTCCGATCTTCTTAGCTTAAACAAAAAAAACTGATGTCCATAGACAAGTGCCTAATCTTTGCACTCAAAAGTGCCGACGAACTTAAAAAAAAAACAAATGAAAGGCAGTTATTTGACATTGATTTTTTCGTTAAGTACTTGAGAACAAACAGGGTCGAAAACTGTCCATTAGTTAGTAGCGAACCTAATGTCGCATCAATCATTGGAGTGAAAACCATCCCTCATTGCATGTGCATGTGCATGCTAGAGAATGCGTGCTTGATAAACGTGAGAAAGTGGGCAACAGTTATTGGATTTGGGAACCAACAGATGCACTTTCTTGCCTCTCTGAGTCCTTTCTTTAATCCTCTCGATACCACTGATAATTTTGAAGGAGCGCATTGGTTTAAAACCTTCGATCAAAAGAAAATACGAGATGAGATTTTAACGTAACTCCCATAGTGCTGTAAGCTTTTGATAGAGAGGTGATTCTTGCCAATAACGGTCTTTCTGCTTCGCACCAAATTGGTGGTAGCGTAGCCATCACGTCTTCATGTCTTGGTTGAATGAAGCTTAACGTTTGCTTCGAAAATAATTAAGATTAGGTTAAAAACACCTGGATAATGTTCTTTTTAACAGTTGGACAAGGAAATACTTGATTACGACCGGTTGGCGGGCGACGTTTCTATTTTTGATTTTCTGGAAACCGATTCCGAAGACTTGATAAAAGACCGCGGTATTCAACCTTTTCATGTTGCCCATAATACACCTCATTATACTCCCCCCGCCTCCCCCACCCAGTTTTGCACAAGCATTGTCTTCAATTTCTCTACGGACGACTGTAAATACCCAAGAAAAATTGGAAAAAATGGTTATGCAAAGATTTGTCTTTGGGGGAGGGGGAGGGGTGGTGGTTAAATAGGTCTATTATGGGTAATGTGAAAATGGTAAACTATCACCCAAGTCATCACTTTGTTTTAACAAACAGAGATTTATTTTGGGCTAGACAAAGCCATTTAGGGCTGCAACTCTTTCATCATTAACCTTAACTTCCGTATGACTTGGACTTCGCGTCCATTGTTCTATTATACTTTGTAGTAGGACGTGCCCATAGTCTCTACTCTTGTGACTCTTAAACAGCAATGTGTTGACGAAGACTTAGTGTTAGCTTTCTCGATCTAATTTGTTTTGCTTGTAACGCGAAACCTTTCTTTTTTTGTTCTTTAAATCAGGCAAGACCTTTGTGCTTCCTTAAACCTTCAAACGTGCCTTTTCTCACTGATGCACGGGAAAATGTGTTTTGGATACAACAGCTTTTTAAAAATACCTCACGTTAAGGTCGAAAATTCCAAGGTTTCAAGTACTTTCCCTTGGTTAAGTCACCGCTGCACTAATTGGTACTCTTGATAACCCTTAGAGGGATTCTTGTCGCGATGGTGACCAATCAAATCAAGTGTTGCCAGATTGTCAATTTAGTCTTTAAGTTATTTTTGATTGGCTCTCGCGAAGAAAGAGAAAAACATTCTGGGAATGAACGTCAAAGAAACTTTCAAGTTATTTTAACTGAAATAAGTCGCCATTGACCCTGTGTGAAAGGTAGGTTAACGAAGAGATTCAGTACGGCTTAAAAGAAAAACATTTTTATAGTTTTGGAAGCTTATTCTAGATTGAAAAGTATAATATAATATATTTTGTAATATAAGTATTTCTGAAATTTATATATTCTCTCGGCTTTGTTAGTACGGAGCCTTTACTCTGATTACACTGTCCTTATAAGAGTCTAGGAAGACTTCTACACCTGGGAGGGGTTTTTAAAGACTTTTTAGTTTGAGTTCATTAATCTAATAAAGATCATTCTTTTTAATCTTGGTCTTTCTGATATTTGATCACCGTCTCATTTAATTTGATTTAATTCTGTTAATTAACATTTCCCAAGATTTCCCAAAGTCTAACGTAGGTGTGCACCGAATTATTCTTTGAAGTGAGCGAGAATCTTATTTATTTCCCTCGAAGGCGTTGTTTTGGTAAAAACTTTACTTGGCAGAGCGAACTTGACAGGGTTAAAACAACATAAGCCACCCATCTTGAAGACAACAGTTGGTTTTATCTCGTCAAATCTTAAATCGCTTAGGTTGGAAAGGTGAGAACTAAACCTTGCCATGCTAGGGATTAATTTTGCAGAATAATGTGCGCGAATGATTTACAAATAACAGGCGCCGGCGTAGTAGCTGAAAATATTAGGTCACCCTTACTCTTCACCTGCTTGGCTTAACTGAGCTTGCTTCGTGGAAGGTCCCTGGTTTTACGTAACGACAGAGAGGAGCAGCGAGGAGACAGCAAGAAGGATTCGACAACAACACAACACACATTGGATGGAATGCGGGTAGGTGATATACTCTGTGCATGCAGTGATTACCGGGAAGTTGTCTTCCACAGCAACCTTTTTTTTCTTTCCATATTGGATAACTGTACGTAACCTTTACTAGAGAAAGCGTGGATACGTCGGCTCGTTCCTGTCCATGAAAAATATGTTCACATTTAACATCTTTTGTCGAAACTTAAACTTGGAAAGGCTTCGCGAGAAGACGTAACAATATAGTATTAAATTGAATTGATCAAGTTTTTTGTTTACCCTTATAAACTCGTTTCCGTTGTTGAAAGCGGCCGCGAAATCTCTCTGTAGTATGATTTAGGTCTTTTTTGCACCGGCTCGAAAACTGCTCCGTTGTTAGAGGGTCATTTTAAGGTCCAGTCGATATTAACCACGTTAAAATACTTACGTATGACTGGGGATGATAACGAACTAAACTGACAGGGATCCGTACTGTGAGGTATGGCATTAATGAGCGTTCCTTTGTCAAAAGTAGCCTCTTATGTGGGTTATCCTCGACCTTTGCTACTCTTTGCGCTGCTAGAATATCAGTTTAGCGTTGGCCTTGATTATCGTCTGTTGATAAAGTTTTTATGCTCGATAGATAGATATTTTTTAATTGGTAATCCGTGTCGGGGTTCAAAATATGTCTATCTTTATAATCGGTCTGACTTAAAATGGTGTTATTGTTTGAAAAGAGTTGTTGTATAATTGTTCGAATAAAGGTGATTTGTCTACGAGAAACTTCTGTGAAAGTCCATTATCTGGCCCTAATCGGATAGTCTTCAGATAAGATTTTATAGGTGTAGTGAACATGGCCACCTTGGGTCAATTTGGTTTCGAGAGCTTTACACCATATATACGCTTATAAGTCATCAAACTTAGCTGGTACAAATCTTAACCCCTATCCAAATATTAACTTCCCAATATTAACTTAAAGACGATTCAGCACAAGGGATCTATAACTTAACACAGCAGATAAAAACATTTCCTAGATGTTTTTACTCGAGGTTTTTGTGATACGATTATCCACTTCCTTGGTATGGCATTTTGTTTTCGTTTCTGTAACTGCAATGGTTAGAGTAAGTCCGCCAGCTTGGCGCTATCCAAATAGTTTTTATGCTAAGAAAACAAGCAAAGCGAATATGGTTTGGTCTGTTCTCCAACATAAATCTTAGATATTGTCAAAAGTGTCTCACGAATATTAGAGATGTCGTCACTCCGAGAAAAGTGTTTAAAAAACACTCTTAAGACAATTACGAGGAAAAAAGCTTATGTAAGAGGTAGTATTCACACGCTTCCTAAATTCCTGTGTATTTATAACAGTTTTACACCGTACAGTGTAAATCCAAAGAATTTGACACTTCAGCGGTTTACTGAATCAATATTTTTCCTGTCTTTTTCTGAAAATTACCAGAATTAATTAAAAGCAAACTACGATGTCATAACACTCGGTATGAGTAGCTAAAGACTTAAATGCAAACAGATTAAAATAGATCTAGAATGCACAATTGAAAACCATCTACGAGGAGCATCTAGTCTGTTTGATGTTGTTTCTTTTTCGTGCTTCTAAGCATTGAGGTAGGTAGCCTGTTTTCGTGACCTCTTATTATGAAAATCCGAAAACCGCGTGTGATTAAGAAGCCTGGAACAACCCTTAGTCATGTTGACTAGCATTTCTAAATCTGCAAAGCTGCATGTTCGCACTACGTGAAAATTAACTATTCAAGACATCAACACGACATCGATAGAACCCAAAACAAAGTTAGGTTGCAAAGTTAATTTTCACGAAGTACGATCAGCTTTGCAGATTTCCATGTGTTTAATACTTGGTATATTTTTGCTGATCAGGTCTTCTTTAGATCCTTCGTTCTACGGCATATGCGGTCCTTTGCGGTTAATGATAATTGTCAAAGCCGACAGGAATCGATGTTGAGCAGCTTCAAATTTTTTTTGGTAGACTTCTTCTAGTATGTTAGTTCAAATAGACCTTGTCACGGTTTTCGACGCCATCTTGACAAGCAGGCAAACGCATGAAAAATTACAGCGTCTGTATGAGAATCTAATGTCGAATAATTTCCGTAAAACCGCTGTTCTGAAAAAAATATCAATTGTAAACTAAAACTACAAAGCAAAGGATTGTCCTAAAAAAGTTTGGGGGCGTACCCGTGCTTAAATTTCTCCTGAGGCTTGCTTTAGATTTTCCATTAATTTGTCTGTAATTTTCCCGGGACTTTCTTACAGACAAATGTATAGAAAACTTTTAAAAGTGGTTCTAGGTCTTCTAGTACATGTAACGCCCTCAAATGTGTTCAGGAGAATCCTTAGGAGTGAAGCTTTAGTTTACAATTCATATTTTTTTCAGAACAGCCGTTCCACGGAAATTATTCGACATTAGATTCTCATACAAACACTGTAATTTCTCACGCGTTTGCCTACTCGTCAAGATGGCGTCGAAAACCGTGACAAGGTCTATTTAAGAGCAATTTTGCTTGTTTCCTACTCTATCCTCGCTAGCTTTCGAGAACACTGGCCAATGAGAATGCCGGATTTGCAATGGACTGCTAGTAGATCCATCCATACATGTCGAAAGACATCCGATTAATTGATATTGTCCATAAGTTGAAAAAACTGAAGTTCTGTATCAGGCCAACGTCAGGGTTTTTTTTACGTGGGGATAATATGAAAGGGAAGGCCAAATTGACCCAATTGTATGGATGGTCAACCTCAAAATACTTTACATTCAAACAGCATTTAGTGAAACCTCAGACCATGTCAGACTCCCTTATTTTCTCAGCTGTTGACTTGTTAGAATATAAGCTGGCGGTGCCCAGAAGCATTTTTTCACAGGTCACACCGTCGGATGTCGTCTTAGTTTAGAAAAATCTTGTAATGCGTGATAAACAGTTTTCAAAAGAGTCCAAGGAATACTTCTCATAGCGTTGTTTCTGCGAGCGTCCGGACGTGCGCGGCACACTAATCTTTGGGTTGCCTGTGGTTCCTTGGGTGAAGTCAAACGACCACTGTTTCACTTGGAGGCTCACTTGGAGGCTTTTTTAGGTTGCAATTTCAATATAATGTATCAGGTGTACTATGAAGCGTACATCAACGAAACAATCGCTGTTCCGGTCTTCTGTAAAGAGCCAAAGTACTTATTGTCAAAACTGAAATATATGCAAGTGCACTTTTGGGTTATTCAAAAAGACATCAAAACAAAGAAAAATGGTCAGCCTTGAGAAGAACTAAACTCAATCAATATGCACCTCACAACGTATATAATCACAGGTCTGGAGATTTTGTCCGCCCGTGTGGTACCGTTATCAGTGGCGGATCCACACCTTCAGATAAGGGGGAGGCCCGGTCTCGAAAAAATTCTTTTCGGCCCCTCGGGCCTCATTTTGGTCTAAAAATAAGGGGGGACCAGGCCCCCCGGGCTCCTCAGCTGGATCCCCCAATAGTTATTCAATACCGCAAAAATGAATTCTTTACGGTAATGCAGTTGAACGTCCGTTATCCCGTGAAATCCCAGGAGTGACCAACATCAATCTTCTCCTAACAATATCGGTACATGATATTTAAAGAAAGGTTTATAAGAATAAATAAAATAATCACCTAAGGGAAAATTCTTTGATCTTTTACAAATTCTCTCAACTAATTCTCTAAGGAAATGTATGGAGACCAGTTTGGAGAATTTGTATGTGGATATTGTGGCTTAAAGGGTAAGCAACCAGCCAAATTGCGAAGATTTAGTGCTCGTCTAAGAGAGTCGAATGGAACCACAGGATTCTCTTCCGAGAAGACTTTCGGACACACCTTTTTTTTTGGAAGACTACTGATACTATTTTTGTTGTTCCATGTTACTAAAAAGGTTTCGTTTCATTTGAGTAGCGTGTTGCTTACAGAGAACATAGAAATCAGACTCCGTTGGGGCAGCTCCTAGGAATTCTTGGCGGGGGTGTGCCGCCCGGGTTCTCCGAATACTGACCCTATTTCAGACCATGGATGTAATTTTCTACACCCTTTGTCAGACCAGACCTCGAAAATCCGTTAGTCAAGTGGTCGCCCACGGTAAAAGCCATGGAAAATTATTTACCGTCATGTCAATAATGAGGTCACAGTCTCTTTCGAGAAGTTCCAACTATAGGACTTTGATTGGAAGAATTTTAATTGCTTATGAGAGGTGGTAGCTTACTGCCGTTTTGCCCTCTGTATATCTGTGCAGATATAAACCACATAAGACGCCAATTAAATAAACGTTCAAGAGTATTAGTGTCCTATTCGCTTTCTGTGGTTGCGTTTTCTTCGTTCTAGCCATCTGGACTGTTTGGTTGTCGTTCCGTCAAGTATTTCCTTGTCAAAGTGGGTCGCTGACTGATTTGTCTAGACGATTTTTTGAGTAGGAATTTCAATTTATCCTTAGTTTTTTTTTTATTAAACGTAGCCATTCATCCGTCGAATATTCCCTTTGACAAAACGTGACCGAAAGCCTAACAATGAGTATAATTATTTATAACCGAGTTATCTTGCTAAGATCAGGTCAAATAGGCCGCCACTAATTTACCGTTGTCAAGCAATACAATAATCGACAACAAACTCTTATTTTTAATTAGTTTAACCCACAGGAGTTTTTTAATGTTAATTATGTACGGGAAACAAGTTAAACTTAATCCAACACGGCCATTTTATATTTTATTGTAATGTTTTAACCACGTGTATTCCTGGTTATCAATGGAGCATTTGTTTAATGACATTGGGTTTTTATTAGGTTATGCTTGGTTAGGTCCATTCAAAATAGTTTAATTTAATACACATTCGGCTCCTTCAAACCGCTCCCGTGAACGATCACCCTTAGTTTCGGTCTGCATCGTGAAACCCCTTTTTCAATGAGACGCTCCCCTAAGCGACCGAGTCCATTTTCGATACTAAGCAGCCGGTATGTTATGAAGAGTTATGCAGGTCGAGGAGGGTGTCCCTGAATCATTCTTATTTGTTATGTAGCTGGAAATTTTTCCCAACATCGCGCGCTCTCATTGGTTACTTCGAGGTCACATGACATCTAACAATGAAACTGTTTCCCGCCAAAATCTCTGTGCGGGCAACATTGCAAAAATCTATGACGTCAGAGGGTAACAGTGTACGTTGACCGACGACCGCCGTTAGAGCGAGGTTTAATGAATTTCCAGCTTCAAAATTTCAAGCTATATAACAAATCACATAAAGACTGGTGGCGAGGGAAACAGTTAATTTTGTTTGACTGTTTCCCTTGCGACCAGTCATTAAGTGTTTTTACTAAGCCTCGCCCAATAACTGCTATTGTTGTAAGAGCAAAGTACTTGCATTGGAAAACGCTCCATTTCCAAAAGACACGCGATTTAAGTTTCGTTTCGAAGAGAGATACTTTTATAACACAGGCACTTTCCAAGACTGACACCCGATGTTGATCACCACCGTTCTTCGGATATTTCCTTTAATTTTTCGTTAGGCGGACACCTCTGATATACAACGCCAATACAACGAGTGTTGGCTGATTACATTGAAGGCGTATACTGAAATGGCTCACGATTTTGTCCGAGAACAACATATTAAGTCAAAGTTATTTCAGTATCAGTCAAACGTTTCGTGTTTTTGTGCACCATATAAAACAAGGTAGGGCAGGAACGTCTTAAGGGTTTCCGGTAATTTCCACAGGTTCAACAGACGAGGATATCCTCGTGCCTTTCCCTGCCTGCTTAGTCAGCTTCCTGTCTCATGTTAAATGGAGAACTGCCCTAATTTAAATCTGAATGGTCAACGTGAGCGCATGCGTCGCCAGGCCAGCTTGGAAGGGCAATGACGTCACTCAATGAGGATCCACCGACCATTTATTTTCCTTTTTTAAGCACATTTTTTTCAGGATTTGTTTGTGAAAACTGAGTTTAACTTTGAAGTCATTCTGCCAGGATGTCTAGTACTCGTTCGGTACGCAAGGTGTCCATTGTGGTCAAGAGGGATGTGTTTCTTGACGTGCGAGACTCACTCAAGGGGGTCAGAGCTTAAAGACGAACGAAAAATCCCTCGAATATATCGAGATACCGTCCAGGAGAGGGGTCAAGGTTAATAATTAGAGTAAGGTAACCACAGATAAAAGTATGCACAGTCATGACCGCACCCCTCAGGTTTCTTATCGTGGGAGTAGTGGTTTGCAGGTACATTCAATTCCCGTTATCGTGGACGCTCTTAGAACTGCGAGTTAGTACCCATATTTACCAGAGTCTGTAAAAGTGGGGCTTTATTTCGATCAATTTTGTAGTTTAATTCTGTCAATTCTGTAATTTATTTTTACTGGGGATCCAGCTATCAGCTATTGCCTGTATTATAATTGTGGTGTTGAGTGTTGACTGGACCTCGGCTATTTGAGTCTACACTCCCAAGAAATCGCTGAAACTGCTACTACAGCTTCTAAAACTACAAAAACGAGTACTAGAGACTTTTAGATTCTAAGACGCGGACAGCTACGAAAACGAGACTTTTTCCGACAATACTAAGAAGTGCGCGAGCTTGAACCAGCCTCATTTTGGCGGGAAAACACGATAGCCGTCGTGTCGTCATTCTACTACGGATTTGAGCGAGAATGTCCTACTGGCAGAAACAAGTTTCTGGGGCTTCCCGGGATGTCATTTTTTGGAGAATGCAAGAAAAAAATTTAAGGTTAATTTTGTCCCCGTAGTCGTCCCCGTCTTCATATCTTAAGGGCTCTACTATCGCCACGATGATGACGAAGACGACTACGATAACCTTGGTCGATGACAATAGCAATGACAAAGATGACGTGGCGTCGACGACGAAGACGAAACCGATTATAATTGATCTTCGCAATATTTGCCAAACTTGAAGCACTCATATGGTGTTTACGTTATATTTGCATGGAACTTCACAAGAGCTTTTATCTGTTAATTTCGAGTAAACTCCTTACCCTGCTAAATCCTCATGGCTCTAATTGTCAGAGCAATTAGTCGTGAACTTACAAGTCTCAAAATCTCTTTGGATAAAACACTAGCGGTGACTTAAAAAAACGACAAAAACAGCGTAACAAATATTATAAGGTATCAAAGCTAAAACCTAGATCTGTTCTTAAATGTCTCGTGCAAAATATTTATACTGTATGAAAGACGTCTCAATTATCAGAGAGCTACAACACCAAATGGTCACAAAGTTAATTATTGCAAGGCATGCAATTTGCACAACCATTCTTCAACGATGAAAGAAGATTAGGTCAGGTTTCCATCTTATGTAATGCCCTTGCATTTACTACCTGTCTCGTTTTAATTGGAAACAAATAAATAAGTGAATGACTTTGAAGAACCCTTGAAATAACGACCCAATCGAGCGAATTCCAAGGACGCTATAACGTTGCGCGCGCCTTAAATCTTTTCTCACCCTCTTAACATGAAGTGCGCGTCAATTGCTTCCCGCTGTGACGTCTTTCGCTCTTTGACGTGCAATCAATTACAACCGTCTTTTAATCGGGAAAAATGAATTCTGCTTCTTGCAACATTACTGCATGCAAGCTGCTTTAATTGCCAGCATACAAAGCAGTATTAAATCCAAGATTATTTATATATGGATCCACCACTTTAAGTTAGATTACGTGAAATGTAGTTTTGTCGGCTTCTTTTATTCGATGACCCCGACCTCGAAGAATTAGCTAAAGAATACCGCCACAATTAAAATAAACTAAGCATTATTTGTGTAATACGCACTCGAGACACGACCCTTTTACCTACAGGAGAAAAAAAATACACGCTCCACAAAATTATCTCAATTGCTGCAAAAAATGCGAAGAAACAGGAGAAAAGAGGAAACGAAAAATTGGTCAAAACGAACTGCGAACTTTGGATTATCTGATGGTTACTTCTAACACTTGTTCGTTCAACGAAGTGTAAATGCAAATTGCAAATAAATCAAAACCGTTTTGTGGTCTTAATCTGTGTTTGTTTTCTCAAGAGTGTCTTCGTTCTATATGATTCATCTTATTCTTCGGGTGTCTGAGTTTCAATTCTACAACTATAAACGGTAGCAACAAAGATGACTGGAAATGTTGTCCAATCATAGCTCATCGGCCGCCACTTTTGAACCTGTTCAACTTTTTTAATGTTTATAGAATGGAGCCAAAGCCCTCCCTTGATCAGCAGGGAAGGTCTTTCTCTAAAAAAAGTTCAAAGAAAAACTATATCCGTTTTTTTTCTTTGCGGTGTTTTGAAAAGAAACCAAATTGAGACAGAAAGGTATTCAACTAAGGGAAATCGTTGCATTTCAAAGCTAAAGGCAGACAGCGTCACGGAATTTCCTACTGGTTAGAGTTGGAGTTTATTTCTATTCGGTTTAACTGTTGTGGTTTATTCAACCTCTGATAAAAAAATACTTTTATTGTTCTTTACTCGCTTTAATAAGCGCCAGCCGGAGGCTATTTATGTTCAATATCAATTTTTTCAATTAGACCAAGCTTTAAACTAAAACCGTGACGCTTCGTTCCTCCAAACAGAGATTAAATCAGCCACAGACTTCCGAGGAGAAAGCCAGTGAGGTGCAAAAAGGATCTTCGCAAAGGAGTACAAATGTAAGTTAAATGTGCTGTTAATGTATTATGAGTATTGAATAAGTTGCGTCTAGCACATCGTTAGTGGCTAAAGCGACCACTGCAACCCAAAACGTCTCCATAGAGTTTCGTTTGTTTGTGATAAACACAAATAAATGTAAAGCTTGTAAAAGAGTACAAGTGAATCTTTATTAAGTCTGTACTGTTAGTCGTAATCTTTTAAAGGACTCAATGACTGGAAGTGTCAGGTTTTACACTTAACAGTCAGTATATAGCCTTCAGCTTTTAGTGGTACACAAAGCAATGGTGTAATATTATGCACCAAATCGCCAAACTATAAGAGATTAGGGTAAAGATACCTAGGTTTTTTAAGGCAAAGAATTTGCTGGTCTGAACCGCTCAATATATTTTCCATCTTGCCTCAATTTAAGTTGGGTACAGTTCTCTCAATGTGTAGCTATCATTGCTTCAATTCCGTTCCGTTTCTTAGCCATAACCACGTCCTTGAAACTTGTGGAGCATCGTTGGGTCACCAAGACAAACTCGCCGGAGTACCACAAATCTCCGTTCATTAATTTCGCCGTTTGTTATCATTATTTTCTCGCTAACTTTTCGATTCCTGGTAAGTCAAGTGAAACTCTTCTTAAAGATTATCGGACCAACTTTCTCTTTTGAAATATGTTGGATTTAAATATGTTGAAAAAATTTTCAAGCATGATCACCGTCTAACTGCGATATGTTGATGATATGAAATACATTAGTTTGTCAAGCAGATCGTTTGCCAACGATCTGCTTTCTCCCCGTCTAAGCGGGGTAATACCTCGAGTACTATTGTGAAGTTAAGTGACTCAGTAATTGAAATTGATTGAAAAGTCAACCTTTATTGACAGTCTACGACCTCAGTGTTTAACGACTCCATTTACCCCCGGCCGGTATCTTTGCGATATCAGCGCAAACAATTACTGTTTACCTTAAGTGATGTTGTAAGTTAGTTAGTAAGTGTAAAGTGCTCGATTGGAATGCAATTACCTGTCTTCTTGTCTTTTGAACCACGTCCATTTTCTGCCCACGTAGTTCAAAAATCTTTTATTAGTTTTTATGGACTTCACTTGGTTTAATTGCCTGCTCTGTCGTTATGATGCCGTCCAAGTTGTTTAAAATAGTATATTTCTTATATATTCTTCGTCTTTTTTCCCCACACTTTATCGTTACATTTCGTAATATTTTAGGAGAAATCAAGTACAAAGTTGATTCTTAAGTATCTTTGACTTTCAAAACTTTAGAAATTTAGAAATTTTCTCGTAAAATTAAAGAGGAGGACAAAAGGAGTCTCTGTCTGAATCGCCTCTAGCCTTTGAAGCCTCCCCCGGCCACTGGTCAAACTAGCTATTTCAAGTGCGGGCATCCATTTATTAATAAACTTGATCGTCAAAACTAAACCCGCTGTGGTAAGCTCTATTAGGCCTGGATTCGAAAATGAAAACAGAACCTGATGATCTAAGGTGCAATATAATTCTTTCGGTAACTCATTTCCTTGTAAATAAAAACAACCTCAGACATTTCACGTGGTTTTCCCGAAATAATACCCATCATCGTCTCAACCTAAGACCCACCTCGATCTGCATAGTTCTTCGTAGCATTACTCAGCTCGTTGCTTTGTACAAATCAGTGATGTCAGTGGTCACCACAAACGAGAAACGGTGTCTTTTGAGAGTACTGTGAGTCAACTCCCTTTATTGTGGATAGAGACCCTCAAATCAAGGAGTTAGTTAAGGAGTTAGTGTGCCTATTAGGCCGGACAGTTCATACTAGCACGATAGCTAGCGTCTAAGCATGCAAATTTATTGGAACACCAACTTGTCGGCTGCCGTACACCAATATGGTCGCCGTGACGCCATGTAGAAGCACCCTAAAGCAGGATCCAACAGGGACGTTCTTATATTCGATTAACAGAAAGAAAAAAATTGGACGGTCTGGACGAAATAAGTAATGCAGTGAGACTGGAAATAAGGTAAACAGCGGTTGAGAAGATGAAATTTAAATTCATTTGATTGGCGACAAAAAAGTGTTGACCTAACTTTAAAAAGGAACTGGTCACTAGGTTACAAAAACGGTGGAAATAAGTCATACGACTGTCTAAGCATTTAGAGATGCCGCTGACTGCCTGTTTTAGCAAGGATAAGAATGATAAAATTGTGCTGTCGGTACCTAACAAAGAAATTCCTTAATAGCAGGGGATTATTCACCATTAAAACGAATTGGATGCTGTCCGTATTAGACAGCAACTGCGTAAAAGAAAAGATTCATCTTATCAAAAGATCATACCCATAGAAAATTGACTTGCAGGTTGTCCCGTTGATCGTAGGACTTGTAAATATATAATCAATTCAGTGGGCAATGAATGCCATTTCTGATTTCTCCAGACAAATCGCGGTTACGTGGGAATTACACCTAAAGCCTCACAGCGAGCATTAGGCTATATCGCGTAAATTTTTTGCAAGTTGTGCGTCAAAATAATTTTCTGAGTTCATAACATCCCTCACATAACAGTTTCCGCCACCCCATTCTGCTTCATTTAAGGTAATTAGTTTCAAATTACAAACTACACCACAGAGTGGAAGTTTTCCGGATATATGCTTAACGTTGTTATTCCGTGACTAGACTGACCATTATAATTGGTCGCATGGAGCAAAAACAATTTTCCGTGGAAAATGTAATGGCTTTTAATCGTCTTTCTTTAATTCTTTTCACGTCATTTCAAATTCCCAGACGGTTATTTATGGTTTTATATCTTTGGGCGAATTGACGCAGGTCGATGACTTAAATTGGGGTCAAAAATAGCCTGCCAGAAGGCGGCAAAACTCTTAGCCACCCCAATTTTTCTGCGGCTTAACAGACTGAGTTATTTTAAATAAATATTTTTTCTTCATGTCCACAAGCTTATCAAAGTCATATAGACCGTTTACAATTGATTTGAATTCAACATTCAAGATTGGATTTAGCCCCGGTGGAAAGAAGTAAAGTCGACTTTGTTGGCTAACAGTTATACAACTTGTAAGAGGTGGGTTACTCTTTATCTGCCCCCATGTTTTGTGTTCAGTTAAACAGCTCTTAAATCGTTATTTTCTAGATCTGCTTGGCTTCTATATCGGCAGATAGCGGCGTTTCATTACCCTGCTTCGGAAAATTGATTAAGTCAAGAGCTTCAAGGGTAATACTTAATCAAGTAGTAACTAGACATAATAATAATAATAAAAGTAGTAGTTTCTTCACAAACAAAATCAAATTAAATTACATATAATAACGCTTCTTAATGAAAAAGAGAAGTCTCGCCTCTCTCATAGTCTGAATGCTTCACTATCATAAACTGGAATTTTTAAATTTCGTTTCCGCTTTAAAAAAGCACAACCGATTATTTGTAAACGTGAAGTTACCCATTTTTCTGTGTGAGTTTCTATTTTGCCCCAGAGGTCATAAGATAGACTCCTGTAAGCGTCGATTGTTCTTATGCTCACCAGTTACAGAATGGTTGTGCAGTATAAATTCCATTTATGCTTAACTGTGAACCTCGCGCAGCTCAGTTTTCTTATCATTGCAATTGTGCCTCATTCTCCGCCCGCTCGCGGTGCCCATCTGTCCAGTACAAAGTGTCCCAGCTCGTAAAAATGAGGTGTTCTAGAGTAACAAAGTGTCCTGAGACTCCACTCTTGTACCGTACTAACTAATGGCGCATTTTTACGTTACCTCCGTACTTGAGGCGCTACCGGTCATTTCTACGTGGTTGTCCCAACCACACGAGGCTGGCTGTCTACCTGTTTGCAAGGCAAAGGGAAGTTGTCACCTCGACCTCAGTTACTTTAAGTGAGTCATAAGTCGTTCATTCAGTTTGTTGTTTACTCAGCTAAACCCTAGGGCGATACAGTCGACTCTCTCTTAACGGACCCCTCTATAAAAGGGACACCTAGAGTTGGTTCCTGCCTTTCTTTACTCCCTTTGGATCAATTTAGGTTTCAAGGAAACTGCCCGCCTACCTCTCCCCTGACCCAACATTTTGCCCTAAGTGAGAAGTAAGTGTTAATGTTGACTTCGGGGAGGGGTAGGTGGACAGTTTCCCAGAAGCCTAAATTGATCCCTCCCTTTAAAACAGGCATCTCTCTAAAACGGTCACTTGGTGCCGGTCATAACGATGTCCGTCTCAGAGACAGTTGCATGACTGTGTTATAAACAGCAACTTCATAACCTGAAGACCAGGAGTCGAAGTAATCGGCTCCTGCTGAAGACCAAATGTTAATTAAAAAAAGTAAGAAGTTAATTTGCGGAAAAATACGTTGATCCTTAACTTACACCATATAGGATAATTCTGTTATCAAAACAATTTTTTGCGGCAATTTTAATCCTTAAAATAACAAGTGGAAAATATATCACAGAGTTTCGTTTATCCGATGTGAGAATCGTCGTAAACTGGCTTCACTATGTCTCGCCCACGCTGTGCCATCTCAGATCACCCGACCACACCCATGCACTTCTCAGTTGGGTGGTTCGAAATTGGGTTATATAACAGAAACTACCTTATGTCAATGATCTGCATCTTTTCATTCAGAGCAGTTTTTGTTGGTTACCAAGTACGCAGGCTTGATAATCAGCAGCTTTTATGGGAAATAAACCCCAAGCACACTTGTTCGAATGGAAAAGTCACCTGACAACATCTTCTCTTAAAAACTGCAGAATATTCTTAAAGTCAAATAAATATCGACATATATTCTGGAATTTTTAAGTTTAGGCAAGTGTTTTTGCAATCTATCCAGGGCAAATTGCGTCAAAAATTTTGACCCAGATAAATCAAAATATAATTAATAACGCTTCTTTGGTACTCTTTGAGATGCCAACTGTACGTCAAGATTTCACTGCATTTTGAAAAAAAAGAAATCCTTTTTGATGGTGTTTCTATTCTATTTATTAAGCCTTTTACTCCCAGAGGTTTTTAAAACCAAAATTTGACGAAAAAAATCCAAATTTTTACGCAGGAAACTACTGAGAAACCAATATTCCCCAGCCAACCTACGGAACATGAGGTTTGATTGAATGGTAACATCGTAGGATTTCGTGACGAAATTCAAAATTTAGATTGACGGATACTGAATCTCTCCACACTACGTGTTCTAGGAATGAAAACAGTTACGTTTTGTGGTTTCCCTCAGTTTCAAGAGAATATTTTACACGGTGCAAAATAACTGGTGAAATATCGTCCAGAGGACATTTAAGCTATAGCCTCTGAGCTGCTAAATGTTTTTCCTAAGGCACACATGTTAAGAGTTCCTCAAAATATTTGCTGATTCGTCATGTGCGTTGTTTCGTCACAGCTTGCTACAGCCTTTCCAGCCTTTAATACTTTCATTTTCCGTTGATCATTGTTACCCATCGTTTACGTTATTGTATGAACATTTCAGTTGTTTCGTCAAAACGACCGAAAATCTTATAGAAATAGAGCATAGACAAGTTTCTCTTTCCAAATTGCACATTTTCAATTAGTGTCTCTTTAATATATATTCGCCGCTCTAGCTGAATGTCTCTCATGAAAGGCTAACTTATCATGCTTCGTGTAGTTTTCTCGATTATGGTACGTGTGTCAGTACATCTCACTGTTTTCATTGGGCATAGTTTAACTTCAGTATACGAGTTGGAGAGTACTGTAGTTTAATTCCCGTCATTATACTATGAAGTGAACTATAAAATGATGTCTGGTACTGTCCAGGATGCTAAAGTGCTGGGCAGTTGGGTTTATGTTTTTGTTTCCAATGTTTTCGCTTCTCTGTGTTGTACTGATTATGTATTAGTTTGATGATCGTGTGGGCCTTTCCTATCTTTAATTCTCTCAAAAATAAGACGTCGTAGTGTGACGTTATAAAAAGGCGTCGCCAAAAAGAGAGAATTGTCCTTGACAGTCACTCGATCACAACTCGAGAAGGATTTCTGTCTCCAAATTTGTCACTGATTCCCACAATTGGAAATTCGTTGGTAACTTTATCATGGTAGTTTATTTTCTTGTGTAAATCAGCCCTACATTCAAAGTAGCAATTATTGTTTTTGAATTCTTGCAGAACCAATATAAAGGAGATTACCATAAAACATTAAGTGTACTTCAACTGGCGAACGCATTTAAAGTCTAACTTTTCTATAGCAAAAAACGC
Source organism: Porites lutea (assembly GCF_958299795.1). Classification (NCBI taxonomy): domain Eukaryota; kingdom Metazoa; phylum Cnidaria; class Anthozoa; order Scleractinia; family Poritidae; genus Porites; species Porites lutea. The sequence goes on from NC_133209.1 coordinate 4,273,574, forward strand.
CGGAGATGTTAGGTGTTTCTTGACATTCAGTCTGCGTGAAAACCTGTTATTCTGGTAAATGGCAACATTTACCCTGAGAGGCAAGTTAGTCGGTAGACTCGGTACATGATCATGCAGTTGTACTGGGTTTGCACGCGATGTTGACAATGACGTGAGAATGCCAAATATATATAGGCTTTGTGGTCATCTCTCAAAGCTAACTTATGGTTAGATTTTACAGGTTTTGGGGGGTCCTATGTGTGGTAAAATAAACAGGAAACCTTATAATACAGATTCCTTTGGTGAAAAGTGTTTCTCTTTTTCCTATAAAAAGGACGACTTGGATTGAGAATTAAGTGTTTGAAGAACCAGAAAGAAAAGCGCGAAAACACTTATCAGAGGGGGTGGCCGATCTTTAATTTTCGATTTTCACCCGTCACTCAATTGAAGCCTTTACAATTTGTAAGCATTTTTTCGATTTGTACAGAGCAGTGCTCTTAAATTTCGTATTAATTGTCGTTTCTTCGACAGCCAATACGCATAAAAAATGACAATATTTATTATTGGCATCTGCCTGACGTCATCTTAATTTCAGGTGGAACTCATTTATGTTAAGAGCAGTTTCCTTTTGGTTTCTTAGGAAACAAAGTATAAAACAAAGCAGCGAAATGGCAAAACCCAAGGGTTTTATATGAGTACTTAAAAAACACTCGTTTTAATTAAAAGAAAAGAATAACAGATACAAAAAAATCCTCTAGAAAGCAATTACAACGTGTCTCATTATTTTTGGTCATATGTTTAAAATAATCATAGGAAAGATAAATTAGCTGCTGAATAAGTAAAGAACATTTTATTTCCATAATTTTCCAATTTCTTTAGTATTCTATCACCCTTTAATTCTCCATTTTTCAAAACAAATCGAGAGGCCGAAAATCAATCATCTTCAGTTGGGCCTGCACTCCAAAGGTTTAAAATATAAGGGCATCTGTAGAAGGTTCTCCAAGATTCTCCATAACTGCTTAAACCTACCAAACACGTACCCCCAGCGTATCATTGTGTCAGGGGAGGGGTACGTATAAGTTATCCTTAAGATGTCCCAGGTGCATGCCAAAAATAAAAAAAAAGGCGTACAAACATAACTGGTTTGAAATGTCTCATATTTTTCACGAATAGCTAAAAAATTATCGATTTTACTCAACCGAGGCTGCCTTGTTCTGTGACATTCTAGGATCAACGTTATTTCAACCCTTTTTGTCCCAAGACTGACCAACATCAATTTTCTTCCAACAATATCAGCATAGTAGTTAACAGAAAAGGTCATGAGATTTACTAAAATGATCAGCAACGGGAAAATGCTTTGATCTATTAACAAAATTTCTCAAATAGTGTTTCGAGGAAATGTGTGGAGTTCAATGTGGAGGGTTCAAGGTTAATCGCGTTACACGGTCCCATTGTGCATATGTTAGAAACTTCTGTGCTTAACTAATAACTTTTAATCCAATTCATTGATCTAACTGGCGTTCCATGTTGTGTTACTTATGATATTAACAATAGTTGCCAAAATGACATCTAGGAAATCACTAATTTCATTTTTGTAAAATAACAGCCAATACTTTTTTAATTGGCAAGAAAGAGGAATGCTGAAGAGGATTCAGTTAACTGATCAATCCATAGGATTTAGTCTGGAGACTCAAAAGTTTGAATTTCCTGTGTGAAAGGGTTTTAAAATTCCCAAGGATATCAATGGGAGGAGTGTATCGAACCTGTAATATGTTTATTTTATCATTGCTGAAAAAGGGCAGAATTTTAACTAGCTGGAAATTCACTAAAATTTAACCAAACCAAACTCTCCAAGATCTATTCAGTAAATAAATGTTTTTCAGCAAATGGCGGTAACTGGATATCGGGTGAACTGGAAAAAGAATGCAAAGCATCTTCTTTCATCAAGAAATTCTCAAAGAAATTCACACGCGATTTCCTTCTTTAGAAGAACAGTCACACAACCACCGTCGTCGAAAATCGCTTTTAAAATGATTATACATTATTGGATTGTAGATGGTATTTTAAGTCAATCCAAAGTGCTTATAGAAATCCTTGGCTGGTTGAACTATGTTGAAAAGAACTGTCAAGCAAGGCAGCTGAGCCGAGGAGCGTTCAACAAAATGGTCAATTTTTCATTGAAATTGGCAAATTATAGATTCAGGCTTGGATATCATTACTTTTAAGACAACATTTTACAAGAAATTTAGGAACTGTGTGTTTTTAATATTGCATTTTAAGCGTAATTTTACTATAAAACAATTTGCCCGCAGACTGTTCTCACAGCTGACTTGTTCTTTGAGTTGACTCTGTGTTTCTCTTAAACTCGATTATAAAATGTCCAATACAAAATGTAATGTACAAAAATTTTTGTACTATTTGAGTTCGTTATAGGCTATGATAGCAGACGGTAAATTCAATTCCATTTTGGTGATTCAAACATATTTCCCCCGGCCATATTTTCTGCAAAATAATGGTCCTTTCAGAGTTAAAAAAAATTGTGGCCTACGTTATTGCCTCCTGATGTTACCTATAAATAAAGACTGCATACTTATGAGTGTCACCATTCCAATAAATGATACATTTAGAAATACTTTTCGAAAGTATAATTTGTTCATCATTTTACAAAATGACTTTTGGCACTGTGTTTTTTTTTTTATTATAATTATTCGTCTGGAGAGCGATTCCTTGATACTATGAAATGAATGAGGTATAAAATTACAAGAGAGTCGCAGCTGCTTTGCCTACATGTCTGGTCATCTTTGCCATAGACCCAGGTTAAGAATTTGTAAATGTGGCAAATGCATAAGTTTCTCCAATCCTGTCTTTGTGACTTTGGTACAACCATACAAGTCAATGTTCGTAATACTAGTCAAATTATCCGCGATAGAGGCTAAACTGATGTCTGTAATTTGCGTACACTGTCCAATATTTAACACACGAAGGTCGTGAAGACTTCGTGCCGCTTTGCCAAGACCTTCGTCGGTGATATGGCAAGAATTCAATCCTAAATTTTTCAAATGATGTAGTCCGTTTGATATATGATTGAGAGCACCGTCGCCAACCTTGTCGCAGAAGCTAACATCCAAACTCATCAAATTGAGGCCTCCCACGGCCAAATGCGCTATGCCTTCGTCGCCAATTCCTTCACAAGACCGAAGATTCAATTCTCTCAAGCTTCGAAGTGTGGCTAAGTGAGAGAGTCCGCTCTCTGTAATTCCACAGCAAAAGCTCAAATTGATCGACTGCAGATGAACTAGTCCTTTAGCTATGTTGCTTAGAGCGTTATCAGTTATCTTTTGACAGTCTTGTAAACACAAAGTAGTTAAATTCTTGTTCCCACGGGCCGAACTTGCGTTCAAACCGGCGAGGTGCGCTATGCCGGTGTCCGAAATGTGTCGGCAACTTCGAAGATTTAGATACTTTAACTTCGGCAGACCCCAAGCACAAAGCAACAGACCTGTGTTAGTTATATTACAGCAACCAGCGAGATCCAGCACTTCTAAATTGCTTAAAAAGCGAGCGATCCGTCCAAGACTTGTATCCGTGATTTGTTTACACAAACTTAGATTTAACACTGTCAAAGACGAAAGATCTTTGACGAACGCATGTCCAACGCCGATGTCCGTGACATTGTAACATCCTTTAAGGTTCAGACTCTCAATATTTGGCAAGCTTTGTATAACGTAGCTAAGGCTCTTCTTTAGACTAAGAATTCGTATTTTACGAATACCACGTTTCGCTAAGGAAGGAAACAAATGCGGATTTGACCTCCTCAAATGTAGCCTTGCTTGTACTCCACGCCACACTAAACGACTATAAGCCGCATCCCTCCATTTCGAACAGACCTGGGCGACTCTTCCCTTATCCCTGATGTCTAAATAGCTGAAAATAATGGCCAAAATCTCAGGGAAAAGGCAGTGAATCGTCGTCTTCCCTTTCATGTTGTTCGCCTGAGTATAACAAAGCGCCATTGGGAGTCGATCAGGCATTTCATTACACTTGGGACCCCTTTGTTCATTTTGAGCACGTGAATTTTTCGTCCTCGCTGATTGGCTTTTGTAAACAATAGCACTTTTTTCTTATAATCAGCGCGCTCAACGCAACACCGAATCTATCTCAAACTGGATCTTCGCTTTACCAAACTTTGTAGCACTGAAAGACAATTAACATATAAATCTGAAGCAATTCAGATTATCGTTTCTGTTTGTATTCGAACACGTCAACCTACCTAATCTCCAATAATCTAACAAGTAAGAAAAAGTTAAAGTTTATTTTTCCGACTTTCTGACTGATTTAAATTTCTTTACACAAAGTTCAGTTTTTCTTTATTTCAGCTGTACCTTTCTATTTTGAAAAATATTCTGCGATATACTTAACAGCTGTGTAAGAAACGTTCTTTTCTTCGGTCTAAAGCTTTCTTGTACTTGAGCAAGGACAAATAATTTTTCCTTTGATAAAGCTATAAATAGACTGTCTGGTTTTTGTGGCGGCAGAATTAATTAGCACCACAAAAAACACAAGCTGTGTGTCATGAATTTTGTGTCTGAGTTGTCCGGGCATTAACCCGAGAATGTCAATGTAAAAGAAGCCATATTTTGTCTCGTATCTTAACATTGTTTTTCAATTTCGTACAACTGCAAATCTTTAGAAAACACCCTAGAGAAAACAGTAGAAAGGAAAAGAAAACATCTAGCAATTTTTAATAGTAACTCGAATGTCGCCATTTTCCCCTTGAATTTACTGGTAGGCGGAGAACTGAATTGCTATATTGAATTTCTGAATATTGAACTTTGTTTCCCTTCTGGAGGCGTACAAACAATAAATATTTTGAACCCAGTGCCAAAGGGAGAAAAATGTTTGGATTTTGTTTCTGATTAACTGGGCAGTCCTAGATGCGTTTTAAGTTTTCCCGTGCCCGTATGAATAATACAGTTTGTAGTGAATTCAATGTGTTATTTTTTGTGGAATGTTTGCTGTATGTATTATAAAACCGGGGGGGGCACTCAACAAACTTTTATACAGGGAGGCTCTGCCCCGAGGTCCAACCCCTTACCTTTTACATACCATTTTTCACGAAAGAGGTACCTTCTATTGACAAATGGTGCCCCTTTCACATACCTTGTTTAGAACTTTGCATCCCTTTTAACTGCTGTAAATGCACTAAATAGAACCAAATTTTAAACTTAAACCAGTAAACTGATCCTTTCGGCAGGATATAATTCACTACTTTATTTTTGTTTTCTTTCTTTATTTTTAGCCGTAAGGATCAGTTTACTCACGATTTTACTGATCCAGATCTACTAACGATCCGGCGGACACTCACTGGTTTGTCGTTGTGGTTTTGCCTTCACAAGTGTTTCTGACACTAAGTAAAGCGTTTTCTTGACTTTATAAAGTCATAAATTCATCTGTTAGCCCTTTTACAGACCCAAATGACAGATTACCCTTTCATATACTTCAACGAGTAAAATCCCTACCCTTTCATATACCTGAAGACTGAAAAAGGTACCCCTTTTGGGCGGAGCCTCCCCGTATAGGCCATTTTAGGGAGTACCCCCAGGGATTATAAACCGTTCGGGTATTTTTTACAGTAATTTAGGAGAGACCCACTATTTTTTGTGTATTTGCATTTTTTGCTGTAATAGACTATGGGTGGATTGATTCGCAGCATACGCGTATAGCTGTCGCATTTTTTATTGTTTTTAGGTTCAAAAACCCTATATTGAAACCACGCTCCAGGAGGAGGGCGAAGGGGGAGGGGGGGGGGACGTGGGACGGTACTCATCGGAATATTTCGATTGGGGCTTGGTTTAGTGCAAATTCTTTATTATTGGTTTGAATTTGTGATTTTGGTCAATTTGTAATTTCAAAGAGGTTTTTTCTCGTGTGCGGTGGGACTCTTCTGTCGAGGGCCGACACCGGGTAACCAAAGGTTAAAAAGGACTCGGACCATAATTCTCCAATAACACAGTATGCCGGCATCACGGTAGTTGTTGTTGTTTTGAATCTAGTGATTTCTTCATTTCTTTATGCAGTGCTGTAGCAAAGTTAGACTGGTTGGGGGGGTGGGGAGGGGCAATCACGAGCGCCGAAGGCGCGAGCTGCTAGAGGGGTCCAAAAGTTTTTGAAGTATAGGGTCTCTGAAATAGCATTTTCAGCCTCCCGAGAGCATTAATTTCCAGCAATTTTTAAGTGACTTAAATCATTAGAGCCATAAATAAATAATTTTCACGCTTTATCGAACCAAAATGAACACATTGAACCGAAGAGCAGCGAGAAGAACGTGGCCGCTGAACGTGCCTGTCAAAATTATTAGGGGGGGGGGCAGGCCCCCCCGGCCCCTCCCCATGCTACGGCACTGCTTTATGGATGAAAATATTGGCTTCCGTCATGAACACCCTACTGCGAGACCATCTGCAACATTCCTACCCTTTAAGCGAGACAACGAGCACCCGGGTCGTTTTTGTATGAGAATGCTCCGGTTGCCCCCCCCCCACCCCTTCCCACCCGCGAAAGAAAGAGCTGTTTATATCAGCGGAAGTTGTAACAAAATCCCCTTGCCAAAATTTAACTTCCACTGGATCACGTCCAGCCGTGTCTGTCTACATGTAGACGATTAAAGAACAGTTATACTTTCAGCGTTCGTTGACCTTCTGGACGTGAAGCCTATTGAACGAAAGAGTCAAAGCCATTCTAGTGTTTGGGTTTCAACTTTCACTTCCTTTTTTGCTACTGTCGTTTGCCGTTCGCGGCTAAATGTATGGGTCGTTGTACATCCTTATTCATGAACGAACGAACGTAGGTTAGGAAGAAGAAAGTCCATGTATAACTGAATAAAGGCTGAATAAACGAACGAACGAACGAACGAAAGAATGAATGAATAAATGAATGAATGAATGAGTAAATGAACGAATGAATGACCGAACGAATGAAAGAGTACTTAAGTTATAAATACTAATAATTTTCCTTAATACCCGATGCACGTGTGAACGCTATCTAATGTAAATACTGTTAGTTCAAACGGCAAGTTTAATTAAGTAAATGTAATTGAAGTCAATGTCTAGATTGTTATTGATCAAAATGATTCTATGTTTTTTTCTTTAAATGCATTGGCTTTGAAAACCAAAACAATGGCGGCTGCGGGGGATTCGCGTTTTGCTAGCCAAAGTTGATTTGTCTCAATAGTTGGATTTTACTAAAACAATTATTCCTCTCGCCCTTATATGGCCTCTGAGTCAATAGCCCATTCGGCTTTCGGCCTCATGGGCTGTTGACTCAGAGCCCTTTGCAGCCTTTGGGGCTCGAGGAATGACTGTCAAATATGGGGCCTGACGGTTAAAATTTAAAGTTTCAGTTGCATCTTTGTGACCAAATGAAATAGAGAATTGTTCGTAAAATAATGAAGTGGATAACTCGCAAGGTCGGATTTCAGTTGTCGTTCGAAACGATATCACTTCGATTCAGTTGTTTTTGTTGTTGTTGCTTAAAATGTACAATTCCTCACTTCAGAAAGGAGAAGGGATCTGGAAAACCCATAATTGTTTCTGGGATCTTTACTAGGGACGCGCCGGTCAGCCCCGGGGTGGTGGGGGGAACTCCGAATATGAAAGGGGTGGGGATGCTCGTCGTCTCGCTGAGGGGTGTAAATATCGGATTTTGGTCTCACTTAGGGTGTTCTGGGCAAAACGCCATCATATTTAGCCGTGAAGGTCTCGTTTAGGGTTGCACGTGAAAAAATGTAAAAATATGTGTATTGTCTATGTTTTAACATGGTCTCTTTTAAATTTAGGGGTCAAAAAAAGCGCGGGCTACCCCCAGATCGGTCTCTTTTAGGGGTTTGATTCAAAATTTCCGACGAGCATCCCCACCCCTTTCATATGCGGTGTCCCTCCCGGGAGGTAACAGTCCCAGAAGTCTTTGCAAAAGTTAACTAGCCCCAGTTTCCCTCTCGTTTCTAATGTGACGAATTGGCGACACAACACCGAACTCAATAGCCCATCATTCAACACATGGAAACATCAAACTTCTTCTAGGATCATAGTACCGTTGAGTCATGTGTAGGGCATGTCCTCATTTGACCAAACGTGAAGGGGCATGAATACCTTCATTTGGGAGAAAGTTTGCACTAAAAGTTATCGCGCTAAGATTAAGTTGATTGATAAAATTAAATTTGAAGTAAGAAACAGATTTTACCATTTTAGAATTGTTACCAATTAGTTTTCGGTCTACTGCAGCATAATTGACTGATAAAGGTTGTTTTACAGTTACTGTTTAGATCTTTGAATGGTCACATACCCCCGGGAGGTACTCAACAAATTTTCTCACGGGGAGGCTCCGCCCCGAGGTCCAACCCCTTACCCTTTTATATCACTGTACCATTTTGCACGAAAAAGGTACCCCTTTCGTATACTTTCTGTTGACAAATGGTACCCCTTTCGCATACCTCTTTTAGAACTTTGCATCCCTTTCAACTGCTGTAGATGCATTGGCATTTAAATAGGAGTCAACCACAAAACTGGAACGTTTTCCCGACTTTTTAAAGCCATAAAATTCATTTGTTGGGTCCTTTGGGCCATTTCACAGACCCGAATGACAGATTTCCCTTACGTACCCTTTCATATACCAGAAGCCTGAAAAAGGTACCGCTTTCGGGCGGAGCCTCCCCGTATAGGTCATCGTAGAGAGTACCCCCCCCCCTTCCCGGGGCACATACCCCCAACCCACCTGACTCATTTTAGTGGGCAAACTTGTAAAATGATAACGTTTGCAAATTACTTTTGTTCGATGATCTAACAGATCATGTGATGACGTAAAGAAGATTTAGTGAGGCTTAAGGTTACAAACAAATGTACTGCAGTTTCCAACTATACGTACAGCTTTGATGTTTTCAGAAATTTGAGGAGTACTAGCTGATGTTTTGATAGGCCAGGTATAGTTTTTTCTTGGCAATACTGATAACAAATTGATTTTTATAGACAAACTGTGGCGCTGTTAGAATTTTAAAAGGGAAATTCTATATCAGTCCATCACTGAATCATACAGTTTCCTTTGCTCCGGTGAGGAAGCGGGGAAGCTGGGGGCGCGTGGTGGGTGTGGTTATTAAGGCTTCCGTATGGAGAGACGCTGGAGTTTTGTCATTGAAAAATTACTTTTAACTCCTTAAGGTGACCAGTGTGAGTGAAGCAAAGGCCTTATTTGACCCCTAAAAGAGATTTCACTATAACATAGGAACCCAATTGTCATATCCTCGACGGCCACCTTTGGAAGAGAAGAAAGTGGCCGTTGTAGAGAGGTTTTTAAAAGAATCGATGTATGACATGTATGGACTGTTGGCCGTTACTGGAGGTTCGACTGTGTGGCTAAATTGCTCGAACGTTGTTGAAATTGCTCGTTGTCTTCAACACAGTATGACCGCATTTAATTTCCTTTTACTGTGAAAAAACACATTAACAAATTAACCCGCCATTATTTTAAACTCTGTTACAATTTCATTAAAAAACAAAAACCCTAACTGATATTTGTGTAGGTAAAAATGTTAGTTTTCCTTAAGATAGCCCGAAGTAAGATCAAAATGTACAATTTTTCACCCCTAAGCTAAGGTCCCTAAGCGGGACGGCAAGCGCGCATCCCCGTTTATCATGGAAATACCCTTCTCTCGGATCCCCGTGTGATTGAATGAAGAAAGCGAATGGACATGATATCTTACGTAATTGCTAATGTTGTATTTTTTAAGCTTAAAACGCCAGAAATAAATGAATGGCTAACCGCATGATGATGTACAACTTGTTAAAACGCGGCTTTATCGTTTTCGCTGATGATAAAAAGTTTTTACCGAAGAAAAAGAGCGAAAGACTTCAATAAATCAAGGTTTGTTTATGTTTCGAAAACAACCTGGGAGACGTGATCTATTTGACATTGTAGGATAACTCCACCTGGAACGGACATTTTTCGCAACAGCAAAATTCAATTTTCAAAATTGTTGGGAATTCACCCTGAGGAAAACTATATGACAACTGATAACCTATTTGTCGGCCGCACACACATATCTTTATATATCAAATGACATTTGCCTTAAAGAATCAAAATAATGAAAAACGCTTTGTTTTAGTCAAATTCTTGCAAAGGAGAAGTTCTTACTGTTAAGGGATAAAAAAAGTTGCTCATGTATGTCACTGCTTTCTTCATGCCCACTTTCCACATGTTTGACATCTTTCCGTTGCTTTCGATTTTTTCGTACTATTTCCTTGTGCTTTTTTTATCAACATGAATTCCTTGTATCAACCCTACAAACATTTCTCTCTCCACTTCCATTATTAATCCCATATGTCTTTAGGGTATTTTTTCGGCTAGTTTCACGCAACTCTTTAACTAAACGATATTGGAACACATGCACGAAAACGCAGCACTTTAATTGCTTTTTTTGCACAAATTAGTGTCATCCAGTCTCCGTTTCTACTTAGATCTCCAACTTATAAGTTCGGTTGGAAGAATATTTCAAGTCTTTCTACAAATCTGACAGTTATTAGGAGCCGATATGGCTATCCTGTAGTTATACAATCCCAGGGCAAAGTTGCAAGTAAATGGAACCGCGCTGATTTTCAAGATGGAAGACCTGTCAACTTGTGCGTTAGTCCAACGTCTCAGTCAAGATCTAGTATCTTCGCTTATTACTACCGTATTTTTCATAAGTTGACCGAATCAGCGAATAAGTCGACTATTTTTGAAAACCATGTTTATCATTTTGGCGTTGAATAGTGAGTGTTGATCCTCACTCGGCTCATTTTTGAAGATACCCCTTTTCCGTTACCACAAAGAGTTGTCAGAACAGAACTTTAGTTACGGTGACGTTGATTCGAAAGACCGTCTGCGTAATAATTTTTCTAACCAACAGGGCGTACACATACAAACACACAACAACAGCAACAATCTTTAGTTATACTCATTCTCTTGCTCAACAATAAGTCAAGACAATGCAAATATTAATAGTAAAATTAGAGTACTGGCTGCCTGGAATAACCATAGGGGCTAGCAGAGTCAGGCAGCCAGTTGACATCAGCATTAAATAGAAATAAATCACAGGTCAGGTACACAAAATACCGGGACAAAATAAAACACAACAATAACAACAACAACAACAACATTAAAAGATAGACTAAAATTGTCCTTTTAAAGCAATCTTATGATAAATGTTAAATAACCTGTCAGTTATAAGTTACACTGCTTGTAGTCCGGCTTTTCTTTTAAAGTCCGTCCAATCTTATCCCGGCCAGCACGACTGCAAATAACGACGTCACAATCAGGGATTAGGACGAGAGGAGAAAAGATGGATTGTGGACCCTTAGGGGTGAAACAAACCCTCTGTCAGGAAAGAAAAATAAGAGACTTCTCGCAATCTTGAAATACGTCGGTGGAATTAACTTTACAGTTACAGTTAATCGAAAAGAACAACAAACTTTTGGGCCTCATGGAGAACCTTCGTTGTGACTGAAACAATACAACAATGAACAACTTCAAACAAAACGAAACATATATCTTAACGCACTCTAGTCCTGCTTTTTTTTTTTTATCTGAACTCTTCAGTTTGCAATCTAATTACTGCAAACATTGAATCCTAAATCCGAAGAACCTCTTTAAGAATTAACCTGTATGATTGCTGATTTTTCACAAGAGACTCGTGAGGCATTCCTGGGATGCAAGTTATTGGTGGCACGTTGGAAAAAATGCAACTCTCTTGGAAAAAATGCACCCTTCTTCCTTTCCAGATTGTGCAAAATCGTGATGAAATTAGTCTTTGTCTGCCGCCAGTCTGCAATTCCTAAATTGATTAGAATGCGTAATTGAGCATAACTGTTTGTAGCGGTCTATTTTATTTACGACTCGCTGAGGCTGTAGAAATTCTTACCATAATTTCGTCATTTATTATAAGCAAGTACCTTTTCTTTTTACGAGCATATAACTGAATAGATAGAACTTAACTTAACCCTTCATGAGAGGGTATCCGTAAGACTTACTAGCGAGATTTTTCCGTCGAAGATAAAATCTTCATTTTCCAATCTTTTCCAAATCGTCATTGGTTGCTACAGCTGTTGCTATAGACAACAGTAAATAGTTACAGGCCATGCACAGAATACTTTTCTGCAAAAAAGAAATGGAATATTTTTTATGCGCCCAATGTTGCAAATATATATCTGTGGGTTTTTCTGATAATTGCACCAAGTTGTTCACACTTTTGCCCATACTGCAAGCAACCTTATAAATAACGTGATTCTACTAATAATCTATATATCCTTTATTTAAGGGTTTTTCTGTTTGGTTTCATCGACGTACACCTACTGAATTGTTACTCTATCCGGAATTCTAAACTTTGAAAGACAGTACCTCGGTCTTATTCTCCTCATTCATCAAATCTCTCTTGACCTTTAACTCAAACGTTAAGGGTTCGTTATTAGGATTAACGATTGTATTTAAAACAGATTTGATCATTATGCAGTAATACTTTCGTGCGCCATAAAAGGAAAAAATGGCAATTCTGATCTCATGTCGAAGTGGAATTTGAATTAGTCAGGCGTCGAAATGAAATAAGATGTAAAGTGGCACTTGGTGAAACTCAAAATTTTGAAGAAATTTGACATTTTTTTTTGGAAAAAAAAAACCAGTAAAGCAAATAGCACCCTAGGGAAATCCCAGTAGGATTTCGTATGCAGAAAGTTCGAATATGGAAAAACAAACGAATTAAACAAATTTTATGTATCATTTTTAATCAAAATGCAAACACCGCAACTCAAAAGTTAAAAATGTCATACATTAGGTTTTAGTGCAAAGACTCAGATTTTGGCACCATACTTATTTGCACCTTTTGTGTCTTCACAGTAAGAGTGAAAAGGTTAAATATATATTAAGCGTTAAATTGTAGTGGATAATTTGTAGGTTATCAATTTTACGTTGGTACCGCCAGCCGAACGATGAGGAGTCTGTGTGAGGCCAGTGTCGGTGAATGAAGCTGAATGACAAGCCCATGTCATGAGTTTCAAACGTGTCGGTCAATTTAATTGTGATAACAGTTGGAAAAAAGGCAAGTTCGAAAAATGCCCCGCACACGAAGTCCTAAGTCAATTTTTGAGGACTGCAGAAGGATAAAAATAGAAACTTAAAAGTTTGAAAGCTTCTAGAAAATATACGAAGGGAATAGAGACTGTTTGTCGTAAACGGTTCGATGGAAGAAAAACTTTTTAAAGTCAAATATTTAGTCTTTTCTCTCGAAACATTCATCCCTTTAGTACTGACTGAAAATTTACAGTTATTACACAAATGGAAATTTGACGATAAACGCTTTTTTAGAATCTAACTTCGTTTTTAGTTGTCGTCTGTCCGTGACTTTTAAGTAAAAACAAACAAACAAACAAAACATTAGTGGTTGATGTAGCTGAGAATTTAGCACTGAAATATTCTCTGGAGAAGTATGGTTTTACTGGGACCAGAGTGTCGTTTTCATTGGTGCATGTTTAAAATTCCCTTAACTCTTACTACTCATTTAGGTAGGGCTTGATTGGTCGGTGAAATATTACAGTTGCTAATCTGCAAAGTGGAAGCAGACAAATTAAGATGATGAAAGTGGCCACACGTAGCTGAGGGTGATCCTAATCATAGAAAATTCTGCGTTTCCGTTGAATGAAACCGTTATACCGCCTTTGTTGGATAGCCCCCGGCCGCGGCCAAAGAATTTTTTACAAGCACTTATGTAGAGCAAAAATGACGCAAAATAATTATTAGAAAGTTCATGGCCTTTTTCTTCAGTCCGGGTGGTAAACTCTTTTTTCCATTCATGGGTAATGCTTTGGCGAACTTTAGAGACGGGCTTCAAATCATCCACTTGACCTTAGCACTGCCTTAGCACTGTCATAAAAATTTGTCAGAGATAAGGATGTTCCCTTTAGTCGGACATCGAGAAAAGTACTGTTTGCTAGCAAGTACTTGAATACGATTTGGAGTTTTGAAAACGGACGGCAAGAAGTGAGTATTTTCTCCGCAAAACTGGATAACTTGATCAAGGTGATTAAGTCCGTCTGTTTTTCTTAGGAGAATAAGCATGTTCAAGATAAGTAAATTTGGCTTCAACCTTTTTTACATTGGGATCGTATGTCAGCCATATTTGGAGAAGGAGCAATTTAAAATCAAAACAGACTTGACAACTGCTTCATGATGGTCGTGTAGGATTTGCGTGCCCGCACGATCTCCGATTTCTCGGATTCCACGTGGCTTAAGCAGCTGTGAATGGTGCTCGATGATCAAATACAACTACAAGCAAAGCACTGGTTTGAAGATTCGGCTTTCATCGTTTCCTATCATCTGACAATAGCCCCAAACCTTCAGAGAATGTCCGACGAATCCTTCACCGCCTTGCCACAGTGACAAGTATGGTATGACTGAATGGCCCTTGTTTTCCGTGCTCCAAGACCAAGAGAAGATATCCAATCCGATAACTCCTATCAACTAATTCATATCATCCAAACTTAAGCGAAACCTTTCTTCCGCTCAAGAGCTGTAATCAGCATCCACTCGAACCTTAATGAAGCCGACAGTATAGATGATTTCAACCGTCAATACATGTTCGTGACCAACTATTTGGTGGCAGAGAATGATATTTGCTTTCATGCCAAAACGTTTAGGCTTATTTCCAACACTATTAGACAAAACTGCGTTTTAATTGAAGCATTCAATAATAAAATATAGACACCTACATTTATACTGTCTCGGTGATCTTCTGTCGTGGTTCTGAAGCAGAGTTTTTTAGAATAATTTGTTTAGTTATGGTGGCATGTGCCCACGTCATATTTGCTCAATATTATCGTGCATCATCAGAAACTCAAATAAAAGGTATAGGTCATTGAAATCCAAGCCTGTTATGTGCTGACATAAAGAAATCCTGACTAGGTCATCCTTAAAAGAGAAATATTTCCGGTTTAATAAAGCCCTCTGGGCGTTAGTCAACACAGTTTTCATTGGAAACCTCGACAGAAGGAGCTACTTTAAGGCGCGCTTAGTATGTTCAACTCAGCACATCTGTAATCAATAAGTTCGGCAAATTTGTAATTTACTAAGTCATATTTGCAGCCAATCAGGATGCATAAAATGGTATTATAGGCAGCTCCCGTCAGCCTATTTTAGGGCTCAATGCATGTGCTAAAGAGATTAGTTGAATTGAATGCGTCAAAGCAATCAAAGTGAGGGCCATTTTTGACTTTTGTCTATCTGAATCATCCCTGAACAGAACGTCTTCGCCGAATTCATGATGAGGGTAAGACGGAAGGCTCGCCGAGTTCCCCTTCTACTAATCTTCATGACGCTCACGTCCTACTTCCAAGCCGGACAGAGTGTATGGTAAGCATATTCAATGCACGACTCTCTTCTTCCCACTTTGTTTGCATTTGGGTTGGCGTTTTCCTTCCTTAACAAGGTCCTGTTTTTGTGTTTTGCCAGACCATCTGGAAGAAATGAAATGTAGTTCTGTCAATCTGAGGTTTTAGTGTAATGTTTACTCACTAGAAATTCTGCTTGGGGAATTCGTTTAATTTCAGATTATGGCAATGCTTTTAGTAGGAGCTGAAGTGACGTTTATATTGTCGAATTAACTACATTTCCTTGTCATAACGTTTCTCTACTTTTAAAACGCTGCTTTGTCCAGTTTCGTCCTCGGTTGCGAAAGCGTTAATGATTTTATAATTTCGTCGGAGGCGATTACTTGCAAATTACTTAACCAAACATCTCGATCTTCTTGGTCTTCTCTAAACAGGTCCCTTGGTATTCCTAACCAGGCGTCCTTCCTTGGCTCAATTCAACACTATTGCTATGCAATGGGCTTGAATGAAGAACAGGCGGAACTGTGCTTGGAAAATCGAGAGCTCATTGTTGGCGTTAGATATGGCGCTAGACTCGCCGAAAAGCAATGCGAGTACCAGTTTCAGTACCGTCGATGGAACTGCTCTATCCCAGAAAGAGATAGGAACTCCTTATTTCATAGGATAACAGGAACAGGTTAGGATTTGTTGGACTAAATTTCCTTGTATTTTATAAGCTGCAATTCATATTTTCAGTCTTTTTTAAACACATCTGCTATCGTGATTTTGTGGTGTTTGTTTTGTGTAAGAAACATTTATTAATTAAAACACGGTGCCCTTGTTACCGATCGGCATAAATCACACCACGAAATTACGCCATGAGGTGAACTAATTGGGTATCTTTATCTCCCTTTGTATTTTACCCAATTGAAAACATTTTTCGCAGCCCGATCGAGGAACCTGCAGTTGCCCTGCTGAAGAAGCTTTCAATTTTAGTACTTGGGAAGTAGTCGTTGCAGATGGGATATCCGGCCGCTTTCTCTTCAAAAGTAAACGGGCAAATTAGTCATTCCTAAGTTGCCGTTTCCGCAAGTCAGGAGGGGTAATGATACAATCAGGTTTTTTTATAGCTGGCCTCGATAAACTTGCCATTTCTTTATCGCCGGCAACCATTGTTGTGGTTCTGTTTGTCCGTCACAGTAATTCCCTCGCTCTCAACTCTCGAGTGAATCGTTTCCCCAGATGACATAATATCACGAGCTAAACCGGCACCGAACTATTGCAGCTCTTCACTCTGAGAATTTTGTTTACTGGAATGTACAATCAAAATATTCAGAATCGAGTCGAGTGGAATTATAAATACACAGTTACAATTACATTGACAAACACCATACATACCATTGACAAGAAAATCATTTGCTATTTTACAGGGGTTTTCCACGCTGTCTTGTTAAAAGCCCCTTTGCCCTTGAAATATTTGACTCCTTTACGGCTGTCTAAGAATAAGCGACTCCATTAGCGCTTTCTCCACAGGAGCACGTTAGCCTGATTTAGCACACCTTAATAGACGGGATTATAATGTTCTCTACGTCAAGTGTATCTCTCGAATCTGTCGGTTGCTCTCCTCTTGATCTCTACGTTATCGTGTTGGAGAGCCCCTAATTAGGGCGAGTGTTGAACAGAAAATGTTTCAAACGTCTTGATTTAAAACGGAAACAAAGGGTGCCCAAAGCGTTTTGTGAATATCAACGTTCTTCTTTCCTTTTCGTGTGGTACTATAGCATTCACAGGGACTAACTACTTTTAATCAAATAATATCAGTTGGCCTCTTTACACCTACAGAAAGTCCTGCGAACCTCAGTGATAATGAAGATTTCGTCTAAATAGGGATTAGAAGTATTACGCTAGGTTGAGCTAAATGAGCTGTGAAATATAAACATATACGAAATCTTTATTGACCTACTGTAAGCCACTAATTTTAGGCGCGTGTGGCTTATCTTGAAAAGAGCGTATGGCTAAGATAGACTTTATTTCAAAAAAAAAAAAGATAGACTTTATTTACTTTTCGATTTTATTCTCTTTTAGAAATCTTTTTTGTTCACCTGTGTTATTCTCTTTTACAACGGGTTCCCCTTAAGTGTTGAATCATTTTTTTTTTTGGTGTTCGTGTTCACTGAGTTTTTGCGATGGAAGAAGACCTTTTCGTCCCCTTTTTTTCTAACTACTACAATGACAAGATGTTCATACCAGTCTCTCTATATAAGCCTGAAATGTAATGGCAAAATATGACTATTTGAGCCACTAGAAATTTTTTGAACCCGTCAAATTCTGATGTGTCTCTCTCTGGATAAGGACGACAAGAATAAAAGAGTTAATCGAAGGAATGGAACTCTTGAGCCTGCTAATGAAGGTTGAGCTGAATTTTTTAATTTCAATTAGTGCTGTGTTTTTTTCTTGGTATTTTTCGAAATGCCCTCTAGGTGTTTGCATTTTGACCAATGCCTTTTGACCGCGTGTTTGATCACATAATGACGGCTTGTGTGCGCGCGACTCGAATTTGGAATCACTATGGACTAGTGCACAAATAATTGTGGCTCCTAAATTGTTATGATTATTATTCAAGGGATGGTAATTACAGTCAACTCTTGCCTTGCGGACACCCCTTTAATACGAACATCAGCTAAATTCCAGGCCGAAAAATGAATTGCAGAGGTTTGACTGATATAAACTCCTGCTATTATGGACTCTCGCTAACGAGGACACTAAGTCAAGGTCCCTCCAGTGTCCGAGATAAAGGTGTAGTTGACTGCACAGTACATCAAAATGAATGAATAGAAATTAATGAACTTTAACCTCATTCCCTGAGAGAAGCTAATCAATAATGCAGTTCGTGTACATCTCCTGCTAGCAGTTTTCCTTGTTTTTGTTATTTTTTATGGTCACTCCTCTGCGACGGAAGCAAAACCAGTATATTGTTCGTTTGATACTTGAAACGGATTCCCCAGTTATATACTGCTTCGGTATTTAGCTATGGACGAAAATATCTGTAGAAAAAATATTACCAGAAATGAATGCACAAAATTGAACTGAAAAAGCTAATGCATGCTCAAAGTGATCTATCCATTCCCCAATAAAGTATTTTAACTGATGGTAACATCGAAAGCTACTGACTTTTGTTTCTTTGTCTCATGTCTTTCGCATCTTTTCTTGGTGTTGAGAAACCCGTTTAAAATACGGTGGAGGTAGGGTGTGGCACCACAAGCTTCACCTCGAGTTAGTTGACCCTTTACTCGGAGTTAAAAGCTAAAGTCAAAAGCTAATGCATGCTCAAAGTGATCTATCCATTCCCCAATAAAGTATTTTAACTGATGGTAACATCGAAAGCTACTGACTTTTGTTTCTTTGTCTCATGTCTTTCGCATCTTTTCTTGGTGTTGAGAAACCCGTTTAAAATACGGTGGAGGTAGGGTGTGGCACCACAAGCTTCACCTCGAGTTAGTTGACCCTTTACTCGGAGTCGGCCAACATCCAAATTTGAGAACGACACCAAATTTTAATACCGTACAAAAGTCAAGCCAAAGATGTTTTGTTTGAATGGTCAAGAGTTAAAACAATAACATACCCAACTTTATTATTGTTTAATGTCGGTGCAATGCAATTGTTTCTCATGACTGAATGTTCGTCTCCGAGCAAACGTACTATGACCAACCCACGAGGTTACACTGAGGACAATTTTTCCTGTTATTTTATTCTAGGAACCCGTGAATCTGCTTTTACATACGCCATATCAACCGCAGGAGTTGCTTATTACATAGCCCGACAGTGTGCAATCGATGGAGATCTCAAGTCATGTGGGTGTAGCCGTGAAAGGAGACCAAAAGAAGTTGACAAAATGGCCAAGGAAGAAGAGGGAGTCCAATTTGATTGGGGCGGATGCGGAGACAATATTCAATTTGGTACTAGTTACGCAAAGCAATTTATGAATGCAGGCGAAGGGGGCGGTCAAGAACACAGAGACATGCGTGACCAGGAACGTGCACGGATGAACAAACATAACAATGAAGTAGGAGTACAGGTAGGAAGTAACTTATAAAAGCTTTGCCTGGAGACTCTCTCTCATGTTTGTTTGGGTTATTAAGTCGACTGACAGAGGAACAAACCATCGTTATATAGTTGGAGGGGCGGTCTCCCCAAAAACTTTTTCGGCCCTCCAGGCCTTAGTTTGGTCTAAAAATATGGGGGGCCCCGGCCCCCCGGGCCCCTCCCCTGGATCGGACACTGTAGTCATAGTAGCTGAGTGACTTCTGATGAAGGCATTCAAATTGTTATTATGTTTCGCGCCTTTTCTCTAATTCTAATGCTAGCTCAATTTCTAACTATCTCTTCTAATAAACTGAGTGCCAATTTAGTCATTCTGATACGGTAGTCCAAAGTAAAGCAGCTCTTTACAAGTCGCTTATCCGTACAAGTCGGGTTTTTACAAGTCGTCATACACTCGTATAACATCTCCATTTGATTTTGTAGGAAACTAGAGTGAAACACAGTTCTAGCGTTGGCGATATTTTCTTCTTACCATTAGTGTCAAGCCAGGGGTCAAGCCTTGTAGTTCAAGAGTCTTATATAAATACAACATTTCATCGAACATTTTCTTTAAAAATAAATGTTTATGTAACCATTTTTTGTATTGAGAACTCTCTAGTATGTGACCTCTTAAAGTAAAGAGTTGAGGCCTCCTTCAACTTTATGTTAAGTGGCTGAAAAGGATGCAACATTTTCATATTTTCCGTCCTTTTGGGTTAAGCAAAATCAGAGCGGCTGCAGATTTCATTGCAGAGCTATCTAGAAAACCACAAAATAAAAATATTTCTAGCATCGAAAATGTAAAAATAGAGTAACCATAGACCGGATATTTCGTTGAAAAGTACCTAGGGAGACACTCAATTTCCGCCGCTCTTTGCACACTGTTATTTTGGACATCCAACATTCAACTGGCATTTTATGGACAATTCTGCAAGGCGTTTTAATCATAATCATTTTTAGAACTTTTGTCTGTTATTTTAGTATTGACAAGCTAAGCTTCATTAAATTGGAAGCCATTAACTTTAAACCGGAACATATATCTTACTTTTTAGTGAGACAACCGAGTCTCCTTTTCTTGGAGGAATGGGAGGGGCATACACATACCTGTACGCAGCCGGTGGTCGTCATATCTTTGAAAAGCGCCGTCTCATTTTGTTCTAAAATTCTCCCAGTAAAAGTGAGAATGTGTTGAAATGAAAACATAGCTATTTGATCATGACTGTATGAAACAAAGATTGCGTGTTTATTGTTTTGCAATTAAGTGTTCTCCTGAACAGAAAGGAAACCCTGGGAGTGCCTTAATTTTCAGGTTTACAGGATAAATCACGCCCAAAGTTTGCCGCAATCGCCTTATGGCCAAATATTTTCGATGCAATATGCTTCGAATTAACAGATAAATTAATTGGCAATACTCTTAGTTGACAAGACTTTCCCGCCCGTTTTAACATTAACAAAATATTTGAAATCCTAAGGAAGTGACTCTTATGGTAGAAAAATCGAACTAAAGTTCTAGTTCTGATATGCAGTTTATAGTGAGTAAAGTTTCATCACTTTGCTTACATAATGATGATTGCTCATGTAAGGTTAAGGGTGAAAAAAAATAAATAAATAAATAACCAAGTTAAAAAAGAATGAAAAACTGAGGCAGGAATTGGAAGACCCCACGAGATTTGGAATTTTTTACCCGTCAGAGCCGGAATGCTATTACCGGGGAAACTGGTTCATTCCTTCGCTAATTAAAGCCAAGGAAGTAATAATTGCTTCGAAGACAGCGGTGTTTCTGTTGTATTCAGACAGACCAAAGGTATTTGCGACAACCGTTTTTAAATCTTAAGGTGTCTAGACTTGTTTCAATAGCAGATCCTTTGCAAAGGGAAGGCATCTACTAACAATTGAATCTCAGATATCTCTAACGTCTAGGGATGAACAGAAAATCTCGAGTGCTTATCTTGATGTTTTCGTGAGGGGGTCATGATTCATGTGAATCGAGAAAATCGAACTATAATCTCATAAAAGCTATGGCCACCGGCAACGGATTCAAAAACTCACTCGAGTGTCTTTTCATTGCTGGACTTTTTGCTGAGGGCTGCTAGCTCTCGAATCGTCCGTTTTTGAAGGTCTCTTCTACTTTTTCTTTCAATTAAAATTGTATACTACTAATTAGTAAAATGTAATTTCGAGTTTCTGTGGTTGGAGATTTTTATAGCCTTCGACCGTATTACGTAACACTTATACTTTTAAATCAGTAAAAAATACTTTTAAACAAGCACCCACAGCATCAAGAGAATTCCTCCAAGTTGTCGTTTTAGTAAAAATTTCAGAAATAGCAATTTCAAAACCGAAAACGTAGGCCTTTTTCTACTATTTTCCTTCATGTCTTAAGCCAAAGACAGTTTTCACAGGGATAAATACCAAGGGGCTTTTAGTAAGAATGGTCTATTGATCCTTAGGGAGTTTCCATAGCGGTTAAAGTTCTATTTTCTGGTCTGAGAGCTAATAAACCTTGAGTAGAAATCGAAGTTCGGCGAGCAAGTGCGTAAATTCTTCGAAAAAGGGTTGTAGTTTGTTTATTGTTCTCCTGTTGTTGTTTTTTTTTGTTTTATTGAAAAGGTAATTAAAAAACGTCGTAAACGATTGCTAGTAGGAGGGCTGCTGAATGAAAGTTTATTAATTGGAGAATCTTTTATTATGAATGCAATTTTCCTTTGCCCGAGGCAATATTCGCGCAAATAACCAAGTTTCTTTGGCGTGGTTGTGCTATTTTACCATATTCCCCTGCTGAGCTATCAATAAGAACCTCAATCTCCTTCACTAATAACTATGGAAAGTATTTTCTCTGAGGGATTGTCTGTCATCAGTAGATTTGCGTGTCCGGGTTTCCTACAAGGAATATGATTGTGCCTATTACGATATTTCAATTAAAACGAGAAAAATATGTTTTATCCTCCTTCTCTGTCTAATTAGTTGTCTGTGAACATCGACGTAAAATAATCTTTGGCCAGTAACGTCCCTTTTCAAAAGATGACCGATTTAGTGTTGAAGCATGCTCATAAGGCAATAAGATTGGGGAATTTTGTTAACGGGCTTTGCCATTGTTGCTTAAGGGGGTCAAAACTCCCGCTAAAGAATGTACAGCTAATTTTTTATTATTTTAGTAATTTAGTAAGAAATACATTTAACATTTCCTGTAGCTTAAAAGGAAGTTTTTATGGAGATATCTTTTCCAGAGACGTTTTAAAATGGACTTTCTATGACTCAGCTCAAGGGAAAAACAGGACCATTAAACGTTCCCCGGCCTAGAAATGTTATTACGTGGCTTGCCAATCTTATTCTTGTATTGGCCATTTTCTCATATCATAAGTAACTTCAAGAGCTAATCTCACCTTGAATAAAACAGACTTTTCAACATTCTTCATCTGTGCAAGTGAATTTTGTGAAAATAATTCTTTCCTTGTCATGGCTAGACCATTATGTAACCGTGATGTTTGTATTGTTGTCGGACATCTTCATCTTATGGTAACAAGCTGCATGTATCGTCCCCATTCTGCATCACGGATTATGCCAAGTGACAATGATGCATCATGTACCATTATCACCGATTACGTTCATTGCTACATGTCCACCTCTCACAGCAACGCTTAGAGTCCGCCTTCCATTACTAGGTGCCAAGAGTTCAGGGATAGCACATGGTCATTTTGTCACCTTTACACGACTTAATCCTCTAGCAGTTCTCCATATTGTCAACCGACTGCAACATTTAACGCCACCAGAGCATCACCAGTAAGCACAAGTTGGTCACAATCGCTTGTTAGCACAAGTTGGTCACAATCACCAGTTAACACAAATTGGTCACAATCTCTCGCCAGTTATAGCGCAAGTTGGTCACAATCACCAGTTAGCACAAGTTGGTCACAATCTCTCGCCAGTTATAGCACAAGTTGGTCACAATCGCCAGTTAACACAAGTTGGTCACAATCGCCAGTTAGCACAAGCTGGTCACAATCACCAGTTAAACACAAGTTGGTCACAATCGCCAGTTAGCACAAGTTGGTCAAAATCACCAGTTAGCACAAGTTGGTCAAAATCGCCAGTTAGCACAAGCTGGTCACAATCACCAGTGAAACACAAGTTGGTCACAATCTCTCGCCATTTATAGCACAAGTTGGTCACAATCGCCTCCACATAAAACAAAAGTGATTTAGACATTGTTCTTTTCCTCAGGTCATTAAAGGCAGTTCTGAGATCACTTGCAAGTGTCACGGTGTTTCACAATCGTGCGCATTGAGAACATGCTGGAGAGAGCTTGTCGACTTCTCTGAAATTGGAAAGAAACTGCAGCAGAAGTATGACTCTGCTAGTAGAGTTAGATACGACAGGCGAACGGGTAAATTCATAAGGATTAAGAAGACCAAAGAAGCAGGCTTAAGTCGAAGGGGCGGAAAACGTAGAAGTTCTAGAATACCAACCTATCGAAGCCTTGTTTTCATTGACTCCTCGCCTAATTATTGTGTACGCAGCAGAAGACACCAGACAGTGGGAACCAAGGGTCGAGAATGTAAAATCAACTCAGATGGTGGCGACAGTTGTACAGATCTGTGCTGTGGTCGTGGATATCAGCCAGCTGAAGTGGTGACAAAGGAGAAGTGCCAGTGCAAGTTTTACTGGTGTTGTACTGTAAAGTGCAAGCAGTGTTTAAAGAGAACGACAAAATATTACTGCCTTTAATGAGGTACTGCATGATGCCATCTCGTCACTCTGAAATCGCCCCATGTAAGGGAATCCAGATTCCGGAATGCTTGTGGATTCCAGAATCCTAGGCTTTGGAATTCGGAATTCTGCTCAAGGAATCCGAAATCCCACTAAAGGTTGGAATCCAGAATCCAAGTTCCACTGACAAAGACTGGAATCCACCCCTACAAACCGGAATCCACAGCGAGGAATCCAGAATCCAAGACTGTCCTGGATTCCCTTACGTGGGGCGACAGAAAGATGTTGGTCTTAAGCGCCAACGATTCGTGAGAAACCTCTTCAATCTGATTTAAAAAGTAACAACATGAGGTGTAGAGAATGAAATCCTACCAGAGAGCAAATTGAGATTATCCGTCAGCCTCTGTATATGCAACTGTTCAATTCAAATTGACCCCTTAATCACAAATCACTGAAGGATAAATTGGGTGGCCTAAACGTGGTTTGTTCCAGGGGAGGGAGTGGAGAAACTTCGAAGACTCGTCGGTGCGTCGAACTCCACAAGTCTTTTTTTCTTCTCCGATTTTCCGCTCCTCTCCTGGCCAACAAGTTTGCTTACTGCAATATGGGAATCATTTTTGTTCTAAATTGTAATGAATGTATTTGACTTTGTCTTGCAAGAAAACGAATTTTTAAACATTACTACACCTTACTTTGTCTGATTTGGTACCAGATTCATCATATTTGTCACATTCGAACAGTGCTCACTTTCTCTTTTTCATTTCTTGAATTTAAATATTAAATTTATCAAAAGACGAAAGTTCCAGAAAAGTGATAAATTTTAAAATATAGATCCGGAGGAGGTGAACAGGGAATATGCATGAAGTTAACTAGGATATCCCGTCATTTTTATGCAAGGTATAGACTGACGTTTTAGCCTCGTAACCCAGGCAACACAGTGACGTCATTAGCACTTAAACGCATTTTGTCAGTTACTGTGAAATCGTAGACGTTCTTTTTCAAGTTCTTATAGATCAAACTTCTCAATTTCCATGTTTACTTAAAACAACCTTGATTTGCACTCATTTTAAACAATTTTCTATTCATGAAAGCTTTCCTGAGAAATATTTGGTTGAGGTTTGGCTGTTTCAGTGAGTGTTTTTTTCGAGTTCCTCATACTCCCTTCATACAATTACCTTGCTTGTGAAAAGTATACTTTGACTATCGTTTTCAGACCATTCAGCAAATTTGAAAAAAGGGAGCTTTGGTTTAAAATTGGCTAACATACAGTCTTTCTTTAAACCCTGACTAAAGTCCAACAGAGTTCTTAATCAGTGGGATGTTTCTTTAACTTTCTTTCTTTTTTTTTTGTTCAGAATGAGAACATATGGTCTCTGAAAACCACCTTTAATGGTTAGCGTTGGGTCGTTTCTGTCGCCTATTTTTCCTATGAGAATTGAATGGCGTTATTGTCACTGACGTCCCTTTATTCTTTTTACACTTTAGGTTGTTCGAGACACATCCAAAATTGTGTGTAAGTGTCATGGGATTACGGGATCATGTAATTTCAAGACCTGTTTGAGGTTATTAGCGGAATTTGTCGAGATTGGAAACACATTGCACGAAAAATACGATACTGCCGTGCACGTGAAATTGGAACGTAAAAACGCGAAGAATCAACTTTTTATTAAGAGAAGTAGAGAAGATCAACGCCGAGATTCTTGGAACAAAAGAAGCTTCCAAAAAAGGCCGACTAAAAACACCTTGGTGTTCTTGAAGGTTTCGCCCAACTATTGCCGAGGGAATAAAGACTTTCCAGGGACCACTGGGCGTTTCTGTAGCATTGATTCATATGGCGTAGATAGCTGCGATGAACTGTGCTGTAAAAGAGGATCCGTGGAAGTGTTATTAAGGACAGACAAGCGATGCAAGTGTAAATTCCATTGGTGCTGCGAGATACGGTGCAAGACGTGCTCCGTAGAGGAAACTAAGCATAGATGCAGGTGAACTATTTACTAACGTTGGAAAGCAGGCGATGTTATACAGTTAATCAAAGTCTGTCCTAGCGTTAAGCATGACCATTATTTTAAAAATTTCCATGGTTTCCCCCGTCAGCGTTGAACGTTGGATGTGACTTTCATTATCCATGGTAGATAGCTAAGAGACATTAGATCATACAAAAAAAAGATAGTGGAAAAATCTCACCCATTTTGTGAATGTGGTGAATTGTACCATGAGAAAAAGGTTTGTGAGGTTTTGGGGAGCACAGTAAGGTAAATCATACATTTTAAAATGTATGAACAAAATTGAGGTTAAAGAAGATATGCCAGCCAGCATTAAAAATAAATAAAATAAATAAATAAAAATATTGCTTGGTTAATTGGACCGAAATTGCAGCTTGGGAGTTTAGCAAGTTTCCCACCTCCAAACCTCGCTTACCTTTTCAATATATCCTCCCTAAAGGTTCTTCAAAACTTTTAATACATTAAATATTCAGATATATAATTAACAATTATTGAATGAGGGTGAGTAGAATCAGAGGAATTGCACAAATTGGGGAGGATATCCTCCGAATTCAATTATTGTTTCATTAATCATTCAAAATATTTCTAAATACTTAACGTTCTTACCTCCTCGAAGAATTTCTTGACTCTGACCGGCACAGTTTTAGGATATAAACAGATGATTATTTTATCTTGCAGATAATCCTCAAAAAGTAGAAAACATCCATCGAGTAATATGTTCTGCGCATTCTTGCATTTCTTCCATTCATTCTAAGTTAGAAATTCAGCTATTTAGTCTTCTAATAGCCGTGAACACCATTATTTTTAATTCGCTATTGCCCAAGCAGGTCTCGTTTATATACCGTTGTATCGATGGTATACTGCTGGCTTCTTCCAAACATGGTAAGCACCAGTTGGTTATGAAGAATTAGCCGGGGGATTGGAGCCAATCAGGAAAGGCGAAATATTTTGAGTGAATAATAAATGCCGATATTCCATGCTAGTTTCACGTAATCTGCCGCCCACCACTCAAACGATACGTATGCTTGAATATTTTGGCCACTGTACAAAGCTTTAGTTGGCTTGTACACCGAATATTGTGACTGCATGCAACTGTCTGTGTCGTGAATAAACTGATAATCATATAGATATGATTTCAAATATGAACTCTTTTTTTGTTAAAAATGGCGAGTGTCACACGACCTTCCACAATATTCACATAAGAGCATCCGTTCATTGTCGTTGGATTAAAGTAGCTACGTCACGCTCAGTTGCATCTCTCGAGAGTTTAAAGGGCGTCTTCGCATCAATTGAATTCTAAAAACTAAGCACTGAAACTGTGTCCAGTCCTCTGTTGCTATGGATGCAGGGATGGACTTGGATTGACACTTGACCAATGGTTTAAAGTTTTAATGCCATGCCTGCAAAAATCACCCCAAATTATTATGGAAATTTGTTTTGATATCGTCTTGATAACTCTTCAGGAGCATTTTATGTATGGAGAAAAGTATTAAGTAATGACTTAAAGGAGCTCTGTCCCGCCACGAAATTTATCAAAAATCAAACAGTTGGAACCGCCATCAGATTGAGTGAAACATGAAAATAACAACTCAAAACAGTAAAGGAAGGTATAAATGGCAAACCCCCCCCCCCCGGGGGGGAACTCCACATATGAAATGGGTGGGGATGCTAGTCGTCTCGCTTAGGGGTATAAATTTCGGATTTTGGTCTCACTTAGGGTGTTCTGGGCAAAACGCCATCATATTTAGCCGTGAAGGTCTCGTTTAGGGTTGCACGCGAAAAAATACAAAAATATATATTTGATATGTATATTTTTTTCGTCTCTTTTAGGGGTCAAAAAACGCTTGGGCCACGCCCAGATCGGTCTCCTTTAGGGGTTTAATTCAAAATTTCCCACGTACGTCCCCACCCCTTTCATATGCGGAGTCTTCCCCGGGTATAAAAGTAAGCACGGATGGACAAACTTGAAGAAGATTGAAACGGATTGTTAGCCTAACAGTTTTTCAAAGTTCATGTTTTTGTCTGTAACTTTTGATATTTCAGACTAATGCTTAAGGGGCAATTTGTTTGACATGAAGCAGTGATTTTGTCATTTGCAAGTAACTTGTAAGTTCCGTCGTAATTGGTCGTGTAATTAGTGAACTTGCGCAACAGGACAGAGGAGGAAAGACGACGGCAAACCTCGTGTGACAAGGGTGGCAAAAATTTTGTTTGAAATAACTTTCCGCTAAACTTCACCTTTCTTTAAACAGATCTGTTTGTAAAAGACCAGAAAATATTAATGGTAAGTGAAGAGCACGACAAAACTCGTAAGTAACAGCTGTCACGTTTGTCACGCACAAGCGTTTTGCTGTCCTCTTCTTCCTGCCGTCCTGTTGCGTAAACTTACAATCAAATGTACTTCATGGACAGGCCGGACACAGCCCCTTCAGACTGGATCTAAAAAAGCAATATGATCCTGCGACAAAGAGGAAGGTATAAATGTATTCCATGTAATTAGTTTTTTGATGTTATACGTATAGCCTGCAAGAAACTGGATAAAAATATTTAGATTTGCATTAATATTCATCCCACATATTTAAATTTTTCACGTTTCATTTTATCGCTTTTACGCTTGAAGCTAGACAACAGCACTCGGTGTCGAAAGGTTGGTTAGGAAAACTTGTTTAGTCAGAAAACGTTTTGAGTTACATATTATTAAAATGTATGTATAACCTACAGTTTACAAGAAATTGCATCTATCTGCTATAAGGCCTGTTTATTATTATAATAATAATTACATAATTATAATAATTCTTATATAATTATAATTATTATTATATATTAATAGTTATTATTGTGAAAGGTTTGAACCCAGTAGTCATTTCATAAGTAGGCTGAGTGTGATCGTCCGGGTGAACATAGTCCTGAAAAGGACTGTTGTTGTTGATAGTGACTGACATTTCGACAACCTGTGCTGTCCTGTCATCTTCAGAGTCGAGTCTGAAGATAATTACCGCACAGGATGTTGAAACGTCAGTCACTATCAACAACAACAGTCCTATTCAGAACTACGTTCACCCGGACGATCATACTCAACCTACTTATAGTTATTATTATTATTATTATTATTATTATTAGTGGTAGTAGTAGTAGTAGTATAATTTAATTGTTCAATTAGCCTTGAAAACAATCGCCTCTCTACGGGGAGCGATGAGAGGGGACTGTCTTTCTATTTTTAAGTATGTAGCCTGAATATATACTATATCTTTGTTTATAAGTGGTTTGATCTTAAAAAAGACGTAAATCCTAGTTTTAGATCAGATTAGTACAAACATATCTCAAAACCCGCATTAGGAAAAATAACGATGTTTTTCAGTGCCTTGCTGTCTAATAACTAACGAGAATTGTATTTTTGATACCAAGCGATTTGTATGCCCACAATAATAGTAATAATAATAATAATAATAATAATAATAATAATAATAATAATAATAATAATAATAATAATAGTAATAATCCTGATGGTGATGATGATAATGATAATAATAATAATAATACGGCGAGTGTCAGACATTGCCGTCATCAGAGTTAGTGCAGTTCTGAAAGTTCCGTTGTTGACAATTACTGACTTTTTAAAAGTCTGAGGAAAATGCGCTGAGACTATTGAATGGGAAACTTGTCGCATGGTTCCATTCGATTAACCCTGAAAGAGTTGTTGGTTTCAAACCATTTAGTAAAGAAATAAAAAAAGTGCTCTTTGTGTATCATTGAGTCTTTTAAGGACGTGGGAGCTTTTAAGGACCCAAAAGAAAGCGCTATTTATCAAATGCAATTGACTGCGCTTGAACTGGTTCCGTATGCGGCTTTGAAGCAAAGGTTGCCAACTAAGAAAACTTTATGCGCCAAACCTCGATCGATTGACATTTGCTACCATTGTTTACCGAGGTATCAAGAACACACTGAGAAATCTCAGTTATCATTGAGACCTGGATAACTTACTAACGCTTTCCTAAATCAGAGTTACTACAAACTCTACCATTGGTTCCTAAAGTTATCTAATCCTTAGACAAATTTGTAGTTAATGGCCACAGAAATTATGTCAATGTATTTTTCCATTGCTTGACCCAATGGACCAAAACACAACTACACGTCTTGATGACAAACAGCTAATATCCGTTCAATGAAAAGCTAAGGATATTTCAGCCAACAAAAAGAGATTTTCGCTTAGGTAGGTTCAAACCAAATAGTTTAGGTCTACCCAATGTCCGACGGAAACATAGAAGTATTCAGTCAGGTACATGACATTTACGCTTACAGTGTATAAGGGTATAAGATTGGTAACTTAAGACCACTCAGACCTTTGAAAAGCAATGGTTCGAAATCACATGAATCCTTAGGCAATGGTTAGTTTTCAACAAGCTTAAACTGGAAATAATCAGAAAACTCGCTTGAAGAGGACAGGTTTAATTACCAGTTCTCCGACCGGAAAAAAGTGCTTACTAGTTTCACGCTTGCTTAACTCCCCTGACCAAGGAAAAGGAAAAAAAATCAAATGAAAAGATATAAGGAAGAAAATTATTTGTTTTATTTTCTAAATTGATCATTTACCCGCTGAAAATTCAATAAGCACCTGTTGGTGTCACGTGTTTCGAGTTGCGTCATTAATTTTTAATCGTCCAATCGCTTCGAGATTTGTTCATATAATAGATAATGCGAGATGTGTAGTTGGATAAAAATGAACTGTGTTTTCTGGTGTTTCCTCGTATTTTTTATAGCATCAGCTGATGCAAACAAAGATCCTGCGTTAAAGGTAGAAGACTCGGACGATCTAGGAGTAGGAACTCGGACCGAAGAGGTTAAAAACAAAACAAGCATGACAAGTAACACTGCACATAGGAACATTTCTTTACACGGACCAGGTTTGATCATGTTATCTGTTGAGATTATCAAGAATGTAAGCCGCACGAACAACGCAACATCTCGCGATGGGTCCGAGGTGTTTGTCATTGATGGAGACAGTCCGGACGAAATTTCGCTTTTTCAATCACCCAAGGCCTCGCCGTATTTTCCACGTTTTAGCGAAATCTCGATGAGGACCTTGTATCTTATCGTTTGCATGTGCTTGGCAATTCTGCTCCTTATGATTGTCAAACTTCTGGTGTCTAGACGAGAACGCAAAAGGGACTATGATCTGGTCACTAAAGGAGAGTTTGACGCTTAAATGTAAATAGATGTGTGATCATTAGCTACACAGGATCAAGTATCACGAGCCCTATTGCTCTGGGAAGAGACATTAACACAAATCTCGGTTTAAAGACTGTTGACATCATACGCTCGACCAGCGCCAGTTTATAAAAATGATATTAACTTTTGCTTATGATTTTCATGGGCGTCAAGAAACCCTTACTACCAGGAAACAACTCAAACACTTTTAGGAAAAGGATGATAGTGGTATAACTGCTCCAAGGAATAACAAAACTACACTTTCTCTTGCGGAATCTGTGGAGTAGGTTAAATGTAAAACAAATTACTCAATATTAGAATTTTGGAACAAGAAGGAATATCTGTTTAATTTCAGCAAAATCGCTATCTCTGATTAGCAAAAAGGTGGGAAACAGATAATATCTTTTTTACACATATTAAGCAAATGAAAGGAAAAAATTGAAAATATAGGGGAGTCCCTGTAACCATTTGCGATATTGTTTATTAAAACACACTTATTGTGATAAATCAATTACTAAGATGAATGTCACCTGATTCATCTCTTGTAGTTGCAAATACAGACGGGTCTGAGTGTAAGAACTTCATTTTTTTTATTGACGTTCTTTTCATATTTTTGCCCAAAAGCGTTCGCGGCTGACTTTCGCTCCATCATTGTCCATCGCTCATTTAAGCGTATATAAACATTTTATCTTAAAGCAGCCAATCGTATCAGAGGAAAGAAAAACTGTGGATTATCCCTTCCTTTTGCAGGGTTAGATTCGAGGGTTTAAAATATATTTGATACTCCTTACATGGGGATATTTGAGCGCTTTATGGTCACTTTTACTTCGACTATTATTAAGTTTCAATCAAACTTCACACGCCGACAATAGATCATAAATATTCATTTGATAATATTCAGCTGAAATTGTAGGACGCAGGTGCAATAACTCTACGTTTCTACTTTCCATCTAGCAAATTATCAATCATTATCTCTAGGCCCATTTGGCACAAAAACAAACAAAACAAAAATTTTCTAAATGTTGGACCAAAATAATGAGTTAGCCAAGCTTATACAGTAAAAAGGTTTCTTTTCTCTCGGAAGATCACCAAACCTTATTTTTTTTAGCCTATTTTGTCCAAAAACAAACTATAGAAAAATTTTCAATTTTTGTCCAAAATTATGTGCAAAAACATCGAAAAAATTCCAACTATGTAAAATAATATTTTTAAACTCTAGCAGGCTTCTTTTCTATTTAGAAGATCGCCCATTATAATTTTTAGGCCTATTTTGTCCAAAACGAATACCCCCAAAAATAAATTTACGTGACCGAAATCATGGGCTAACCCGTTTGCAAAAATTCGAATTTTGCCACAATGTTAAAAATTATATTTTATCGTCAAATAGGCTTATTTTCTATCAAGAATATGAAGAAACAATATTTCCTGATTTATTATGCCCAAAAGTAAACTAGGAAAAATTTTCCAATTTTTGACTTAACTCGTCAGCTACAAGCATAACATGACATAACACTTTAGTAGCATTTCCATATACAGAAATGGTAATATTGCTTTTAAACTATTACAATATCATAAATTTAATTATATTTAAAATCATCAAATAAACAGATAGTATTCAATGAAAAGTTATGATTAGAAATCTCTACTTCTCATGCTTGGAGAGATTGCAGGAGAGATTGCAGGAGAGATTGCATGTTTTCCAGTCCAATGCTGCGACTTTCATGATAGATCGCATGACCTAGTTAATATTGAATGAAATCTAGGACCAAGAAAAAACCAAGATGGCGGCTGGAAAATGGCGTGCCAGTTCAGTGATTCCAACGTTTATACTAAACTTCAGCACAAGAGCTTAAACGGCTAGCCATTTGGTCAAATTTGTCAAATTGCACCCTTTTTTTCACCTGTGGCGGGGTGCTTCCATGCATCCGAAGCCGAAGCCGGAAACACAGCTAACCCATGGTCGAAATATATGCATGCGTCGGCAGTAAGACCCATAAATAAAATGTCCTTACATTGTCCAAGAAAGAACAAACACACCACTTAAGTGAAGTTAGATGATTTGTAATTAAACACTTTCAAATTCGTAGATTACAGAAACAATCGTTTTTTCTCCTAAAGAAGTCCTGTTATTTCGAAGGCTACTCAACTCGGCCGATGCTGATATTTCGTGCCCTGGCTTCCTGTGTGGAAACCAAGCATGGAAAGGTTTCTGGCACCCAGGTTGTACATAGCCATTATTAAAC
Source organism: Porites lutea (assembly GCF_958299795.1). Taxonomy (NCBI): domain Eukaryota; kingdom Metazoa; phylum Cnidaria; class Anthozoa; order Scleractinia; family Poritidae; genus Porites; species Porites lutea. The sequence continues at coordinate 4,307,168 of NC_133209.1, forward strand.
GGAGTCAGGATAGTAATAAAATGCTCATTCTAGTACCTTGACTCAAAATTTGGGTTAGAGAATTTCATTTCTTTATTCTGCTTTCCAATATCTTTCATAAGTACAATGCAATGAATATTTACAAGCAATAATAAGCTAATCCAAGAAAGGTTTTCTGTACAAAAATCTTTATCCATGGCCTGCTGGATAATGTTTCCAAATAAGAGAAAAAAAGGCACATGACATTGGTCAGCAGACTTCAGTTCGACTGAAAGGCTTTGTGCTTTAAACTCCGTTCTTTCGCCCCATGTAAGGGAATTCAAGACAGTCTTGGACAACCTCGTTCCCAGGTTTCACTCTACCCGTCTATACGAAGCGAGAGAAGGGAACAACTAGCGGACTCCAAGTGCTGGCTCCTGGATTCTGTCAGTGGATCCTCGATTCCAGATTTCAATCGTTATTGGGACATGGGATTCCGGATTCCTTAAGCAGTATTCCGGATTCCTCAAGCAAAAATTTCCCGCATTGCAGAGCCTGGATTCCCTTTGGGGGCGAGTCCTTCGTTTCTCTGGCTTTGATTATTGGCTGAGATCAAGTGTTACTAAGTTGCTTTAACTACTCGAGTATAACACTATTCTTTATGTCTCTGGCTTAGTAAAGTGGGCGTAATATAAACATGAAGTCATTAAAAACGTACTTTTTGCGACATTTATCAACATTAAAAGCCAGTGAAACATGTAACCTAAACTCGAATTGTATTATAAGATAACAAGCGAGATTAATAATAACGAAAAAAAAAGTATGTACAGCCACAACGAAAAGTAACCAATGGCTCAGGACCTGAATGATCCAAAAACAAGTCAGTATCATGATCTGATACCCTTCACAGCCGTTGTGTGTGTCGTCACGCAAGGCTTTTCCTTCTAAGGAGGAGCGTTGCGTTACGAAGGTGATGTTACAACAGACGATTCGCTTCGGCGATTTTTAGCGCAACACAGCGTCAAAATATTGTTACGACATTGTGTCGAATAGTTACAACATTGTTCCAACATTGCAACGATGTGTTGCGCTAAAAATCGGCGCTACGAATCGTCCCGTGTAACATCACCCTAAGGGGCTACGATTTTGTGTGCAATTGAAAAATTTAATTTGACTAAAATATTCTTGCCTAAAGTGATGTTACACGAGACGATTCGCAACGACGATGTTTAGCGCAACACAACGTTGCAACATCGTTTCGAAGGGTGACAACATTGTTCCAACATTGCAACGCTGTGTTGCGCTAAAAATCGTCGTTGCGAATCGTCCCGTGTAACATCACCTTAAGACATCTGATAAACATCTCTCTGTTATGATCATAAAGGTAAATAAATAATGTAAAGAGCCACGTCAGCCAATGAAAGAAGTAAATCCCCGGTTGTGAGCTAAAGCCGGTTATTTCCGCTACAAAGCACAAAGCTTAAGAGGGCTACCATCCTATCGTTTTTGTCAAATGATAAAGTTGTCAGTATAGGTGATGTTACACGGCACTATTCGCAGCGATCATTTTTAGCGCAACACATCGTTGCAATGTTGGAACAACGTTGTAACTATTCGAAACAATGCCGCAGCAATGTTGCCACGCTGTGTTGCGCTAAAAATCGTTCTTGCAAATCGTCCCGTGTAACATCACCTTATCATTGGTCGACGCAAAAATGGCAAACGATTTCAAGTTCAACGGTGTCACCGGAAAAAACTCCCGACAAGAACATGGCTTCCTTGTCCTCAATACATGAAAAGAAGGGCTTTGAAATTCAGATTAGAGGCATACGTAATCTCCCTAAGATGGCCTCACATATGAATTATCCTACGGCAAGTGATCCATCCTTTTCTTCTAGTTGGCTAACTTTTCTAAAAATAAGACTTTCTTTATATGACCTTGTAAAAGAATTAAATAACTTATTTCCTCCTAAATTATAAATTCCAGACGACTCTAAATATGACTATTCTCTAGACTATCCGAAGGCTAGCGCATTATAATCATCGAGATAAACTATAATAATAACTCCTGTAATAATAAAAAGCATCCTGGACGTAGTTAACCCCCTTAAGAAAGTTTTATGCAGCAAGGCTCCGCCATGAGGTCTAACCCCTTACCCTTTCATATACCAATTTAGACAGAAAAGGTATTCCATTCGTATACCTTCTATTGACAAATGGTTCCCCTTTTTTAAACCTGGTTTAGAACTTTACATTCCTTTTATCTGCTTTAAATGTATTGTCTATAAAATAAGAATAAAATCACAAAACCAAAACGTTTTCTCCCCAAAAATGCACCCGTTTGCCTTTTTGGGCCTTTTCACAGGCCAAAATGACAGATTTCCCTGCCCTTTCATAAACTGCCACTAGGGGAGTTGTCAGGGCAGTGCTAATGTCCCTTTACTCCTCTAACATCCCCTCAAAGTCAAACTTGCCTTGTATGTTCACCCATAGCACTGTTTTTCATTATAAAAGTTTGTCTTTGAAATGAGAAAAAGGTCTTAAAGTGCGCCGCAGTGTGCAGGGGCCCGTTTCTCGAAAGACCCGGAAACCTTTCGGGCCCGAAGGCAAATTTTAAAATCAAAACCTGTGGAATATTAGCTCAGTTCCTAGCCCACAAACCAGACCAAATTACTTCGATAACTGATGTTTCATTGTTTTACTTTCAAAATTTTGAAACATTGATCTTGAATGCAAACACAACAAACACAAAACAGCTTTCCGGGCCCGAAAAGATACCGGGACTTTCGAGAAACAGGCCCCTGGTGTCAAATCCATCTACGATGGGATCTAACAAGAAAGCAACTGTTTCTTGGTGTCGCTCTAAACGCTTCGTTTTCGACGCTTTATCAACCAATCTCATGTCGCAGAAAAAACATCGAAATAGGAGCTAATAAACGTATGAAAATTTTTTTTTCGTTGACTTGCGCGATTTGTTTGGACAGTTACGTTATAGCGAGAGACCTATGTGGTCTCTTGATAATAAACATTTTCAGCTTGTATGTTTTGTTTCCCATTCCAGACGACGTGATAGTACCCCAGATAACTGTTCTTTCAAATGCCGTCTTTGTCGTCGTCCATGTGCATATTCAAGAAACGTGCGTAGTATTTACTTTGAGAAGGTAAATTTCATTGAGAACATCGCGTGGTCTAAATTGGGAAAACGAAACCTACAAACTAAAAAGGTCTTTACCAAACACGAAATAGGAGGGCTTATTTCTCAAAAAGCTTTCCTTGCGACCGTACAAGTTTTTTTCTTTCGAAAAACATTGTTTACGGTCAGCAGCGTCAGTTCTGCTTGTTAAAGTTAAAGAAAGTGTTGACCTTTTTACCATATTATGTAAGAGTTACCAGAGAAGAAGCTACATTGGTCTGCCTGGTCATCAAGACTGAATTGCTCATTTGCACCTGAAAACCTCTCGTCGTTCCTTACAATTCTTGCATTTCACATAACAACACCAATGAAATTTGCAGTTGCACTTCCATTTATGCACAATCTCGTGAGTATTGTATCCCCTGCCGCAGCATAACAGTTCGCATCCTCCTTCTTCAGTAGAAGTCTTGTTACATTCCCGGTCCACGGTTCCGGTGATTCTTTTCCCGGCGTTGCGCTCGCAATAATTTGGGGAATAGTCGACGTGAACGAGAGTTTTTGGTGAGGGCTTTTGGTAACCATTTGTGTTGAGCGTAAGGAAGGCGTCTCTTCTGCCATAACGGGACGGGATTTTGTATGCCCGAACCCGAGCAGATTCTTCATATCGCTGTCTTAAAATAAGGCCCACTTTTCGTAGGGTAGGAAGCGCCTGCCAACATGTTCTCATTGAGCATGATCCAGATGTCCCATGGCAGTGACACTCTATTTCCAGACTTTCTTTGAGCGCCTAAGGAAAAGGGTCCCCAAGGAAAATACTGACTTAGCGGACGTCTTTTCAAAAATTGTAATAAGAAACCCCATAATTCTACTGTAAGGGCATGATGCTGGCTGGATCTATTTATCAGACGGAAAACCGAAAAACCGCTAACCCTACCTTTACGGTGGGCTATACGTTTACCATTAACTTTACTTGAACGTTCGAGGATCACAGATCACTATATTACATGAACGAGAAAATTAATTATAATTTTAGTTGGTAGGTTTTGCCTTATACCACACCTCACACCGAGTTGCTGTAAACTACTTAAGCTTTTACCCGTGGTATTACTACAAAGCCATGGACTGCCTCTCACGACCATAATCACTAATTTGTGCCGGCGATGGTGATATGCTTGCCTGTGATTTGGCCTCAGCCACTACCAAGAATTATATAGATTCCTTAACAAACGAAACAACGGCAAATACGTGTAAAACTGATTCAATCACATTCGTAAGTATAAGTTAAGAAAATAATCGTTCCGAGTAACAAAGATTATCGCATTTGTTGATGATCACTTCTTAAAAGGTCTTTATACTCAGCATGTAAACATGTTATGCCAGGGGAATAAAAAGATCGGCAACATCGCAGCAATGGATGTTATCCTATGGAATGATCCGGAGCAGGATTTATGATTCGAGATCATCCGGATCATGATACACTTCAAAGGAACAGCTAAATTCTATCTGGAAAAGGATAAATCGGCATGTTTGATGCATCATGATCCGATCGATGGTGGATCATGAGCAAAGTTTTTTTAAAGACTTCTTGGTGTACATGCATGTGCGACTCAAGTACAGGTACAAGGAACAAACACAGTAACTCTTGAAACTCAGTAACTTCTTGAAAATTAGTGCCTTTGGGCATAAATAGGCACTCATCATAAGAGAGATCTAGAATCAAGTTTACGACGAACGGAAGTGGCCAAGTTCATGAAGGGCTTTCTTTTTAAGGAACTGATCGACTGTGTTGTCGCGTCTGTAAGGGAGTAAAATACAAGGATTTAGTTTTAATAACTGTGTTGAAAAGGGACGGTAAATTGGCCACTGGAGGGGGAGATTTGCCTTGTCCCTTGGCCTCATTTTCCACGCGGCCTATGCGTTTCGGATCACGTGGTCCGTTCATCTCGGAAAGGTCACTAAAATGCGTTGACCATGAAGGCCTGGGCAAGGGGGACCTGATGTTTCGAGCGCCAGCTAGCCCTTCGAGAGAATCAGATTCAGAATAACAAATTCATAAATTAGGAATTGAGGGGATGAAAACTGTGCAAAATAATTCTTATGGATTAACCTGTCAAAACGTCTTATTTTCGAGTAGACATAGTAAACGACAAGTACAAGTAATCACGGGGTAAAAATTGCAGTTTGCTATTTGCCGTAAAAGTGATTCCAAATCTCAAGATACAGTGTCCACGTATATGCTGCTTAAACTTATGCTATGGTCGTCCAGGCGTGAACCAGCCTTAGCGCAGAGAGGTGTGATATAAGAACCAAAAACCAACTTTAAAGCGAGCACTTGGCAAAATTGACGTTGTTTTCATCATTTAGCAGAACTTGCTGGTCTCAAGTTTTCAAGAACACACAAGAGATCTTCATGAAGATTTGCTTTATTAAATATTACGAAGCTTCATTTCACTTCGACAAAGTCTACGTGCTAATGTTCGTCCTTCTAACGAGAGTCGTTATCTGTCTCAGTTAAGTTTAAGTTTTTGATTATTTTTACTCTACTTTAAGCTTAATATTATTTAAGTCTCCTGCGCTTGGCGCTCTGTCAAAATTTGCAAATGTTTCCTTGAATTCATGATGACAATTCTTGTCTACGTATTACGTCTGATTACAGACCATACTCTGTCTTGAACGTTTCGCTCTAAATGTGACAGTATGGAAGTCTTTTTCCACTCCTTAATTTCGCCTCGTCTATCATTCGTAAAAACATTAAATGTAAATTAATGCGTGCAGGTTTTTGTTCTTCTTTTAAAGCCCATGTGTTCTATTAATACTAAAACGGGCTGACATTTAGTCTAACAATGGATTGTCAATCTTGCTGACATTTTGTCACTTGCAAGTGTGCTTCACAACATTTTGGACACACTCTTTGCATCTGACCTGACAACACCAGTGGAACTTGCATCTGCACTGAGTTACTTCGGTGAAGTTATGTGTGTCGTGTCCACGCTCACAGCACAAGGAGTCACAGCTGTCATCGCTAGTCGAAGTAACGTTACAAACACGATCCTTTGTCCCTGGAATTCCCAGCCTGATATCTCGCACACAGTATGTATGAGAGTCATTCGCATACACCAAGCTACGCGAGTCTGGCTTTCTTGATTTCTCAGATTTTAGAACAAGGTATTCAGGCTTTGGGCCTCTGTTGGAGTCTACCGTTATAACTGAAACACGAACGGAGTTGTAGTAATATTCCTTTAAACGCTCGCCAATCACACGGATCGACGGAAGCGCTTTCCAACAGGTTCGAGTAGTGCAGGATCCCGAGAGCCCATTGCATTTGCATTCGAGAACCAACTTTTCCTTAAGAACCTAAAGTGAGCGAGAAAAATGTCCCAGTTTTAAGAAAAATCTCTGTCTCTCATTCCGTTACTAGAAACAAAGGCGTCACTGTCGAATTTTTGTGGTCTCACGTCGCCAGTCTTTCAGTAAATCCAACAAATAAGTTTCTTTTTCAAATTGTACTCTGCACGATTTCTCTGTCACATTTTGCCATTTTTAAATGCATATTTTCGCCTTGACTCCAGTCTGCATCGTCGAATTCTTGTCCTTTTTTTGCGAGTAATAATGTGCGACGTTTCATTTAGCAAGACGACGGTTAATTCGATCAGTTTTTAAACTTTCCTGAAATTCGCGAAACATTCTTATACCACACCTCCCCTCAAAGAAATGTGATTCTTAATGCAGCAAAGTTAAAAGCTTTAAATATAATATTTATGTAGGTGTCTTTCATGTTGATGTAGTAGCAATTCATTTAAGCTTCTTTAGCAGCCGTTTAAATTACCAGGGCGCAGTATAGAAGGGAAGAAAGGTCAAGGCACCAGCTTTAGGGTAGAGACCTCTGGGATAGAGGCAAACTGTCAGGCCATTACCATTCCTTACCCAGAGATTGGGTCGTCTTACAAGAATTAAGACGTCAATCACCTTATTAAATTACAATTTTTAGCGACGTACCCAACAAACACGTAAGACTCACATTCACTGCGAATCTTTTCATCTTAACCCTGGAGTGCAAGAAGGTTCTTGGTTGGACCGGCCTGTCATAGGTTTTTCAAAGTTATTTTTGTCAAAAATTCTTCTCTTTAAATGCTGTTCCGAGACAAAAGGCGCCGCACAATTGGTCGCTATGGTTACAAGAGAAAAGGTCACAGGCTGCGTAACAATGAGCCACTTATGCTAACGTTTATTCAAAACAAAATAAATCATTTAGAATTTTTGTAAAGTTTTTCCGCCATCTTGATAAAATCCAAATTGGCAAGTAAAATTACAGATACTAACCATTTAATAACGCCATAGGTTGCAACCTTTCAATAATCTTTGTTATTATTCATGCAAAATATTTATCCATTTCTGATTGGCTAAAAGCCCGCAGATAATTCATCACAACTAGCCATTGTTAACCAAATTTGGAAGAAGTTTGCGATATGTGAAAAATGAGGTCAATTCTACAGCATAATTGTACAACATCAGCTATTTGGAGAACATTTGTAGAACTGAACAACCCTTGATCTCCTAAACTTGCCGATAAACGGGCAATTGCAGATGAACTGAACATCGATGGAGGTAAGTATGTTTTGGTTTGTTTTTAGACTAGGAATTATTTTGAATGAATTATAAAACAGTTTTTGAATTCGGCTTTCGTATCATCTGAAGAATTATGGAGATCTCGGAGGGTGTTATGCCGATAACACCCTTCTCGATCTCCACAATTCTTCAGATGATACAAAAGCCGAATTCATTAATTGTTAAATGTTGTCATGCATTCCGTAAAAGCTGAGGAATCAAGTTGTCTCTGAAGTTTGTTTCAGACTCCAACATTTTAACGCGTTTACTGGCTGATGGTATGAAACGATAATGATTATCGGCATTACCCTTGTTTGCCCTTATTCTGCCGTGATATGAAAGTCATAATGAAGCCTGTTGAAGTTTCACCCTATATTTTATAATTAAAATCAAAGCAAAAGATCAATTCATCAAGGAGTCGAGCTGCTATTGTTTTCTACTAGCTCTCGTTCTCTCCTCGCAATTAACTGAGACTAGTCTGTATTTATTCTCTGTTTCAATTAATTATAAACCGTGATTTTCGGTTCTCTGGAAGAAGAAAGAAACGGTGAACTAGCTTGTTGTGAGGAAGAACGGCCGTCCTTCGTTATACTTTCCTATTGCTTGAGTGTAACGCCGCCGGCTTACCAAAAGTAAGAAATGGCCGGCTGGATAGGTAATTTGTAAATGAAATTTGCCTTTTTCGAGAGTTTTAGCAACAAACCAGTAACTATAAATCCAGCCTCACCCAGGGCCCTCGGGAGGACGAGGTTGATCACGGCCGTGAACACAGGTTAGAAATAGACTGATCAGGTTGGCTTGCTAAATAAGAGTGGCTTTTCTTTACAACTATACTGGTCTGGCCGGTCAGTTCATTGTCAGCGGCTTGAGGAAAGTGTGAGAAGGATGTTCAAGCTCAACTTCAATCTCTTTGCGAATATGTCCGACTAAAAGAGTTTCATGTCCAGGAGATGTCCCTCCTCCTTGATCGTTTCGTCTATCTTTAGTTGAGAAAGGGCTATTTATAGGTAACTAAGTAATTTTCTGACGTAAATAACAGAAGACGAAGCTACGCCAATAGTTAATCAGTGAAACTGAGATAGTTATAATATTTTATGTACGTTTCCTTTGGTAGCCTAACTCTCTATTACGAACTTGCCACTAAAGAATAATAGAAAATTGGCTTCTCCTTCACTATACAGGTGGGAATAACCTCGGGACGTGCTCTAAGCTCCTTTCCAAAAATAACTTTATCTTCGATGTATTAAAAGTCCTGTTATGAAAATAACGTAAAGTATGTTTATCAAGTTCCCAGCTGTTAAGAACCCACAGCTAATATCATTCTCTGCAGGCGGGCAAACAGAACCAGGGTTTTAATTTAAAGAGAATTTAACAAAATAAAGGTTTTCTAGATCATAGTGTGAAGCTATTATTTATTTCACAATAGTTAAAATTGCTCCCCCATCGAGAGGGAACGCTTGGCAAAGAGCATGACCGTCTCTGCTACAGTCACTCTCTACGTAGCTTCAATCAAGGGATGAGGCCGTTAAGATTTTCTTCAAAAGTTAAACATGAACTTAAAAGAAATTTCACTTTCAACAGGAAAAACATTCTCTCAAAGACGTGTGGGAACTCGTTTCCATTCACGACTCTCTGATCGGAGGCTAGCAGATAGCGAGAAAGCAGAGACTTGTTCCAGCGCCTGTTCAATGTTTTAGCAAGTTGTAAGCTTTTCGTAATGAACTTCTAAAAACAGTATACGGTTTACAAAACCAATCCTTTCCATAAACAGGCATAAAGAAATCACAATGCAATTAACGTAAGAAAAAGTTATCATTAAAACTGATATCTTGGTTAAATGCAAGTTTGTTGCCCTTAGTTCAAACCTCGCTTGTGTTCAGCGCACAGCAACTTTACCAAGTTATATAAGCTAAAGAAGACGATTTTTAACTCAGCGAAGATAGCGACAAGTTATGTTTCATATAAGCGAGGTGGCGGAGGCATGGTATTAAGGCGTCTCGTGAATTGTCTAATGGTTATCCTCTTACGTCATGCATTGCCCTATTTTTGATGGTTTCATTTAGTTCGTTTCTTGCACATTTTGTGTGTTCGAATCATTTCGACCCCGCGAAAACCTTTTTTTTTCTTCACCTCATTCACAAACACAGCCCGTCATATATGAGATGGATGGGTTATAATTAAATTGGGATTTTGTAATTAAAATATCGATTCAAACAACGGGATATTGAGTCAACAAATTCAGTATTCGTGCAATTTTTGAAATTACATTAAATTTTAAGATAGATTTCTATAATTCAATGCAGAAAATGCATTTTTCTTGCTAAAAACTAAAACGTGTTAAGACACAAGACATGCAGTTGGTCTTTGGAGACAACAGGTCGAGATCAGTTGCATGATATTAAGAAAAGAGGTTTCTCTTGAAACGTTTTTCGATCACATTTTGAAAACAATAACCTCCAAAAGAAATTAAAGATACTATTTCATTCAGATGATTTTGAAGCAACGGTCTTAATTTCCTATCATGGGGTCTTGTGGTTAACTAATAAAAACTTTCAATAGAAGTTTTATCATGTTTTATCAAACAATATGGGTGCAGCCAAATGAAACGAAACTCATTTTTTTCTCTTTCTTTCTTTCTTTTTTTATTTCATATCTATTTATTAGTAATACTCTCATGCAAATACTTGAAGGTCAGTTCTGAGAAAAAAAGGATTCTTTAAATACCTAAAATGCCACGTTGCATAGAATTATCGTTCAGAGTTACCGTGATGGAAACTATTGTACATCAAATTAGAGCCCATGAGACAAAATAGTTTCGTGCAAAGTTAGGACATTGTATGACGAAGAAAATCCGCGATTGTTTAACTTTCATTATCATTAAGTAATTAGAAAAGCAATTAGGTCATTGAGGCTGTGTTATAGGCCACCTACCTGTCTGCCTGCTTTGTTGTTATGCTTGTTCATCAAGTATATGGCATCGTGCGTGTTGTGGCGGCCGTTCACAAACCGTCTGGAAAGATTCATACCATAACCGGTGTCAACTGAGCAGCCTCCCCACATCCAGCCTTTGCGGCTATTCTGCCCCCATTTTTCCCTGTCGCAGTTGCACTCGGATAAATTACCCATGCTGCAGGCTCTTGTGATCGTATAGACAACTCCAGCAGAAACCATGGCTTGTGCGAAGGCGGCTTCTTTTGTACCGGCTACAAAGTGACGACGACAACGTCATTAATTGGACTCCCATAAAATATTAGCGAGGCCAAATTGTCGGAGGAGGTGGGAGGAAGGGGGGGGGGGGGGGGGGTTGTGACCGTTATGTGCTGGCGACGGGCAATTGTTTGTCCAAACTTTAAAAGAGAGCAAACTTGGCGTGGCCCAAGCATTTTTTGAGCATAAAATGGCACTATTCTAAAGTGACAAAGGTGTTGCTACCAAAATCTTAATTTAAATCCCCTTAACGAGATGACGAGCGTCGCTGTCTCTTTCCAATGGGAGACCAACCCCTAGTCTTTCCCATTCCGAGGCGGGTCTGACAATTTTTTCGCGTTTAACTTCTCATCCACGTAACTCCGCCGTCTCTTGAGTCATCAAAACCCTTTTTTCAAACATTTCAATCAAACGATATTCATACAGTACAAAGTGATCACTTCAAACTGATGTATCGACGCCTTCGGTTCACAGCATTGTATAGACTAGATAACTTTCAATTTCCCAGAATGAATTTGTTTTCTACAAAGATATTTTTTCTTCGCGCCTTGTCTGTTTGCCATATGCTCCTGTCATTTTAAGCCTACCTCTTAAGGCAACTTGAAAACGTCTTCGTAACTCAAACATTTCTTACATAGCAAATTAATTTTAAAGGAACATGCTAAAAATAACTTTTTGTAATCGAGTTATCAAGATAAAATGACTTTGCTTTATTGAAAAAAAATGGATCGTAAATTTTCAATGAGGTAATTAAAATAAGCCTTGTCAGTAGTAAAACGTTTACAGTGTGTGGAAGAAAGAGAAAGACATTGAGAAAGGAAAGTAAAAAAGTACTCAACGTTTGGTATTCTCAGCAAAGTTAAAAGAATAAAAGTTAGTGGCACTTTTTTTTAAAAGAACAAAATCTCCTAATACTAAATTTTAAACGAAAGATTCCTCTTCACTCCACTGGCAATTTCTCCTTATTGTAACGGTCGTCTCTGCGAGCCGATAGAAAAGGATTTAGACAGGTTTGCATTTTAAAACACCGCTCATGATCATTTACATGGCAACATGACGAGGGAACAAATTCGATGTGGCTTTTTTTTCTATAACAACTTCCCATCTTCACCAATGCATTTACCTGAATGACTCTGGCAAAATTTATGACTTCTTACATTTATGTATAAACTTTTTTCACGGTTTTGTACAAGACGAACATTTCATCATGGTTTTGTCTGTGTTTCTCTTGGTGACTACTCAATCTGTGAAATTATCTTCGTTGAGACAAGCATTTACGATAGAACTAAACGGAAATGCAATAAGAGACAGCGGTAATTCATTAGCTACACTGATTTAGGCTAAAAGCATTGATGACAATTTATGGACAATCTTTGACACAAGCACTTATATCATAGACTGTTAGCACTTTTCATGTCCTTAACATAAGCGAGCTCTCTTAGCTTAATCGGCAGCTATTGTATACCAAACAAACAAATAAATACGATAAAACTCTTCAATTTAGGTGGCGCGCTAAATTAAGCCACGAGAAACTTCCTAATATTTACAGGGGCTAAAGAGCAATCTCATTAGGAAATAGTAATCTTACTCACGTATTGCCAAGTCATCGAAGTCCGAGCTCTGCCCCAGAACAGTACAATTCCATCTGTTGTTGCGGAATTGATTTTTGCATTCTTTGGCGGCTTCTTTATAGCCTTGTCGAATACAGTTTATTAGGGTCGGTTGTTCCTCGCAGATCCTAATTTGTTCAGGCGAGAGGCCAGGGATCCTACTGCAAATCAAGCTCGGACCAAATGTTGCAGCTGACGAAACAAACCTGTCATAGTGTCAAGAGAGATAAAAGGCTGATTGAATCATTGTGTCTCAACAAAGCACAAGGAGAAGAGAATACGACTTTACTTACAATAATGGAGGTTTAGCGTCCAGCACGTTATGTGCGAAGACCGTTGCAAACAAGAAGCTTATTAGGGTTACCGCGTGTTGCCTTTCCATTTTAGCGACCTAAGCTTCGTTCTTTTCATCAAGCCGATAGACAGATTCAAGATTATAAGCCCGAAATGTTGGTTGATATTCTTTCTTCTGATTGGTCAGAAAAGAAACTAATAAAATCTTTAATTTACTCTGTGGCCAGAAAACAATTGGAAAGGAATTTGGTTTTTGAATATTGTTTCCTAAGTTAGAGGAATTGAGCTAAAAAGTTTGCCGAACTTTATGTACATCTCTGGAGGCAACATTTCGTATTTCCAATGGCTGATCTTAAAATTTGCTTATTTCCGCAACCGAAGGGAGATGTTCAACCTTTCCAATATATCCATTCATGACCATAGGGGTCTTGAACTTATTAAAACAGTCATCGATAAGAAAGAGGTGTTTTAATTGAAGATTATACTAATAGTGTATGGCCAACTTTTATTACGGCATTTTGTACAAAATATAATTACTTATGGAGGCATTTTAGAGGTATTTGAAAAACAAACATCGACCTCATTATTCTTTGATTGAACGACGCTTTTTCTCTTTGACATGCCGAACTCGTGCCAAAGTAGATAGAGCTCTTCAGCTTTAGTTGAACTCAAGCGATTCAAGGACATGCTCGGCACGCTTCGCTTTCTTGAATCCACTGATCACGTTTTTAAAAGGCGACAACTACACTACAATAAAGAGGAGAAACGTATGTCCTATGTTCTTTTATCGGAGTAGTTCAAACATTATTCAAGCGAACTGCGCCATAAACGTGTGAGTGTACTAATGAAGAGGCAGTTTTTCAAACTTTCTAATGAGAACCTTATGCAAAAACGCCCTTTATAAACCCTTTTGTGAACTTCTTGTTCCCAATTCATTTAATATTTGTTTCTGCCTCTTGGCTTGAACATTTAGTGTATAAACGAAAGTATAGGCGTTGCCGTTCAGGAATTACACCGGGTTGTCAAAGATAAGGATCTCAACTCTCTCTGACAACATAGTTTTATTTAAAAGGGTGTGTTGTACCGCTAGATGAGTGGGGAAAGGAGACTATGAGGGAACGCCTTCATTTCAAACCTAGAGAAGGATTATCTCTTGATGCGCAGTTTAAAAGTTGCAGCTGTGAATTCATGGTTGCGTTTTTACCTTCTATGACGAGAAGACTATTTCCTGTTCTGACATTTCAAACGAGATTTGAAGATCGAGGTTTATATTTCTGCACTGGCTTTGATTTCAGTGAGAAAGCACCCAGTCATGATGACTGATTCCTACTGCAACTAAATTGGATTTTTATCTCATCGTTCCAGTGTAAAACCTATGCTGGCTGTACTAACTTCGACGATTTTCCGAGGCAAAATGTACTCTTTGTAGGCACTCGTTCCGAACCCTGCCTGTAAATGGAAAAAGAAGGACAAAATTAGTTAAGATTATATAAACCAAAATGGCTCATAGTTTCTATTAGCGCTTGCAGCTTACACTGTACATAAATCGTTTTGACAGATCACTGAAGCTGAACGAAACGGTCTGAAATCTTTTGTAAAACTCTGGTTATTAAATCGGCAAGATTGGTCTTTTGGATCCGCCTTGTCATTCAATGGTCACGCTTGAGAGCCAGATCGAAGTATGATTTCAATAACCTTTCAAAAAATAACTTGGGATGTCTTATATTAAAAAAAAATTCTTATTAGTTCCACAAAAGGAAAGTTTTTCTTACTTTCACTAACTTCTTCGTAACAATCTTTCGTTCTGTCCTTTTACGTTTCGGTCAAAGTTAACGTTTTTAAGCAACCGGTGAAGGTGGATAAGGCCAGGTTAAATTAACGTTATTAATAAGCTTTTTGCAAACTCTGTTTATTTAGTTAATATATGGATTTAAAAATTTGGGGCCTGAGTTGATAAAATCGTTAATTTACTTATCTTTGATCAATTCAAAGAGTGAGGAGGGAGTATTAAGTAATTAGAATAAACTGATGTCAAGTTATTATTTATAAACTGAAACAATAAGCGATATTGTAAATTTCCAGTAACAGTTCCGTCAATTCTACCTCTGCACCGACTTGTGCCATCAAAACGACCGCCGATTTGAATAACGAGTGAACAAAATTAGGAGTCAAGTTACAGCATCAAAATCTTTCGATTGCCTGTGCAGTTTTCAAAACGAATTTCTGGAAAAGTGGGTTAATCAGCATTAATAATTTAAGACTTATAATGAGAATCTGCTGCAACACTCTCGATGTCTCACTATGCCTGACTTTTGTTATGTACTATGTGCTTTTCTTAACGGTGATTTTTGAGTAAAGGTAAAATAACGTTTAACAACAGTGAACCCGGTTTAAGTCGCAGTGAAGAATAATTTCAGTCCAGTGACCCTCGAAATTGCGGCAAGCGGTTGTCGAGACCGCAAGAATTGTCGGCAAACATACTCCCCAGCAAAACAAGCAGTCTCTTTTACATCAGGTTGCCGTGAAAGTTGTAAAGAACTCGGCATGCTAAAGAAAACCTCTCTATTTATTTCTCATTCACTGTAACCACACACAGAAGCCGATGATAAAAGGAAAACAATTAACTACAAGCGTGCCTAACCACTGTGAAATTAACGCCGCGAGACTAAGTCACGTTTGGCGCAGCCGCAACGTTGTTTGACAAAATCTGAATGTCAGACTAATCTCCGGCACGAAAAATACATTTCTGCACCAAACTGAGAGCTAACCGTGCAACCCTCGTACAACATTTAAGAAGATATTTACTCAAACCCGTTTTAGCACGACACGAAGGATTCTGCTTGCATTGAGGTTTATAGAAAGGTCAGCTTAAAGTGGTTAATTGAGCATATAACAATTTGTCTATTCTTTTGAGTAAGATCAATCATTTCTCAAGGAGACTAATGAAAAATCTAAATTTATATTTCATTTCAAGGTTATTTTAAGACTTCATTCTAGAATAAGATTTTACACAAATATGTCCATAGGCCCAAGCTATACACCCTGAAGGTTTAATTTCGAACCATTCCAATTAAATGACACTCATGACTTTTTTTCCGTATGCAAATGAAAAACCAAGGTTCCTTAAAAAGGAATTTTGGTTTCAATAACCTCAAACTGCTTGCCGAATATTCCAATTAGTTAGTGTGCTCAGAAACCCAGTACAGAGGTCCATCTGACTACGCCGTTGAAAATCGACGAAGTGTGTTTCACGCTCTCAAAACCTTTATTTTTGTTAAACCTTTGTGCTGCGTGTCCAGCCTTAAACACCTTCGATGTTTCTGTAGATAACTCGGGAAAAGGAGGGAAATTATCTCACCTTCCCGACTGTTCTAGGTAGATCGAAGGGCCTGACTGTTTACAGGGTATCAATTAAATTTTCACAACAATTTGAATAGAATTTGAACGCACTTATTTGGGAAACTAGTCAAACCAAGTTGAACTGCTGCATTTATTAGCCACCTTTATTTGCAGGGATTCCTAGAGTTTTGGCATTTCCACGGCTTCGACGAATGCACGCATGAACACGAAATTAATAATTATAAGCATCTTACTCAGCATTGTGGTCACATCATTAAAGGAGCTGTGTCATGGCTTTCTGGTAATTTTCTTGATTATAATAATAGTAATAATAATAATAATAATGATAAACTTTATTTATATAGCGCTATTTCTAGAAGCTCAAAAGCGCTTTACAGAATTCATAAAAAAGAAAAAATAATAGATTAAAAACTTATATCGAATGATGATAAAAAAACACCTGATGAATTACAATTAAGTTACAACAAAATCCTACTTAAAAATTCTAAGCTGCATTTAAAAACTAAATCCCTAAAACTTAAAACGACAAAAAACGATGATTTAATATTCTATAATTATAGTACATTGGCTTTAAAAACCTAGTCCCCGTAAGTAAGTAATGCCAACTGCGCATCCTTCAATCGCTATTTAAGGGCCTATTTACATGGAGGTGGGAACCCCCGGTAGGTGAGGTTACCCGCTTAAAACACCGCCATCCCGGTGTCACTTTGTTAAGATTATTGAATGGTCGCTAATCACGTAAACAAGAAAAATGCTGGCAAACCACGTGTTTTGGCGATTTATGCTCTTCTACACTCACTTGCTGTTGGTGCTGCAACCTTCAGTGCAGTGGCTTTCTATTGTTACCTTTAAAAATAATGTTAAGCCACCGCCATAGTGAATTTTACACGGATTTGATGTATCACGAATCCGACCCCGGGTAAAAAGATCTGTTTTGATTTTTCATAATTCTTTCTGGCAAATAGTCTTGTAATTAACTATCGATTCATACGGGCTGTCGATCGTCTTCGAGACACGTATTTCCCGACCTGGGATTGAGGCCTCAAATGCATGCATACCATAAATTGTTTTCGGAATTTAGAAACAGCCCACGCGTGGACGGTTAAACGAAACTTCTCGAAAATAGCGCGGGTGCCGCAAATTCTTATGAAGGGCCGGAAGAAGGAAACTAATCAATTAATTAGACTGAACTACTTCAGTGATTTGCATTCTTTGAGCTACTATTTGAATAATGAGTGGCAAATTACTAATTAGTGTCTTTACTTCGCACCTCATTTCCAACAGGTCATTATGTAAAGAAAGTTTTTAGAAGTGCCGCAAAGTTAAAGAACGAGCCGATACACATGCCGCCGGAAAACTCGCAAAAAACGGAGTCTTATCTGACTTCGCATCTGCGAATTGTGGTTTCCCGTCGCAAGAGTATTGCCTTTAGGCGTTCGCCATTTTGCTTAACAGCTCATCTAGCGAGACCGCTTGTGCGAGAATTAATTTCCATTGGTCACCTTAACGAAATTTTGAAGGTCTAGAACAATTCATGGAGTCCATAATTTATAATAACGGTCTTCCGGATTTATACCTTTAGATTTGATTACCTTTCTTAGTTGATAATATGTATGCCATCTAGATATTCTCTTTTCTTAGTCTGGGTCGACTAGATTGACACTGGTTTTGACCAGGTAGTTGTTAAATAGAATCAAACTCAAACTCTGGTATACGTTCATGATAATTGTTACGAATATAGAATTATTATGACTATTATTTCCATATTAAGAAATAGACGTTATGTAATAACAGAAAGTACAAGACTTAGTGCTGTTGTTTTACAGTTAGCTATAATTTTTTAGTGTAGTTCCTTTATGTAGTTCAGTAGAATTACTTTGCCAAACGTTGCCAGACGTGCCTCTCTCTCAATGTATATTTGCGCGGAAAGGAAGGCAAGAAGGAGAAAACGGACGACACGTACTTCGGCTCTCTTCTTTCCCCTTCTCGTGGTCCCTTGCTCTTCGTCAAAAGTCACTCGAGTTCCGTGCTCGCCTTTGTTCGAGAGAAAGGTGCGGGAAAATGAAGCGAATGAAAAGGAGGGAGGTAATTAATGTAGTTTCATATTGTTGTAGTCGGTTGTGGTAGTTTGGTCAGTGTAATTGGTATAGCTCGGGTAGTTTGCAAATGGTTAGTGAAGCAGTTGTACTTTTGTGTAGTTCTTTTAGTTAACGTGTTGCTATAGTTTGGTGCAGTACATTTAATGTAGTTGGAATATTGGATGCTGTTTGGCGTAGCGTGGCGTAGTTTGGGGCGCTTCGGTGTATAGTTTGGCATGAGTTAGGTGTAGTTCAATGTACATTAACTGATTACACCAGTGATGGCTTATAACTTAACAGTCTGTCGCAAAAGGTATAGCACCGAAATAACTCAACAGTCAAATCAACCTTTCGAAAAGATGGAAAACATGTTCAAAGCCGTTGATTATTTTTATCTACCGCTCAGTACTTCTAAGTAAATTAAAAGGGGCTTGTGGATTCTACGAATCAACAATCAATCTAATGCTATCGTACTTTAGCAACAGAGTCATTCTATAGTGAGAACACCAGCGACTGGAAAGAGGTTCTTCAAGGGTTCCTCAGGGTTCCACTCTCGGCCCGCCTGAATGGAATATTTTTCAACGGAATTGAACTCACTCAGTAAAGAAATGCCACTCATCAATTTATGCTAATTCTACTGACTGCGGGTAAGATACACTGTCAGATAACGAACCCTGATACTATTGTTCAAGGAAACTAGACACCACAGAAGAGGGTAACACGTTTTGAATATTAGGGAGCTTAAGCAACAACGTTTATGAGCGACGCAAATCAACTGGAAATGGGCTTTTTTTCTTTTAATATGCCTTGACGCCACCAAATTTGTATGGCTAAGTGTCTTTACTCTTATAGAGAAGATTTGCCCAAAATTTTGTTCAAAATAACAGCTCAAGTGTGCAAAAGATCCACTTTCGGTTGACATGCGTCGCTCAAAAACGTCGCTGCTTAAACTTTCTATTATGTTTCCTAGGGCACTGATGCTATACCAGTGATTGCAAGTGTTACATGTGGGCGTTACTTAATTGGATGGAATGGAAACCAGCACCTTCAGCAATTCTTGTTCTACCTACAGTTGGTGGGTAGTCTGAGCCTTGACCAATCAGCCTTTTCCTGTGTTATGTTCTATCTCGCCCTTTATAACCGAGACAGATTCTCCTCCTGATTCCAAGATCACAGATACATCTCGGTGAAAGCTGGAGAACCAGAAAGAAAACTATTAAGTACACTCCAATCATATATGCATTAAATACAAAGGTGTAGAGTCATTTTCAAGAGATATAAATCAATACAGTGACAGAGCATGGGTTGTTGCAGCGACCCTGAAAGGGGGGGGGGGGGGGGGAGGGAAGAAGTGTCTACTGTGCACTTGCTTTAATGAGAGAAGATAAATTATGTATGTGAGACAAACTGCACTTCTGTCATAATGGAAGCCAAAATACTAGTACAAATCCCAGGCTAACTTAGAAATTAGGTAGCTACGCCAGTAAGTTAAAATTAGTATTACAAGCCTTGAAAGTCATCATAATTGACATTTTTACTCCACCTAAAACATACATCAAGTTTAGGAGTAGCTGAGATAATGCTCCCACCAATCATGTGTCAGAATCACTAGTCCAAAAGGCCACTTTCGAGTTCCAAAAACCCTCACTTTCAAAATGAGGCCAAGTGCACAACCTTTCTTGCGAAGATGAGTTTTATTTGCATGAGAATGAAAAATCCTTTCCATATCAAAGGCTGAGCACTTAACCTCGTTTTGATACAGAGGCCCGGGGGAAATTGGCAAAAATGGGTTCATCAAAAAAATTCATATATTGGCATCTGCTCAGTTTTAATATAACTTATACAACAAAATTTTCTTGTGTAAATGTGTTGTAAGCTACACCAGTATAAAACAAAAAATATATATACAAATATTTTAAACTGTTGTAAGCTACGAATGAGGGAGTTTCAACAAAAAGGACATACTAATTGTAGATGCATCTGAGAACTATTGTCGTGTCAATAGAAGCTGTGGAAACGGAACAAACACATCCGAAATAAAGTTATACCAAAAAAGCCACGAAGGAAGATTTAACTAGAGGTGATTTATTAAACGAAAGACAGCAAAACCATTTCTATAAAACCAAAGGGAGGTGCCGAGAACACGTGGAGCAGATTTCTCAGTGTTAGTGCACCTTATGATTTTTTGACTGCTAACTAATTCTGTTGAAATAAGAAAAGAAAATATCTTTGTATCGGCATATTTAACAACTGCTACGCTGCTGCAAAGAAATTACCACAAACGTCCATTAAAGGAATATATAGGGGGAAATAATCCAAGAAGTAATCGGTACTTGATTTTAAAAAAATCGTAAAAATTACATTATCTCAAACAATCGTAGGTGATACCCTTTGGGACATTATTTTTGAGAGAGCACGCGGAGATGCTTGTTAATAACTAACTCGATTTAGATTTCTCGCTATGGCTATGGTTGAAAAAGTATAATTTTGAGGGAATTTTTTGGGCGGATTAAAACTTTGCGGTAGAGTTTTGCGGAAACATATCTGTTAGAGATGGAGGAGAAAAGCGCCAGAAATGCTCCTCTGTGTCAAACGTGTAAGAAAATAGGGTTACTTCATCTGCAATTACTTGGGCCAACTAGTAAAAAAACTTTGGGGGGATAATATTTTTCTTAAAATGACACTTTGTATCTTTGTTCTTTATATTTTTTTTCGATTCGAAGGGAATGACGGATCTTGCAAGCAATGTTCATAACTGACGCGTAAATTCTAAGAGAATATAATGGTTGGGAAAAAAATGCAAATGTGGCTGCGTATTTGTAGCCTGCGAGGGTGTAAAGGGAATTTTGCCCAGGTGATGATAATCACATGTGGCGAAATAAATCCTTTTTTTCAGTGGGACATTCTCTCTTCAACATTTCCACGGTCCAAATTAAGAAATACACAATACAAACAAAATTAGTCATTTTATATAACATACTACCAACGAATAATATGTTAAATTAGAGGGAAAACGTTTTAATTCAATCTGGAAAGCGAACAGTAAACTAGATTAACCCGCACCACTTCAAATATCAATTACACAGCTTTGCTTGGAAGTCAAGATATTCGAAAGACGTTTTAACAACTGTCTTGCATTCTAGAAAATGAGATTAAAAAAATTGACAATCTGTTGTACTTATTAGCTCATTCAACCTTTTATTTCGATTAATGTTCAAAATGAAAATGCCAGTCATTGATTTCCCTTGGTCAGTACATCTAAGACGTATTTGACCATTCGGGACTGAGCGTCGTTGAAATTCAAACGGCAATAGAGCAATCTCTACCACAGATTTTCGAAAACTGAATTTTTTCCGATCCCCGCTTCAAGTGTTTACTGTTGATAACCTTTACTATGATTAAACTCAAAAAAACTGATTAACCATGTGTATATTTTCACATAGTTTAAAGCATTAACACCAGATAGTAGACCGGGTAAGAAATGTAAATACCATTAAACATTTACTCATTACCCAGGTAACTTTAATTAGCTAAAACCTAACCATGAGGACAATGAGTAATTCTCATCCTTGCGCGTTGATTTTGGACCAATCGCCAATGAAATTGTCTTATGACATTCGTTTGACTTCAAAGGATCAGGAAATTGGCTCTTAGGTCACAAAAGAGGGGACATATTTCTTTGGAATTTGATCCTTCTTCCTGGAAATCAGCCTGGGTAGCAACTTCTTACTTATATAGCAGCAAAGGAAGAATTTTGCGGGTCAGTCACAGTCTCTTCGTTCATAGCCGGGCATAATGGCAACGTCTCAGTATTGTCATTGATTTAGGTAAGCTAGTTTGATTTTCGTTTTACTTATTAAAGTTGTCAGTAACATTGTCGGTAGGGAAAATGCCGATCGTTTATTTATCCAAGATGTATTTGCTTGCTCAGTTCCATGATTACAATTTCAACCAAAACAAGAGATGAAAGAAAACAAGGACTGAACATGAACGACTACAAAATGAGAGTCCTTTTACATACAGAGTCCTGGTCACATTGTCATACTAGAAAACTGCAAAGTGGACGTCTAACTTGGTGAATAACACAGTTCAGTTTTTTTTAGTATGTTTTTTTATGTTAATTTATAATAGGCCATTTCGAGTTAGTTTTCGATGAGCACTTCCCTGTCTCCAAAAAAGTTGATGATCTACCCGATTTACTACTGAAATGGATTTACTTGACAGAATCAGGGAATCAGAAATTTTAATGAAAAACTAAAAAAGGACACACTATATACTCATATACCATGTGGACAAAGAGCTTTAATTTGTCTTTTTTATATAGGTCTCAAGAAAACATTTTTTTTCGACATTAAGATTGAACCATCCATCCTTTCAAAAGGTAGCTAAGTCAGAAAATTGTCAACTGTATAAGTTATCTTAAAGAAATAAGGCATGCACGTTACCATTCTAGTCAACTGAAGTTAGGTTAAGTTACTTTTTGAGTCATTTCATATTTCCGAGAAGGACAGGTCTTAATGAAGAGAATTATTTTTATTTGCTTACGGGTGAGTATTCAATAAAAAAAATTCTCGCGAGTCAAAAACCAAGGCCCCTTTGAAACCTTGTTTAACATCTAAGTGCTGTACTTGTATCCCCACCAAACCCCCTACCTAAAGCCGGTAGACTGACCAAAAACAATTCTATTCGCTAATAAAAAGTCTTTTGGAAACGGAATCTACG
The DNA here is from genome assembly GCF_958299795.1 of Porites lutea. Taxonomy (NCBI): domain Eukaryota; kingdom Metazoa; phylum Cnidaria; class Anthozoa; order Scleractinia; family Poritidae; genus Porites; species Porites lutea. The sequence continues at coordinate 4,330,135 of NC_133209.1, forward strand.
TCTGAAGCCAAGAGAGTATCCCTAAAAAAAGTTTAGATACTGCGTCAGTTTTAATCAAATGCCCTGGTTAGCGTTAACACATACTTGGGAAACATTGATATTAAACAATTCTAATTACAATCTTTTTCCATGTTAGCGCAATTCTCGACCTTGCTTTCTCACGATAAAACTTGGCCTTTCATATCAAAATTTCAAGAAGCAAGTACGTGTTTAACATGCCACTCTACGATGTAAAGTGTACAAGCTCACCACGAAAGTGACCCTTTTATAATTTCCATGCTTGTAACGAAGAGATGTGGTAGCGAAGACATGAGGTTGCCACCTGCACTAAGTTAGGACATGAGGTTGCTTTCAGCACTTATTCGTAACATTTCGTTGATTATTGAACGCCGCTATGAGGGAACCACGATCGATGGCAGGAAAAGACGTCTTTTTGGGACTAAACTCGTGGTAGAATTCCTTTTTTTTCTCTTCTCCAGAATTTTTTCTCACTTTTACATTTTATATTTTAGAATGGTATTCTCGAATTGGCGTTGGTATCCGGTATCGTTCAGTGGAGGCTTTTCAATCTCTTTATTACGTAATTTGTTGATCGGACTAAACTCTTGGTAGAATTCCTTTTTTTTTTCTTCTCCAGAATTTTTTCTCACTTTTACATTTTATATTTTAGAATGGTATTCTCGAATAGTCCGATCAACAAATTACGTAATAAAGAGATTGAAAAGCCTCCACTGAACGATACCGGATACCAACGCCACAACATCCAATGACTAACTAAAAGCAGTTTCCACAGCAACAAACAATACCTATAGCAACCATAACGATGACCACACCACAGCACAGTACAATACGTAGCCAACACTAAGACACCTACACTACTGCATAACAAATCCTCTAGATAATAATACGATACCCACAATACAATGCCTGACAAAACATACGATACTCACACCACAACACAATACAAAATACAATACCCGAGAAGCCAAAAATACTATACCCACACCAAAACAACAGTTTCCACAGCTCTAACAAACATATTTTTACCTAGAGTATGGTTATAACTATGATGCAATATGGCTGGGCACATTCCATATTTTATGTTGTTATTACTGTCCGTTTTAGATATGCCAGATGAACAATGTCTTTTACAACCTACATTGGCCTAGCTACAGTGTTCACTTTCTTGATTCTGACAAACGTGCTGGGGAACATTTTAGTAATCATCGTGGTATTTACAAGAAGGAGCATGCGCACTCCAATGAACTTCCTTCTGGTTAATCTGGCTGTCGCTGACATGTTAGCTGGGATTTTCATTGGCGTTCTGGTCGTCATCAACCCCACCTATCAGCACCCCACTGGAACAACCGGTCAGTACCTTTGCAAATTCATTACAGGTGGGACTGTCGCGTATACTGCAGCGGTGGCGTCCGTCTACAACCTGGTAGCAGTATCCGTTGAGCGGTATTTTGCTGTGTTGTACCCGCTGCGTGAGGCAAGGTTGACGCCCCGTAACCTTAGGTTGATAATCCTTGGTATCTGGTGCCTGTCGCTTCTGTGGGTGATGCCTCTTTTTGTACATGTGACCTATCGAGTGGACATTAAGACCTGCGGCGAACAGTGGTCCAATCCTCTGTTACCAAAGATATACAGCTTTGGTTGGAATATCGTGGCAGCACTTGTGCCGATGTCTATCATGGCCTTCCTGTATTCTAAGGTTTGTAATAATACCTTTGTTACAGTTAACTTGTAGCTTTCCACTTAAAGGTTTGACTATACACAGTTATAGATAACGGGTGACGTGAAAATGTGCCTCAGGAGCCTCCAATTAATTACACTTGTTTGGCTTGCTGCGATACTGCACGTATACAGTAGCGGGTCAAGATCGCACAAAACTAGGTTTTGTTTAATTTGAAAGTTTTTTGTTTATTGTTGTCATAGTGGTATCGATTTAACTTAAAACTACAATTTGACAAACTTCAATCCAAATCAGTCAGTGGTGAAAATTTCATAGCGATCAGACAAGGATAAAACCACTTTAAAAGCGATTGAAAAATGTCGGTATGGCCTCCGAAAAACTGTATCGAAACATCTACAATCGTTACTATGAGGCAATAATTTGGATCTCGTTTTAAAAACGTTCCGGTATGCGAGACTGTTGTTACTTCTGATTGTTAGTTAATATTGCTTGAAACCACTTCAATTACAGGTGGTGTACCGTCTTTGGTTTAATCAGGAACCAAACGCAGACGAAACTCAGAAAGCCTTGCGGCGTTCCAGAATGCGGGTCACCAAAATGGTCCTCGCTGTTACCGTCATCTACGTCATGTGCTGGGTTCCCACAGTAGTGGTGTATTTCCTGGCTCATCTCACGCCAGGCAAGCTGGCTGTTCATTCGCCTATTCATTTGATCACCATCGCTCTAGCTGCCTTGAATTCCACGGTTAACCCCATCATTTACAGCTTTCAGAGTCAGCGATTCCGTCAAAATTTGCTTCAGTTATTGTGCTGCAGAAAGAGAGGGAGAAATCAGGTCATACCGGTACAAAGTCAGGGACAACAGTCTTCCACTCGAACCAAGACAACAACTACAGGATTTTAAAGGATGCTTTTAATATACTTGTGCAAGGCGCTTATCACTGATACATTAACACTTTTCGTCCGGAAAAAAATACTGCGAACAAAACAAAAAATTCTGGATTGCCATTTACGGAAAGTGAACTCCTCCTGCCTTGAATTAAGCGCCTCAAGACTAGACCCAAAGGATCAATAATGCTTTTTGTCTCACTAAGCTATTAATATTATAGTTGGTAGTCATTGTTATTGGCTCTCTCGTATAGAACTTGCCAAAAATTTCAAAGCAAATTAAACACGAACATTTTTCTTCTATCTTTCTGTCTGATATGATAGCTGAATGATTATGCACGTATCTAAAGCGCTTCCACGTTGTCAACGCTAAATGAAAATCATATTGTGAAAATTTAGGTTAAGTAATAAGACTCGGCGTTCGAGGGTTTCCAGTTTCTAGAGAATATTGCTATTTTATTTCTCAGCCTGAGCAAAACAAGCTAAGCCAAAAAACTGTTATAAAACCGGCGGATCCGTAAATTAAGACTGCTCAGGTTTCAAACCGAAACATAAATGTAGTAGTCTCTGAACTATTTTCACAGTCATTCCCCGTATTCAGTTAAAATGGTCTAAATATCTATCTGTCTTACCAACACTTATTTCAGCAGTTATTGTTATGATATTGATTTCTTTATGAGGTTAATAAATTCTTTTTCAATTTACGCATTCAAAATCAAGACGTCGGTAGTACTGAGTATAAATTTAATTGTTCCAGGATATCATGCCCACTTTAATTAAAGGTCTTATCGTTTAACAGTGTCAAAAAGGCAATCTACGACTCTATACTTTCATATTCCCAGAATGAATGACACAAAGACAGTAATTTCTTTTTAGAAAAAGAGAAAAAAGCAGTTCCCATTATTTCTAATACACGTCCAGCATAAACTGCAACGCAGTGGTTATTTTTTTTTCTCAAAATCGGTTTACAAGGCGCGATGTTTTTAACCAACGCCAAAATACGGGTTGTATTCCAGTGTACGTCCAGCAGTTACTATGATCTCGCGGGAAAGGAGACACTCCCGTCAGAATTTAGTCATCTTTAATACTTGCCGTTTCCCTGAGCCAGATTCTAATAAGGTCAGGGGCGGAGTGGGCGAGCGGTCGAATTGATTCTTGGTTAGATCCAGTGAAAATGCGCTTGCTACCTTCTGCTGACAAGAGTCAAAAGAAAATAGAATCTACTGGTGGCATAATATGTCATTACTGTTTACATTTAGCTATTTTAATTACCTCAGTTTTGAGCAAACCTCGGAAGGACACAGGGTATCGTATTTTCATGTTGACATTAAGTGTTCCAATGACAAACGAAGCTAGAAAATAAGAAACATCTGCTTCACCGAGAGAAGAAAATAGGAAATTGGACAGCCAGAGCGTGTTAGTTTCATTTTTTCGTCAGAGAATTGCCTTAGTGGCAACGGAAGAAAATACTCGACCTTTTTAGATGATTTTGACGCTTCGAAAGTACAGGCAAATGACCAGCCAGAGACTGCGGTCTTAAGAAATCCACGATTAACAATTTTATCAGGTAATTGAGGTACTTTTGTATTTTCACCTTGCTCACCTTAAGACAAAAAAGGGATCCGGATTTCTATCTACTGCGACTGACTTACCTCGATGCACTTGTCGCGAACCTAAACTTTTCTTGAACAAAAAATACATTTTTTTGTCACTTGCGTCCGCGACCTAGCTAGTCTGATATCAGAGCCCATAACACGATGCTTAAATTCTGTTCTTGTGCAAAATTGAAAAGTAAACTTTGCACGCCACTTGACGTTTCTACAGTATCGAAGTTCTGTAAAGCAGAATATGTCTTGTAGAAAACTATAAAGAGCAAGATTCGAGGGCGATTTTCAGAAAATATTCAGGCGCAATAGAAATCTTGACATCTTGAAAAACTTAACAGTTATTTCCAATTTGTTGGCCCCACGGTAACGGATTCTAGTTAATTGAATATCGACCAGTGGAATTAATGCGTAAAGAGACGCTTTTTGTGCGAAGTGTGTATTTCTCCAGTGAATGACTTGTTTAGTCAGTAAAAAGAAAAACCGACAATTTGACAATAATACCCCACCTTTCACTAAATCTATTCGGTTTACATTTCATTTATTCTGACTAGATATATTTTTACTTTTGCCAACAAAAGTTTAATTATTTTGTAAGCCAAACTGAGAAGAATGAAAAAGTTAAAATAAAATCATTAGATGCCAGTCAATAACTTTGTTGGGCGGAAAAGATCGAGACGGCACTGTAAATTAAAAAAAGTTTCATGAAGCTCATTCAAATCCCGTGATCCCGTGGGTTTTTATCGGCTAATTCCGATCCCAACTTGAATTTTTTTAAAATGACAGATTTCTCCATCTCCGGAGAACAAGCATATTTGGAATATGATGAGAGAAAAAGTGGATCAGTCGCAATGGCCGTGTGGAAAGATCCAGGGAAATGCGAATAGCTCTTGTTATGCGGATAGCTTGGGCATGTCGAGTCAAAATTAAACAGTTTTTTTGTACATTTAAGAAGAGGCAGGGTACTTGCCCCACCGAATTTCGGTTCTCAAGGACAACAGTTCTCAACGGATCGCAAAACCGCTAAATGTCGTCTCAAATCCCGTATGTTACCTCTCTTTTTCAATGAGATCCCGACTCCCGAAAAACCTAACGGGAACTCTATGTTACCTGCCATGAAAATCGAACACCTTGCAAAAGCCTGAATAAACATTGGATTTTACCTCTTCATGCTGTTAATTTCACCGTGTAAACATTTCATCAATTTCTTACTTATCACTACAGAAAAAATGGTGGTATACCCTATAAAAAAGAAAACATTAAAGCCACCCGAAACGTCATTCTAGCAAGTTGAATAAAGGCGAATTTATGAAAAGGTTTAGCAGCCGTCTCACCCGATTTCATTATCAATGGTATGTTTTCTTAAGCAAGCCGATCAAATCGCTTGTAGATAACAGATGCCGTAGCATATTTCTTTGCGGTCCTCGTTTCTACTAAGAAATTGTACAATTACATTTAACCCTCTTCCTTGATAATTTCCTATTTTCACTTTTTACAGGCAACAAGGACAATGTTGGGCTCTGCAGAATACATTGGCCTTGCTACAACATTCTCGGCGATGATTATGACAAATCTTGTGGGAAACGCTTTGGTAATCATTGTGGTGTTTACAAAAAGGAACATGCGCACTCCAATGAACTTCCTTCTGGTAAACCTTGCTGTCGCCGACATGTTAGTCGGGGTCTTCATTGGTGTCCGCTTCGTAATCAATCCTACCTACCAACACCCGAACGGCATTTCTGGTCAATACGTCTGCAAGTTCATCACGGGCGGGACACCTGCCTTTACAGCAGCGGTAGCTTCCATCTATAGTTTAGTAGCTATATCTGTGGAGCGATACTTTGCAGTTTTGTATCCGTTTCGTGAGGAGAGGTTAACGCCTCGAAATCTGAAGTTGATAATTCTGGTTGTATGGCTGTTGTCCTTGTTGTGGGTGACTCCTTTATATGTGATAGTGACCTACAGGGAGGATATTCGGACTTGTGGCGAACAGTGGCCCAATCTGCTTCTACCGAGGATTTACAGCTTTGGTTGGAATATTATCGCCGGCGTTGTACCAATTTGTATCATGGCCTTTCTCTATTCCAAGGTTTGTAAAAAAAAGTAAGGTGGACAAACACAAGTAGGGACGAAACTACATTGTAAATAGTTTAAGCTCGAGTGGTCAAGCGGTCAAGCCCGGGTGAGTTTAGTCTTGAATAGGACAGTTGGTCAAGGATCTCATCAGAATCAAATTTGACCCTGACTTGGATTCTGGTGAGACACAAGTTATTAACCGACGCCATTCGCTGTCACTTACAGTCGTTTTCAGGACTGCACTCGAATGCTTCAATAGAGATCTTTCACGCACAAATGTATTGCGTGTCAAAACGCCTGGAAATCCCTCAACATGATTCCTGGGTTAGCTGGTGGTATGTGGGTATATCTCTACATGTCTCCAGCAACATAAAGCAGGGAAAAACTATTATTCTTCACGAATTTCTTGGTTTTAAATTTTAAAACTAAATATGTTGTCACTTAATTTGTTATGGGTCCATCACAGTGCTGACTACATCGGTCAGTTGGCCATGAAGAATTTCAAAACATCTAACACTTTTTTGCAAGATAATTAGTTCATTTGTTGATAAATGTTTATTGCTTTTAGGTCGTGTTTCGCCTTTGGTTCAATCAGGAGCCGAATGCAGATGAGACCCAGAAAGCATTGCTCCGTTCACGAAAACGTGTCACGAAAATGGTTCTAGCCGTCAGCATCGTTTACGTTATTTGTTGGGTTCCTACGGTAGTGGTATACTTTCTGGCTTATGCGATTCCAGGAAAAGAAAAGGTTCACTCGCTGAATCATAAAATCACTATTGCCCTCGCCACATTTAATTCTACAATCAATCCAATTATCTACAGCTTTCAAAGCCAACGATTTCGTAACGGCTTGATGCAAACTTTGTGTAGCGGAAAGAGGAACAGCAACCGAGTCGTGCCGATAAGGAGTCAGCAGCAGCAGACCTCTTTGCAAATGACTTTGCACAACACGACAGGATTTTAAGAAGACTGTGGCCCGTTCATTTGAACAAGTATATGGATGTATAAATTCGCCTGTCACCAGAGTTCAAGCAGTCCCCTTTAGTACTAACAATCCATGATTAACAAAGGAATATAAAGATATATCTCGAAGACACTGGTAGTTCCTTGGTGTCGTAGATGGGTGCAAACACCAAATGATGTAATACAAAAGATTGAAAACAACACAATAGCAAACCAACAATAGTTTCTGCAACACCATTAAACACCTTAGACACTTGGGCGCTTACCAGAAGTCAAAACTGGCCAGCCGGACCATGACCGGACCAGGCAGTTTGCAAATGAAATAGGCTTTTTCAAAGAGTTTTTGCTCAAAAACCATCTCCTTTGTGCACACTATTTAGGATTTGACTGATCTGGCTGGATAGTTTTGATTACTATTATGGGAATGGTCTGGCCGGTCAGTTCTGACAAATGGAAAACGCTCTTAGCGTAGCATAGCTTGGATCTGAATGACAAGAGATGAAGTATGTTCATCATAATTCAGGCTTTTTCTTGTGTATTAGGCTGACCTGTCAGTATAAAAAAAGCATGGACTGTGGATTGTGGACTGCGGACTTCAAACTGCGGGCTGGCCGGCTGGGTATAAAACATGGATTAGTTATAAAAAATGGACTATGGGCAGTAGCCCTGAAGTCCATTCTGTAGTCTGTAGTCCGTAGTCCACAGTCCCTGTTATTTACCGGCTGATTTCCAACTAAGTCTTTAGGATGCCTGTCACGTCTTACGGTATTAAAGAAACTTTTAACTAAGCTGAAAGGTTACTAGAAACCGGAAACATTTCGAGCTGTTTGAGCCAGCGATCGACAAATCGTTCAGTAAATTGACCAAGGAAGAGTCAAGGAAGCAAACACAACAACAACGAAGACTAAAATTGAGAATTTCGAGAAATACCTGTTGAGAGTTTTGTTTTGGTAAAGAGTGTAACCGGTTCAATGTAAACTGGTGTATCAAGAAAGATACCGTAAAAAAATTAATACATTTTACATTTTCCTGTTAGCAGCTTAACAGCCAAAACATATTTAAGGCTTAAAGGGGGATTTGATCGAAAGACCGAAAACTCAAACAGCGATTGCGAGTTAACTTAACGAAATCGACGAAATTATCAAGTAGATTTACTACAACTATACATAGAACAAACTAACCTCACAATTTTCATCTGATCATCCGATAGATTTTGCCTGATTTTGATGTGTGGTTTGGGCATTTGAAAAACACTAAAAATGGCACCGATGAAGGCAGCAGTCCACGTTAAAATCCCAAAATACGCTGTCCGTCTGATATTTTAGCCGTCCTTGGCTCTAATTTGTTCCAAGACCCATGGTTTGGAAGCCGCTGTTGCAAGGACATTCGGCCGCCATTGCTCAGTTTTGAACATTTTCAATCAGCGGATTTCGTTTGACAATTTAACGACTTAATATTGCACTACTCGATCTGTCCTAAATTATGAGCCCAGGAACCAGCGGTTGAGACCATTGTGCAAAGTAGCATGAATGTAAGTCGCGCGAAAACCGATGTCGATCGTATATGTGTGCCGTTTTGTTGTTGGAATAAAACGGTCCCTCTCATTAGAAAGGCGGCCCGCGGCCGTGTTGATTCCAGCATCTATGAACTTGACAAAAAAAAACAACAACAACAACCGTGTGGTCATCATGACAAGATAAATCTGAGAATTCTGATCGTGTACGAAAGGGGGGCAAATAAAATTCCTGGCATAATTTCGAAAAATAGTCTTTCCTTACTTTGCAAATAAGGACAATAAGGAGATGTCGATAACAGGCTACTGTTTGTGGAAGACAATCATCGAGGCCTAATAAATGCTAGAGTGAAATGGCACGGCCCTGTCGCCCCATGTAAGGGACTCCGGATTCCGGAATGCGGGAAGAATATTGGGGCATCCAGAATCCAGGAAAATTTTGCTTGTCAAATCTGAAATTTACGATTGGAATCAAGAATCCACCTGGAATCCGGAATACTCTGACACGGCAAGGAATCCAGAATACAAGACTGTCTTGATAACATGGAGCGAGCCTAGAAGCAGCGACATATTTAAAGACGGTAAAAAATTAAATGAAATAAACGATGATCGAAGATGTATATCTAGTTTTTAGATATTGGCGAGTCACCTTTAATTTTAATTTTTCCCTGTGTAATTTGCCGGGTCAGTTCCGAAAGCTAAGGAGGGTAGTTAACGGCTCTCGTATCTTCAAGTTTCGTTCGTCATAGCTTTTACAGTAACTTTACGTATTTTAAGTATAACTATGATGTCAATGACTTAAGAATTTAGAGGTCAATATTCAAAATCGGAGTGAATTACTCGCGTAAGTAAATTTAGCTTGTATACATAGCTCAATGTCAATTCTCACGTTTCTCTTGATGGTGATTCTAATTAAAATTTTTTTCATTACAATTCATGTTTCGCACTCGGTCGGCTCCTATAGTTAAACTTTTTTCGTTAAATAAATATTGAATATTAAATAACTTTTGACCTGTGTATCTCAAATATTCTTAAAGACCTATACACATTCTTAAGTGAGAGACTATCACAGTAACCTTGGCTGATTTCGTCACTTTCAGCTCTTCGCAAGGCGAGATGGCATCTTTAAACAAATGTATTACCAAAATTCTTCCATTTGCAGACAAGTAATTTTGTAAACCCTTTTCTGAAGTCTTCATTCATACCGGCGTAAAGCAGTGGGTTCACACAGCTGTTTACATAAACCATGATGCTTCCAAATGTGAGAAATGTCTGAAAATGAGGCCACGTTTCCGCAGTGCCAAACTCGTACCACAGCCACACCACCTGATTTGGAAGCAGACAGATGGCGTAAAACGCAACTACAGTTACCAGCATTTTCATGATCTTGGTTGTTCGTACCAGACGTTTTATTTCCTTTTTGTTACACGCAGGAGGATCGACAGACAGTGGAACGAGCTCCTGTTTAACATGGCCATTACTCTCCCTACAATTTCCTGAAAAACGTCTCTCAGGGGGAGAACACGAAGACAGCACATCGCTAGCAGGCTGAAGTAGACTGACATTTCGTCCATGCCTATTAGTCTTTTCACCAATCGATGTCTGAATACTATTTATATGACAATTTCTGGCGATGCGAGCAGCTTGGACACGCAGCTTCTTCGCTACCATGATGTAGGCCCAAGTGATAACTAGAAGCGGTAGTGCATATTGGAAGACGAATAAGCCTATCGTGTACGCCTTGACAGCGTTAGGGTGTGGCCAGTCCTCGTCGCAGTAACCGTTTTGAATTTTAAGCACCAGTGCGTATGGCAGCACAAGGATGAATGATAGAGACCACGTAGAGGCGACGATTGCAGCCGTCTGGGATGAGGAAAAACGGGGCTTCCAGGGATGTACAACAGCGCGATATCTGAGAATCAAGTGAGAAAGTAGCTCTTAAAATTACTTCTCAACACATCAGTTTTAAAATTCAGTTGACTGAAAGTGTGGTCCCAGTTGGTTTCAAAAGCTGCAATATCTCTAACGAATTGATTGCATTGAAACTGTCAAAATTAAGAGGTGATAATCAATATTGAAATGCATGCATTCATCCTGACGTGATGACACAATTCATCCAGGAAGTATTTTCCTACTTATACAGGAAAAAAATATCCATTTTTTGTTTCCAGCTTAAACAATAACTTGTTCTTTGTTTGTAATTTAGCTGTCAAAATGATTTTCTTTTAAAAATGTGGTATGGGCTTTTTGGAATCATATTCTAATCGGGAATTTGCATTATGAACGCTGTTATCGAGTAGGACAAGAAGTGACATAAAATGGTCAAAAACGTTGCCAATAAGTACTTAAAAATTTAACAAGTGTTTAATTCGTGGGCAAAACTGCAAATATAGTTAACATAAGTTAAAGAAACACTATAATCGGAACGCGTTTTCAAGATTATGACTTTCAAGAGTTTTTAAACTACTTTCATCACTTTTATTTAGAGACGTGCATTCAGTAGAAAAAAAAAATGATAAGGAAGAAACAGCCATGATTTACACAAGCTCAAATTTAAAAAAAGGAATCAATTATACTCATCTCTGACATAAATTACAGCGCCGGACATTTTTGCTCTGAAATGAGGCACTTTGCAACATACCTTTCGGGATGTTACTTGAGGTAATTAGGCAGTTAGTCCTACCTGTCCAAGCTTATCGCGGCAAGCGTGAAGGATGAGCAGTTAGTCACTAAAGTCATGGCAGGCCACAGAATATTGCACATGGCAGCTCCCAATGGCCAGTAGGGCTGCGCTACCTTCAGAACAACATCAAACGGAATACAAAGCAACACCACAGTCAAATCAGACACGGCTAAGTTCACCAGCAGATAATTTCGGGTTGTTCGCATACGAGGTGTATTAAATATGACCAGGCAGACGAGAACATTGCCCACCACACTAATGACAAACACAACTGTGAATATGGTGTATTCTGTTATATGTAGCCACGTAAAATGTGATTCGATTGTGCTGTTCAGTAGCGAATTATTCCCCATCTCCTGATGCATATAACTGAAAAATGGCCTGTATGAATTGTAACTTAGTTGTACGAGGGACGCCTTGTTGCTGGACAACAACCCGGCTTTGCTTTCCGATTTTAAAACTATCACAAATTCGTCATTAAATGAATGCTGTACTTGAAGCATTCTCCGTCATTCTCTTTCAAGGGCATCCAATTAGAGCAACCTGTGGAAAAAGACAAATACAACAACAATAAACCTGTCCATTAAGGGAGATTAAATAATAAGTTAAATCAAAAATCAGTATCAAATTATTGCCTCACATATAGACCTTTTTCTTTGACAAGAGTATTCACCTTTCAAGGACATAGTTTGAGGAATTTTTAAAAATAGATAACTTATCTGCAACACAACTGATTTTATGTCACTTTTTATTACTATTTATGGTCAAACAAACAATTACCTTTCAAATTTCTTTTTGTAGCATTGCAGCAATTAAAAGAGAGAAAACGATCTTAAAGTAATTACTTGACATTAAAAGCTGCGGGCAACAATTATACAGCAATTTCCCCGATGCGCCGCCTTGTTTACCCCGTGTTCATTTCACCGCAGGCAAAGTATTAAATGAAAACATGCTCGTGGCTCTCAAAGGAAATTAAAATTCCATTTAGCAAAGCCTTGTTTATATAATTTTGGGCACAGGCTGAAAAACAAGTGTCTATTTTTGTGTAGAATGATCTACCTTCTGCACGGACGCACGAAAAAGAAGTTAGGGAATAATCCCGCAAAATAGTTCTGAGCCAGGAAAATTTTATTCTCGCAGCTGCAGGAATGGCTTCTTATTGAAACGCCTCGTCTTCCTGAACTCACAGGCCTTGCGTCGCTTCAAGAAAAAGAATTGTCATCAAATGAATTTAAATTGTTTTAAAAGGAAGAATCAAGAACATTAGGGACTTTTAGCCTGTGTAGCGGGCATCGAAAAGGGTAGGGGAGTGGGAGGAAGGGAAGGGAGGGTGCGCGGTTTTTTCCCTCTCTCCCTACCCATCCCCTTTTTGCGACTGCTACGGAGACTATAGGGAACTCAATTTGTTACACTTACTCTAACATTTGGTATTTCTATGTTATTTTTTATCTCAAAATATTTACTAATTTTATTTAGGGAGGTAGAAAATACATTCTCTTTAGTGGAAATCGGCATTTTGCGAACACGCTTCCGTTCAATAGGACACCATTAGACAAAAGTATGATTATAGACCGAACCTCGTGTATATTTTATCGGGAATCGAGTACAGGGAGGGGGCCTGGTGCTAGTATACCACCCAAATTTATCGCTGCTATCCGGGAATTTCCAGTTGATAGAAAATTATTGAAACTGAACAAATTTTACGTCAAGTGAGTCTTAAGTAGAGCAGAATATTTAAGTACTGGTCTATTATAAAACAATAAGCAAATATAACTCTTCATCAATTTGTCCTCAATTTTATACACTTGACCGTTGCGGCAGTACTACTAAGAGAAGATACTTTAGTTAGTAAATACTTAATTACAATAAATTGATCTGCCTTTGAATATTTTGTGGAGTATATTCTTGACCATCGTAGTTTGAATCGAAATGCAACAGGAATAAAATGGGTATATGTTATGAGCTACGTCGCAAAGCTGAATGCTGAATATAAATAACTTAAATATCCTTAAACAACAATGAAGTTTCTGATTCAGGATTTATATCAAGCGATCGCATACACAACCTCCCTTCTCGCCTTCTAATAAGAAGATTCTAATAACGTAAATTGATAGTTTCTGATGGTCCCGTGTTCATCAGTTTGCTGATCTAAAAAGAGTGACATTTAAAGTCTGTCAAATTGGTCTTATTAGCCAAAGAGTGTGCACGTTATTCTATGCCCTGTTCATCTTGCTAGTAATGGAAGCAAGTAAAGAAGTACAGAAATAAAACGTGCCCATACAATTTACAAAAACCACTCCATCTTAGTTGGACACACAATGCAGATATACAAAAAACAATCCCAGCTGAGAACCACGGTGACTGACAAATATTTACAGCGCTTTCCAAAAGTCAGAACTGGCCGGTCGGACCATGGCTGGACCTGTTATTTTGAAAATGAAATAGGCTTTTTCCAAGAGTTTTTGATGAAAAACGATTTTCTTCGTGCATGCCATTTAGGATTTGACTGACCAGGCTGGATAGCTTTCTTTTGATTAAAAGTGAAATTCTAGCTCATTACGACGAGAAATGCCTGGCCGGTCAGTTCTGGCAAATGGAAAGCGCCCTAAATAGACTCATTTTCTACATCTTTATCCTGACAACGCAATCCAAAATTTACTCACGTACCATCTATCTCTTTCTTGCAATGGATTAGTGTGGCCGTCACTTTGATCAATGTTCCTCGCGGGTTCCTCGTTGTCGCCGTTTTCAGTAAGTCACAGTGGTGTGCAAAACTCCGTATCACTGGCTGTCCCAAGGAAGACTGAAGGAAATTTTCCTAAGAATAGGTAGGTAGGTCACATGCATATTGACGAAGATTCTTATCATTGACCGTATATCCTCGGTGTCAAGAATCAAAGAAAGTATGAACCAGACGTCTCCAGGCGTCAATTGTAATGGTAGAATTAAATTTCTTTTTCTCAGTACTTGTTATATACATTTTCAATGCTTCCACTTTGCTTCAAAGGGCTTCTAACGTTTTTAACTGAGATTTTGCTCAAAGTATGCTCAGCTGTATGCTCTGGTTATCTTATACACGAGTACTTCGTCTCCATAAGTACATAGGGGGTGTTAGTAAAACGCGAGGTCGTGGTCGGGGTCTATCTTTTTTTAAAAGAATGCTGTTTTAGGGTTAGGGTTAGGGTGAAGGTCGATTCGGGTAAAAAATATGCCGTTTCAAAATCATCCGGATCAGTGTGGACGCGGCCTTAAGGTGATGTTACACGGGACAATTCGCAACGATGACTTTTAGCGCAACACAGCGTTACACCATTGTTGCGACATTGTTTCGAATAGTTACAACATTGTTCCAACATTGCAATGCTATGTTGCGCTAAAATTCGTCGTTGCGAATTAGCTCTTGTCAAGACAGGATTCCACACTTTTGTGTCAACATAATTTTGTGAAAAAAGAAGTAAATAAAAAGAGATAAATTACCGAAATGGACGAAAAGACGCCATCGGATAAATTGTCGTCGGAAATATACAGCTTCCAGTTCTCTAATTTTCATTGTTTCGAGGAAGAAAGTGTTTCACATTTTAAGCACAACTTTTACTCAGAATGTTTTGGTTTTTGTTTTTTAGTGTCTGTTATTTTTCTTTTCTTATTGCCTGCTCAAATAATGATTTTGAATTTTTTGGTTGGATTATTGCTGATTATCTATCTTTTCATTCATAATACTTAGGTTTTGTTATTCGTTATTTGTTGTTGTTGCGTAGGTGGGGATTTAAATCTTCAAGATAAAAATAACAACTTGTACAAATTTGGGCCACTTTCAATCGAATGCAACCATATTTTCCCTTTATTTTAAGTCACTCTACTCTTGTCTTCTCATATACATGTAAGAACGTGAACTCGTTAGCGAGAATCCACCTCGGATTATGATTTTTGTTGTGATAAGTTTTTATTAAGTTCTTCGAGTGACCTCTGGTGTACTGTTGAGAAGGCAATGGGATCTTTGCGCGGTGGTGGCTGAAGTTAGCCATTCAAACGTTGGTAATAAATTAAGCAAGTAAATTTGAAACCGGCAAATTTATATTCACTATTGAGCGCGGGAAAACATGGTGTCAGCGACAAGCGCGAATTTATACACCCACTGTTTTCGCACGCAAATTTATAATATAACCGACATTCACTCCTGCAAAATACTGCACATCACAAGGGGAAATATTCAGAAATTGCCAAGGGCCGGAAAAACATAAAACGTGTATGCGAAGCACTCACATGGAAACATCAGGAGCCACGACTAAGCGTGATGAAATATCACTCTAAAGAAAGTTCAACCTTAAAAGACGACATTTTCTCCAAGAAAATATGTCAATTAATATCTTATTTACGTTGCTCTTTGACTAACTTACCAACGCAGTTAATAAAGCAAGGGTTTCGTGCTCGGAAATTTCTCGAACGTCCACGCCTCTGTACACAGTTTCTCCGCCAGAAACAATATCAGGTTCATTTGTATTAGGTTCCTGAACAGATTGCGTGCAACCTTAATTCGAATAGATACTTTACGTCCATCGTAAATCAAAATATCATTTCATTGACGTGTATCTTTGCCAAATAGAACAAGCGTTAAATCATCAGCAGTCGTTGCAAGTTCCTGTGTAAACTACAATTAATTTGAGGGAGATGACACAAAAATAGAAATGTTTTGTACATTAAAAGTGAGCAGTGACAAGGCACTTTTATGAGATTCCCTTTCATATCATTGCCACACGGAAACTGTAATATTAGCCGCGACGTAATGATTCCTACATGTCCCTAAGATGTATGGTGACTGTTCCTATTTAACATGACTAACTTTTATTTAAGTTGAAATTATTCTTTTTGGCTTGACATTAATTGCGTCACTGACAAATTAAAAGTATCGTAGGACAGTCTACTAATAATAATATTTATAAATGAAAGGCAAGCAGGTTACTTTTTAAGGACAAAAACTAAGAGTCTACTTTTTAACGACCTTTAAAGTTAAAAACATAGTTTAAAAGATCTAATAAAACGCATTTTTTTTTGGAAAACAACTGAGAATTTCTGGGCAAACGTGAGATTATGTATGCAGAAAATACAGTCATTAAATTACGGATGATTAACTTTCTTTTATAGTGAACGAAAAATATAAATTTGTGAGTAAGATATGTTCAATATCTTTACCCTATATACTACTACATGCTACTACTAAAAGTGGCGTTGTTACTCGTTCATCATGTGACCGATACCTTAAAATCTAGCTCAATGTTTTTTGAACGTATCAACACTAAGATGGCTCTGAATTACTTTAATTCTACAGTTTTGCGTTGCAATACATTGGAGCGAAAAGGTGTTGTCTCAAACCGCAAATAAAAGCACGCGTATACTCCAGCCAGCAGGTGACGAGCTGTGTTGATCAGTCGCAATAATATTGGAAAGGTTATATCTCTAACTTATTCTCATTAAAAAAAAAAATTGAAAAGTAGCATGAGAACTGGTTACATGCAAGCATCAGTAATGTGACATTTTGAAATGCACGAAAATTGAAATACGCATAACCAGAAGAACGAAAAGTATCGGAAACTACTGCCAGGCACTTTGGTCAATCAGACTCGTCTATCTTGACATCGCCATTTATCCGGTTCTCATCTCTTATGAGCGCAATGACATATACTTACAAACATAACTTTTATCATAATAAATCGATGTTGAGCCCCTGGTTTCAATGGATATTTAAAATATAGTAAATGCATGGTTTTTATTACAGCGTGTAAGTGATCACGATTATTACTTTTTTGGAGCAAAAGGTTTTTTTTTTTAAAAAAAACTTTATAACATTTGAGGCCTTTTGCCTAAAAATATATTCACGAATAATATCGAGGAAAACTAGTGGAAATACTAGAATTGTTTTGAAATAATGGTAGCCGAGTGTTAAGTTACTATAATAAAAAGAGAAGAGAAGAAAATAGTTTTTAAATATAGTACTGCGTTTGACTTAAAGTCTCATTTCGAGGAACTTTTGAAAGAAGTTGTTACAATAACCGACTTGGCTTGTTTCTGAAAAAGAAACGACAGTCTTCAAATATCCATATACCGTAATAATACTTGGCGGGGGGGGGGGGGGGGCGACAGAAGGGGGGCAAGTTCCAATATAAGCCTCAATATAACGGACAATTGAAATAGTTTCATTCCATCTCCCATTCTTAAAAATATTTACTTCAGTTGAAGTACTACGAAAATGATCTTTTGATGAACACATCGAATTCCCGTATAATTCTAAAAGGGTTTTTATTCTCCCCTTGAGGTGTTTTATAAATTTATTATCTGGCATGGGTATTATTATTTCTCTACAAATTTCTTTTAACTAAACTGAAGTTAGCAGAAATCTTGGGAACTTAAAATAGAAAATATCTGCATGAGTTTCCCTTTTACAGATAGTCAGTGCAAACGCGGCGGCAGGTGGTACGCACCGTCTTTTCGTAATGCGCAAACACGGGAAGTGTTAGTATACTCCAGTCAATAGACCTTGTCACGGTTTTCGACGCCATCTTGCCGAGTAGGCAAACGCGTGAGAAATTACAGTGATTGTATGAGAATCTAATGACGAATAATTTCCGTAGAACGGCTGTTCTGAAAAAAAATATATGAATTGTAAACTGAAGCTACACTCCTAAGGATGCTGAAAAGGGGCGTTAAATGCGCTAGAAGACCTAGAACCACTTTTTAAAATTTTCTATACATTTGTCTATAAGAAATTCCCGGGAAAAATTACAGACAAATATATGGAAAATCTAAAGCAAGCCTCTGGATAAATTTAAGCACAGTTACGCCCCAAAAATGTTTAAGTACAATCCTGCGCTTTGTAGCTTTAGTTTACAATTGATATTTTTTTCAGAAAAATCGTTTTACGGAAATTATTCGACATTAGATTCTCATACAAACACTGTAATTTCTCACGCGTTTGCCTACTCGTCAACATGGCGTCGAAAACCGTGACAAGGTCTATTATAACTAAAGCAAGACTTGGCGTAAATTACAACTCTTTTTTTGATCAAACTCCAAACGATATCAGTCTTACCATTATTTGATATTTTTAGTTTCCTTGAGTTCAACATTGAATCTGATAAAGCATCAAGTTCAATCATCAACCGCGATTTAGAATCGGATTGAAAAGTTATGGTTCAGTTGACGGTTTCATTTCGCTACTTAACATATTGTTTTGATCCGAATCGATGGAAGCTTTTCTTAATCGATGGAATAGACATTTCACATTTTATACTTTTCGGTTAAAAATCACGGTCCTTTCACCAAAAAGGCTTGCTGCCATAGTCTTCTTTTCGATTTTTTTAAAAACTTTTAAAAAACTAGAAATTACTGCAACATTCTCGGGGTCTAAACGTGATATATTGTAGTCAGCTAATCCGTTGATACATATGTCTTCTTCTTACAGTCACTGAAACACTGCAACATTATGATGTGGTAGTAGCAGTCAAATGTGAGTTTCTTGAGAATGAATCAAAAGCTTTTTTAAAATTCATATTTGACCTTGAAATTCTTTCCCTTTTAAATTCATCCTGAATTATAAGGTTTTGTTGCAGTCTTAATTTAATTTCTCAGTTCCCGAAGATTTTTGCCACCTTGTACTTAAACAATTTTAAAGAAGGCTCAGCCACAAAAAAGCGTCAGTTAAGACTGATTCCTGCCTAGGACCGAATAATTTGAATAAAATCATGATCAATCACATTAGGGCTTCATTTTGCAAATTTTATTTTGTAATGTATAAAATACATCTTCCTGCTTTCAATAAATTTATTAAAATCTTACTTACCCGAACGAGGCAAATCAGATGTTGAGTTGACAAGAGCCCCTTGTCGCTCTCTCACTAACAGTCAGGTCCTCCTCAACTTTAGGCGTCCGTGAAAATAAAATAATATTTTGCCACTGATCCGTTGCATCTATGTGGCCACAAATATTATTTATTCTAAAACTCAAAAACCTTAGCCTCATACTTAAGTCAGTAAACATTAGGCTTATGAATAAACACTGCGTTGCAATCAAAATTTAATAATCTCAATATCCATGAAGTCGGTACACGTTAAACCAAAGATAATTTTGTTTTGTTGATCCCTGTTTCTTACTATTAATCTTTCTCGTTCCATGACCGTAGGAAAACACCCAAAACGGGACTGTTTACACTTGACTACTTCCTATTTTCTGAAAAATCGATACGTCAATGTCAAACAAGACCCCAAAATATCCAACTCGCTTATGGGTACTTATAAATAATTTCCAATCAGAATAACTTCTATATGATGTATAGGCTTTTATGGAGGGCCAGTTTTGTAGATGACAACTGCGGATCACATCGCGAAAAAAAAAGCAAATTCTATTATTTTAGTATCTCACCGGAGTGGTGCATGTTACCCGTTTAAATAATTATATAAATTCTCAATTTCTTTTAGATTTTATTTCAATGGTATTTTTGCCGACAAGCAGATACCTTGAAAGAAAATACTGTATTGTTTTCAAGAACATAGCATGCGACCACCTTAATGAAGGATAATGCAATAAAGGCAAGCCGATATTTCATGGCCAAAATTAAACCTATTGTTTGATTGTTTCGCAGTTAATAACCAGCGTGTTGACTGATCTTCTTTTTGCCCGCAGAGAAAGCAAATGTTCGATTACTTTAACTTTTCTGTTTGTCGTTGTCATTCGACTCCGGACACGAGGTATTATTTGTTTTCTTTGCCCAGGGAAAACAAGCGAATTAATTATATTAAATTGTTTATTGCTATTTATTATAGTTAGTTGATATGAATTATAAATAAATGAATAGCTTAAATGCACAATTTGATCTTGGCAGGCTGTACCTTTTAGGACTACTTTGCAGCTCTGGAAAGTACCTCTACAAGACTACCGACCGTTTAAGGTTACAGAGCTAAATTAAATTTTTAACCGTGAGCATGTTCCATTTTGTTTGCTGCAAACAAGGAATTTTTTTTCTCATGCCATAGATAATGGAAAAATATTATATGTAGTCCAAGAAATGAGAAAAGTTTTGTTTCATTAAAACATATATTAAATTTCGTCAAGCCTAAAAGCGCAGCTCCAGCATAAGACTGTCCCGTTTACAAGAAACAATTAACTTTTTACCATCGAATAGAAAAATAACAACAACAACAACGACAAACAAACAAACACATTTGAATAACCGATCTATTGATTAATTTAATTTTTTAAGATATAGGGCCCCTATAGAGACCAGCGTTAGAGCTGAATGGGTTACCCTGTAAATAAAGTTTTACTTTACTTTACTCTACTTTATCTAGAGCTTTACTTTCACACGCGAAAAATGCTTACTTTATAGCACTCCAAATAGACCCTTCCAGGGTTTTTTTTTATTTTTTTATGAAATGGGACAGTTACGAAGATACCAGAATCTACGGCTGTTTGTATGGTGGTGGGTGGGGGAGGGGGGGGGGGGGCGAGTTTGTACCCCTCCACCATACAAACGTCTGTAAAACTCTGCGACTTTAAGGAGCTATACCTTCGTTAGTTTTCAACACATAATTTTCAAACTTGGCAACTTTACTAATTTTAGGGCGCTCATTCCATTGGCATCGAAGGATTTTCCCTAACTTGTCCATGCACGTCAAAAGTTGAAAAAAAAGTCTTGGAAAGGTCTATGATAACTGAGGTTGTACATGTAAGTTTGAATTATGCCATAAACCACCAAAGCTAATCCGTTCCCAGTTGAAAATGCCGCCTAGTTAAAGTCAACTATGGAGTTTGAAAAAAAGTACGGCTCAAATTAACCATTATCTTTTAGAGTTAAAGATGTCATGACCGCGACTGCACGAGAACACCAGAAACTCCAGAAAACTAGAACTTCCTGCTCGCGCATATTTTGCCAAAAATTTTCCTTGCCGTCTTATTGCATTACTATGACGTCAAACTTCCTAAGTTCTTCTTTTTCTTCTGGACGTGGTTAAGTTCCTTAGGAGTTCACTGACTCCAGAAGAATTAAGATACAACTGCCTGAGCGATTTTAAGTGACTTGCGATGAAGTTTGCTAAACGCGAACACACCCTTTGCGTAACTTATGTTTACGCTGCTGTCGCACCCGAGGTAGTATCTTCACTAACCGTCCCCATTTACAATTGTAGGCCTTGCCCATAAATTAAATGAAGTTTCCTCTTGCGCCACGACAACGTAAGAGGCGAAGAAAACCAGAGCGAAACTCTTCATTCATCCCTGCATACAGAACGGGGTTAACGGAACTGTTAAGATATACCATGGTACTACCTAGAGTGAGAAGTTCTTTGAGATAACGTGATCTTTGTCCTGATCCAAACTCGATCCATAGCCAAACAATTTGATTGGGCAACATACATATTGCGTAGAGAAGAACCACTGCTACGAGCATCTTGACAATTTTAGTATTTCGTTCCAGTCGCTGCATCATTTTACGAGGAGCAGCTGCGGGGCTTCGAGGTGAGAAGGTTAGCCGAGCTTGACTTGGCACGACGGTCGATTTTCTTTCAATATCTGGTGATTCTGATACCGAGGGAAAATCACTGGGTAACTCCGGAGCCAGAAGAGAACTCGAAGGAACTGTGAGTGTTGAGGGGTTTTTCGAGACGTCAGCCTTTCTAGCAAAGCGCAAAGCCTGATTTCGCAACTTCAAAACGACTTTACTGTAGGCAAGGGCAATAATTGTCATAGGGATGATAAATTGAGTTATAAAGAGTCCCAGAGTGTAGGCAGCTCTAGCTGCATCGCTGGGCCACACTTCTTCGCAGTAGCCGTTTTTCATCTCCAGCACAAGGAGATAAGGGATCACCAGAACAAAGGACACAGACCAAGTAATGCCGATGATAATTGCTGTTTGCTGTGCAGTGAATCGAGGCTTCCAGGGATACACAACTGCTCGGTATCTAAGAAAAGACAGAAAAAAAGACTAACTATAATTTAATATTTGCCTTGGTAGGCCAAAACAGCTATATTTGAGTTAATCTGAAATATTAGAAAGCCAATTCTCGTATTTACTCGAACAAGCACTGCGGCACTTATTTAATTTTTCGTGCTTCCGGTGCGGCGCTTATTCTAGGGCGGCGCTCTGATTAACTTTTCCACTGCATGTGCGGCGCTTATCGGGGCGGCGCTTATTCGAGTAAACACGGTACATACTAAAATGTGAGTGCTTCTCGTCTCAGTCTTTGAGTGGATCGTTTGGCAGCCCCATGTGCAGCACACTTTTGGGATTAAAATGTTTCAGAGGCCTTATTGAGCGGATACGCAAACTCTGTCATTGTAATCACCAACCGAAACCTTGAATCTGTTGAAAGGGAGTTCTAGTTGGGTTACGTTATTTAAAATCGAAAGTTCGCGCGAGAGTTTTAGCAAAACTGACTTTAACCTTAATTACTAGTAAGTAAAAGTAAGTAAAGTAATTCTTGTAAAATGTTTTATAATATTTATAGTTAAAAGCCTATTTTCGATAACCTTATGCCCTTTTTGGTAATTCTTTTGTTAGTGTAACTATAGCATAGTCAACAAGTTAAGTTTATACAAATATATAAACATATCTACTAAAAACAAGAGATTCTTGTAGAATATCACGTTGAAAAACTGGATTGCCTTGCCTCTCTTCTTGATTTAACCTTAAAAAATTTGTTACCAAGAGGAGCCGGTGGACGATGAAATCATAATGGAAAATATGTGTGATGTATAAATGTCTTTATCACCTGTCATAACTGATGGCTACAAGTGTAACTGATGAACACGTGGTCACTGACGTCATAGTGGGCCAAAGTAACTTGCACATAACAGGACCTAGGAGCCACCGAGGGAATGTCAGTTTGATAACAACTTCAAACGGTATGCAAAGCAGAGCTACAGTCAAGTCAGCAACGGCGAGGTTCACCAGCAGATAGTTGCGGGTAGTACGCATGCGTGGAGTCCGTGCAATGACTAGACACACAAGAGTGTTTCCAAAGACGCTGACGACAAATATTGCCGCAAAAATGGTGTACTGTAAAGTTACAAGCCATTCACTGGATGCGCCACCTTCATCCTTCCCAGCATACGTGTTGGGACTTGATGTTGTCAAGTTGGAAACGAACGTGGTGCGATTCATGAGTTCAGAGTTTTTAAGTGTAGGCTAAGCGTCAAAGCAATATCTGGCTGTCTTAAAAATATCGTGTCGTGTCTTTGTCAGATGCTTTGGACAGGCAATCCTTCTACTGCACTTTAACTACTCTGAAAATACACAAAGAGACCATGATAAAACGGTTGATAAATTGCAGTATATAAAATTTTATGGCCTAGTATATGATTTTTAAACCTACCGATTGAAAAGCCTCACTCAGTTTTTTAAATATCATTAGATGCGCCTGCAATTACTTGAGGCAATGAAAATATTGTAAAAGCTTTTTTCAGTTTTGCTCTCAGGGTAGTAAATAGGATAGTAAGAAGCCTGCCTTTCACGTCATACTAAATCTACGCGATCAGGTCGAAAACCTACTGAATTGAATTATTCAATATCCAGATACCTGATTTGAACTCGTACACTGTTGCTGTCGAACACGGGTATACGTAAGGTACGGAGCCACATTCATCTTACACAAACCCTTTTTAAAACTTTCCTTTGCTCTCAATTCCGTGACTGAGGTTTTTTACACCTGTTGTTAAAAGCTTCATAGATTCATCATTTTTTCTATTTAAATAGTAATAATATACAAGCACTGAGCGCTATTTTATGTTTCCGCCCTGTATGTTCATGCATGCTATGAGAAGTTATTCCGAACATTAGTGTATATTATTTTACTTCTAGGCCGAACTTGATCTTTTTACCGCCTACTGTCAATGTGAGGACGACAGGTTTATCACACTCAAAAGATCTATCTTATCTTTCAACGCGCTAATGGCCCATTCAGGCTATTAAAACATTGCTTTAAGGGAAATGCGTAAGGATTAAACAAATGTGTTTTTTTCCCCGACAGTAAAACAAGCGATTGTGTTCGGTCTTGTTCTTTCAACGATTCTCTGCAGTGAATCGTTTCGCAAAGGTATTATATTAAATTAAACATTCACGCTAAAGAAAAAAGGAAAAAGAAAAAGAAAAGAAAAAAAACAAAACAGTGGGGTAACTTAAATATGATGCGCTAATCACGATCAGTTACTCGCGATCGGTCTTTTCAAAGGCTTGTCAATACTTCTTTACCAGCAGTCGATGCTGTACTTAACAGTCGTCAGAGTCATTAGAAGTTCGAATGCTGTTTTGGCTAGTTTGAAGGGGAAGGGATTTTGATTAGCAATAGCCGGCACCTTGGCTCTGATCAAAAGCATATTAACTGCAAGACTTCTGTTACAGCCTGCTGTAAAATTGTCCTTCGCATTGCATGTGTTCGCCGGTATTATTTAATGTATGAAAGATGGATATCGCCGAGATGAGGCATCTTTTATTAAAAAAAAATTAACCACCATGTCCTTCAGTGTTCGACGTAATGCTCTTAACCAAACCGCACATGCAACTTCAAGAAATGCCTTACGCCCAAATTATGGTGTTAAATTTTCAAGACAAGCTGAAAAAATGATTGTACTTTGTATTTTTTGACACCGTACCCACATGAGCTCAATGTGCCCAGTTGGCTACGGTTTTTAAATATATCCAATAAATTTGTCAGCAGTTAACTAGAGAATTTCTGATTTAGGTTCTTGAATATTTATGAATAGATTTACAGTTGCAGTAGTATAACGCGGCGATTAATTGGTCGGGACATAGATTTTTTTCTACGAACAGCAATGACTGACGGAAGAGTGATACTTCATTCGGCTTGAAATAGATCCCAATAATTAGAAAATGTTTTTTGAATGATAAATGATTTTTTAGTCATGTTTACTGTGTTTTAAAGACGTTTTATACATGTACCTGATTGAAAATTTGACAGTGAATGTACGCAGCAGTAGTGTTTTTCAATTCATATCAAGCAACAGGGATATATATCGCGAGGCCAGAAAGAAGATATAATTCCCTTAAACTAGTTTGCTTCCACTTCCGTGGTCATTTATCAAGGAGTAAAAAGCAGCTTTAACGTTGGCAGATGAGACCGGCAAACTCACCAACATAAGACAACATATAAATGACATGTCAGGTATATCATAGCCAACAGCAGGTAATTTCGCATATCACCGTTGTGTGGGTGTTGACACTCGTCCGAAATGAGTCAAAGCACTTGTGACTGTAATGTTCTACTTCCTTAAAGGCAACTTTCAGTTGACAAATATGTACGACATATATTGAAATGACAGATATTAAAATGAAGGTAGACGAGAATAGAATGTATAAGAAACAATGAATATTTATACGAGGGTCTCTCGGAATAATGTGGTTCTCAGTCAGTGAGAGATGTAGGTGTGATCGATTTCTCCCAATAGGGTTAGGACCTGTGACCTTCTGTCCCCGGCAGTTCGAAAGCTCCGCTGGATAAATCGTCATGGAGTGGATACCATTGAACCTCTCCACAATGGCCACCTTGGTGACAGTGGAAATTGTCTGTTATGGAACCGGAGATTGGCCGTTACGGGGAGGTAGGGGTTTAATATGACACCTCTTCTTTTATATTCTCGGGAGTACAGCATGTTCATTGTGCCACGTTCACGCTTACTGCAGCCTATGATAATAATCTTATCATAAATAAAAAATATGGACAAAATGTTGACAAGACAAAACGAGAAAGGTTCGCTACATTCGCTGTAAGTATTATAGGCAATTCATGTCGATTGCAGCAAACAAATGGAACACAATCAAACTGTACGACATCATAAAAATAGCTACAGAAACTTAGTGTTTTGAATGCAAATGTCGATTACTGAACCAGTTTGTAAAACATTCGCGTTTAGAATTCCAGGTATTTCACTTATTTTTTTTTTTCAAGTGAAATAAAGTTGTCAAGGGTTGTGCGCTTTAGCGAGATCAGTCACGCGTTTTGCTAAGCACAGTGGTAACTTGACTTGTATCATGGATTAGTTGATTGGAACGAACATTCTTGACTTTTTTCATCACTTGCTGAAGAAACGTAGTCGAGAGGTTATTTTTAATAAGTAGTTTGGGACACGCTTTAGTCGGTACGTTGCCGTTGAAGAGAGAGTTCAACAAGAACAAGGGTGAATAACGGAACATTATTCTTTGTTGACAAGAGTCAATGTATGGACTGTACGCCGGGACAAAAGTAGTAAGAGTGGTTCGCTTGTGGAGGTTCGACTGAAAATGTAAGGACGATATCTGATTGGTCACAGGTCAGTATTTAATTATTTCAACTGATGGAAAAAAAGACAAAACAAAACAAGAAACACGATGGTCTATTTAAGGCTGTAAAGATGTACTTGCACTTTTATATTCTGTACTCTTGTTTGAAAATTCTTGCAATTGAGTAAAGGTTTATCATTTAGGCTTTTGCCTAAAAAAACTCCTACTTGTTGTTCAATATGATCTTAATTGATCTTCTCCCCCACTTTTAATCTTTTGACAGACAATTATTCTTTCCTTTTGTAGTTTACATTGTAGGCAACTGACCTTCGATTTTCAAAGGTTTAAAATACACTTTTTTGAAAAATGATATACAGCAGTTTCTGATGAAGGTATTAAAAGATATCTGAAGTGTTAATTCGTGTTATTTCATAGTAAGTTCATTTTCAAAATGTATACACTTAGGAACTAACCAAATTTTTGGCCATTTCAGATAATTTTATAATTCAAATCTGCTGAATTTTGTTGCTCTTTTAGCATTAAGAAGAAAAATAAAGAAAAGAATGAAAATTACATTTGAAAAGATGTAGGTTGAAGAACTGATTCCACTTTAGAAACTGATGAAAATGAATCACAAAGATCAGGACTGCGACGTTCTTAGTGTATAGTTTCAACTATATTTTCAGATCTCATTATATCTATCGGGAGCCAAAAGAAAACAGCAAAGGGGATTAATTTGCGCTGAAATTATTTGGGCCAGAAATACTGCCATCTGAACCAATGAGCGTTAAAGGAGTCAGATTGAACAATAATGAAATTGGTATGAATAGAGATACACAATTGACAAGCAAGAGAAAAATCGGTTCATTTTCGTTTTGTTTAAACTATAAAATCTGGAAAGTCCCATAAAAAATATTAATAATCCCGCTTCTATTAGGGACAAAATTCTAAATTAATCTGTAAACTTGAATAATCGGAGGGGGTTTTAAGAATTGTTAGCCGAGTCACTTGGTCTGCTATGTTTACTTTTGCATAAGGAAACCCCACAAGAAAAATAATTCATGATTAGCTATGCCATTTTACTAGATTTCAAAGAGAACAGAATATGATTTTGTGCTAGGGAAAGCCAAATTTCATGAGGAACTTTAAACTATAGCTCTAGCCCGGGTAACTTTTCAATGCTTAAAAATCAAATTATCGCAGTAACAAACCTGAACAACGAAGGAACGCTTGCAAGGTTTGAAAAAGAATCTTTGCCACACAGAGTCTGTGAGAGTCTGTCACTGCAGTCGAGTCGCTGGTAGTATGGCACGAATTTTTTCAACATATATCAGGCAAAACATGAACAGGCAAACACACACTTTTCTTCGCTTTAAGTTGCGTTAAGAACTCATTTTGACCTTTTGATTTTGCCGCAACCTTTTCACAGTTCTCAGTTAATTTTCGATTGAAAAGGGTAACGACAGTGCAAGAGAGAGAGATTACTCACCAACAATTGTTAAATCCTATCCAAACATTTATATTCCTTAAACGACCTTACCATAGACAAAACCGTCTACAGTTTGTGGTAAATAAGGCACCGTGCATCTTTGAAAGCCTCAAAGAAAAAATCCTTATGCACTGACAATCAAGCTCGCGTTGGAACAGTTAATGAGATACTTTATGCAAATTCAGCAGTTTTTAACTTCAGTCATTTAACATGTTTGAAATATGAAAAAAAAAACTTCCTTTTTTTATTAATGACTCAGCTTTTTACCTCCAAGGATCTCAAAAGAATATCAGCTGTCTCGTTTTTCTACAGTATGTCAAGTAAATTCGACAGAAGCCACGTCTGTTCCGGAGGAAGATATTTAGTAGCTGCCATTTAATATTAAGATCGTGTTCTCGGAAGGTATTATGTTATTTAAATGAAAAAACTGGAGTGACAAAAGATTGCCAATTTGTGTTCTTTTAATTAGTATTCTTTGTCTTTCGTTTTTGTTCTCCTAAAGTCCAATATTAAAAGTAAATTGATGTTTGCCGACCTAGGGTAAACACATCAAGTCGATGTGAGAAATGTGAAAACTACGAACATTAAAAAGACGGCGTTTTTTATTTCCCTGGTTAGGAATATTTTCTGCAGCTTTTCCTCGAAAAAGAAAATACTTGTGTCTGGCCAGTGGAATACACAACTAATCTGCACAAACGAACACTAAAACGATAAAAATACGGATGAAATAGTTTAAATATGATAATCTTTGAAAGACGAATAGTCATGGTGTCTTAGGTCTTACATAAAACCAATCCATCTTGATTTTTTTAAAGATACATAATCCACCTTTTTCGATGAAGCGAATTTTTTACCCGTGCTTTATTTGTGTCACTAAGAAAATCATTTCATATCCAAGGCAATGATCACCATTTTTAACACTAAACTGAACGGTCTTTCTAAGATAGCATTAGGCCGTGGCTTTAGCTGCTTTTAACTGTGTGATATTGTATTAGAAGCCGTTTTAAATGCAATATAGCCTATGCCCAACTTACACTTCATTTCTCACGCATCTACAAAATTTATCTCCATCCTGTCTAATCACTCCAGGCAGGTTTTGCTCGCAATTCAATGCGTCGTCATTGGCGTTTTTAGCCATAAAACACATCCTAAACCGTTTTAAAAAATGAAATTAATCTTCCTTGTTATACCTGACTAATTACGGACCACGCCGATTATTCTGCTTATCATAGCTGGAAACATGTATATTTTGATTTTTAAAAATCCAACGCAAGATTTGTATCAAAACAGAACATTGCTAAAATTCAGAAATACATTATTTCTTTCGGTATATATTGGCACACTTCATTCATGCATCAAAACCTACTGATATTTTGAAACAGTTTGTCAATATGAAAAATATGAGTTGGTAGATCAACCTTAAATGTCACTGACGATAAAAGTTAGGGTTTTTAGCTAGACATATCAGTGTATAGTTTTTTTGCGAATGACGGTGTCACGTATCCATTTAAGAAATATTGTTTTCGAGTAATTGTTTCAAGTAGACCATTTCCTGGGTTAAGTGAACCTACAATGGAAAGTCCTCTTACTGATTGTCTTTACCTTAAACTGTAAATTTGACTACAATAATTTACATTCGAGACGTCGGTGTGCACGGGGTAGTATACTGCTACTATTACAATTACAATTCAAAATCCAATATGTAGTAGGAATAGTGCCCCGGAACACTGACCTCAGTCAAAAACAGCTGTTTTATTGGACTAAAATTCAATAAACTGTGCAATTCAAATGCTTTAATTGTGGTCAAAAATTCCTCCTAAAGTTTACGAAACTGCGGCTTCCTCTGAGGCTACAAACCGCTTTAATCATGAGAAAGAGGTAAAAGGTCGTCTTATTTTTCTTATGACTGCGCTAGTGAACAATTCGAGCAACTGTTGCGTCACTATGACCACACTGACGCACGCTTCTTGCATTTTGGTAATTCTTGAGAAGCCAGTAAGAGAAAAAAATCTAAGCATCCTTTCATATTTGTAAAAAGAACGGAAACCTACTGCGTCAGTAGCTGAAGTTTGAACGTGGTGGTAAAGCGCGCAACATTTTTTTCGACCAGGAGAGGATAATTTTCAACTCATTAATGTTGAAAACCGAGTTGCCTTATTGCCCGTAAGACAAATTCAAAGCAAGGGGCACACATACACCAACCCATCCGTTTATCTTATTGCCTGTAGCCTGTTCCCGCTAGACTCGCAGATAGTGGGGGTCGAGCGTTAGGGAAAAGCACGCGTAAATATGAGAGCGTAATCTGGCCCTGTTTGCGCTTTCTCAATTTTATGGACCCGACTATCTCGGAGCCTGGAACACGCTGTGTTGCCTGTTGTTCCATAGCTTTCAACCAACAGAACGTTTTCACATGACGTCACGTTTGCCATTCACCGTTTTCACAAAGACCATAATGCACCTTGCTTATCCTCTCACCCCCCGCCCCCCCCCCCCCCAAAAAAAAAAAAAAATGGCATAACCATTGTCTTTTCCATTTCTTTTGGGACGACTGTAATACCCAGGAGAAATTGGAAACAATGGTTACGCAAAATGTTGGGGTAAGCAAGGTGCATTATGGTCTATGTGAAAGTGACCATGAATATTGGTGTCACAAAACAATGAAACGGCGGCCATGTTGACGTCGCACGCCAACCCTGTGGGGGTTGAATTTTTCCTTATGTAAAAACGTTCTTTTGTTCCAATAAATTGGCATAGCTGCTGGCCACGTGAAAGGCTCTATTGCTTTTTTTGATGTTACGTCTCTTTATTACACGACTAAATACAACTTCTGCAATTTTATAATACATGCCGAGCCTCGTAATAAATAATAACTAACTATATACAAATAAGAAATTTTGTAAATGTCTCGGACAGTGGAGGTTTAGGAAAGACAGGTCCATTGTTAGACGATTCGGACCCATGATTGAACAGTGGTTCTCCAGACAGCAACATTATCCTTTGAAGTCTACTAAGTATGTTCATTGTCCAGCCGCGAATACTTCTCAAATCTGGCACGAACCAGGACATTCCAGCGTGCAATTGCCATATGCCATACTGCAATCAATACAACTGCTGATTGGCTGACATTGCGACATGCAGGCTTTCCATTGAGAATGACAGCAGCTGACACACACGGCGGTACTGTCGAGATTGGGCCTTGGGATGGCTTGAACAGCAACCATGCTGGCTGTAAACACCATTACGACTAGTGAAACTACGGTGATATCTATCTTTGCGGCCTGGAGAAAACAATAAATTGATTCATAAGTTCGTCCACCGGTTCATTTTCCTTACGTCTTCAAGAATCAGAGACCGGTTATGTTTTGTTACTAACAATCGCGTAAGCTAAGGATAGCAATAATTCAAGCATATGCTTTTTATCCGCGGATAACGAACCGGCTACTTGTTAATTAGTTAACCCTCGGACGTACAAGCAAATTCATACCCCCACCGTGGTACAGGGGGGATGATGGATGGAACCCCTCCCCGGAGTTTTTGATATGTTGCAGTATTTGAAAACGATTTTGCCTTAAGTGGAAAGCCTTTGATCTTCTTAACAAGATGAGGTATATTTTATGAATGGTGGAGCTGCTTGAGGCCTGTGACGTCACCAGGAATGGTAGTCATCTTGGCCGCCATCTTGGCCGCCATCTTGGATTTTACCAAGAATTGGAAATGTCAGGTTAAAACCGCGAGAAATGGTAATTTTTTATGCTTCACATGAAAAATAACACATAAATAAACACTTTGAAAGATTTTAGCCACAAGATTTACTTTTATTGTTGAAAGAAGTTGAAAAAACATGTATTTTCACCAAAAAATTTGCTTGACCACCCCATTTTATGACGTCATATCTCGTAACCATAGTAACTTACCATCACTAAACTCTTCTCAAAATCTGCGAGAGGGATGAACGAAGAGCTACTGAAATCGTCAGTTGCTGATGTTCTATCCTCTAGGAAAAAACTCAAAAAAACCTTATGGGGGGCCGGGGGGATTCTTGTACGTCCGAGGCTTAATCCGCCCGTCTCGGAAAAGTCACCTAGTAAAGAATGCGATTATGGCTCGATCTTCGATTCGTTACTAATGATTTTAAGATTCTCTTGGACTTTAGCCCCATTCAGCAACTACAGGGTGGTACAGTCAGAGAGGCTCGATCAATTAGTACTAGTTTATAGTCGGTGTTTTGTAGCTTTTATCGGTTCGAATTTAAATAAGCCGGCCAAAAATGCATGTTACATATAGATGCATAATCGTCAATAAGTAATACGATAATAAGATATATCCACCACAATTTCCTCATAAAAACAAGTTGAGAAAGTTATCAAAATACGTCAAAGTTTTACTGAAGATAATTAAAGACTTTTTATGTTGTTATCGTTGGATAGTTCCGTCCAAAATGCAGTTTATAATCAACTTCAACAATGCATGCAAAAATTAAGGGTATGAATTGCCTTAAGAGAAGCACAAGAAATTCTTACCATGATTGTTCCTGGTTAGTGTTGTTACTGCAGATTCTAGCCTTTCACCTCTTGCTGCTCAATGCAGATTTTCTGATCTGTTAGCAACTAGGTTACAGACGTTGGCTTTTATACATTTCACTGAAGTTGGCAAGGTGTGGGCCCGAGTACGTAATTATGATAACCTTTTGCAATTTCGGCGCCATATTTAGGCTTTTCCGGAAGCCAATTCAAGAAGCATTTTTTTGTGTTTCCTTAAATTATGCCATAGCTATGTAGAATTAATGCCGGCGCCCTTCCATCTGTAAACCAAAACAAATACTCAAAGTCAGACCACTTCCCGAAAAATCCTTTCGGAAGAATAATTCCATCAGTTCTCTTCAAAAACAAAATTATTTTTTAATTTCTGTGCCGTCCTTTCGTTTTATTGCCTCTTATTAAAGGAAATATTAAAGAAAACCTGGACTGCGGAAAATATTTTGATATCTTTGCCTACGTAGAACACTTGATTCAACAACCCACGAGTAGTTGATCAGTGGGTGAAATATTTCAGCAACAAATAAACATACTCTATTGAGGTTTCGTTGTTGTCTCACGTCAGTATTTTTTGCACTTTTTCTTGCTAAACGTACTAAAAATTTCATAAATCTCGATTTCGCAAGATGCTGCATTACGTGAAAAGAAATTGAAAAGGAGAAATGGGCCAGAAATATCAGACCTTTCGCTTCGCACATGTTTTTTGGCAAAAGAATTTCACATATTATTTTCAATTAATTTGTGACATGTATTTGACCTTCTGTCATCGATATGGTCAGTTCTTACGTGAAACGCCGTTAGCAACGAATCCTATAAGCTACAACATAATCCAGTTACAACAAAATATTTTGATTCATGCGGTCCGTAACCAGGTGCATTTGTTTAAGAAATCCTTTGCTTACAAGCTCTACGGAAACGGTATATTAAGATTTGCGGAAAAGGGGGTAATAGATTCCTCGGCAAGAATTTCATAATTATTTTTGAATCCAAAATCAAAGTGGCTGACCTGCAATGGAACGACGCAAAGAAGTGATCTGTTGGCAGTATGTCTACAGGAAAAAATTGATCCCTAAGGGGGAAAAGACGACTGCATTTGAGATGGAACGTTTACCCCAGGCGCCACGGCTACCTTTAAATAACAAAAACTTCGTACAGACCACGTATTAAGTAAACATAACGGTGCTAATTTTTTTGATGAGAAAGAAGTGCAATGGAGTTTCCCGTAGCCTGCGAAAACATCCGTTTCTCCTCGCTCTTCGTAGTCGTTCTCGTCCTAGAATCTAGTTAGGTCTCTAATTATTCCCTCTTTGATCCAGAAACACAGGCTGCAAGATCAGGAGATCAAGAAATCACCACGTGTGTCGCTTGATAATTTCTATGGTTGGCAATGATTCACTCCTTCTCAAAGAATGAATTGAAATCAGTAGTTGTATTGTCAAATAAAACAGAGGAAAATCCTGAACCTTTAGAGAAGACACACAGTTATAAGAAAGTCCGGCGACATAATGGTTAAGGGCTAATAAAAGTCCTCCGCCATTGCCAAACATTACAAGAACATGCATGGGACGATCTCTTAGGACCTGCTAAAACGTTTCGAAGTGCTTAAGAAATGCAGGAACAAATTTGACTGTTTAGGTGCGAAATGCTTTTCATAAGAACCTTAAAGACAAATTTCAACGAGCTATCAGACTCTATTCGTGCGAAAGAATAATCTTCGCACCCTGTTATGTTAATTTTCGCGTCACATCGCTTTGCATGATTAAAAAAAATTTCCTTGATAATGGATTCATGACTACTCTGAAACGTCGGATTTTATCGCTCGTTTTTACCGTTTTATGTCTTAAAGCATTGAATTCCTATTATTCTTTCGCTATTGAAATGATCATGAGAGTGGCCGAGTGTTAAACACGCCTGTACTTTAGAGGAGTTCGTGTACAACCAATAGTTAGCTCAGTTGCTCCCTTGTCACGATTCTATTTCCCATCTTAGGCGATCAAACAGACAACCTCGTAAAACGCACATTGGTTCCTATCTACTAAATTTTGACTAACCAGCTTTCAATCCTAACAAAAAAAACGAAATAATAAAAACAAAACAAAAAAGAACCAAAATACAAAAACCAAAAAGCTGAGGAAAGTAAACGTTTATTATGCTTTACGTTTAAATTCATTTCATAGTTTAAGACCTTACTGCTTTTGGTGCTCTTTCTTATCGTTCTTACTCATTTTTGCTCAGATTGACCAGATCTTCTGCTCACATACACTGTTTACAGGTAGCCTTTACGACACCTGAGGGAGGATCATCTATATCAAGATAATAACCCATCTAGCCCGGGAAAGGTTGGCCGTACAACCGGGGTCTACGTTCCCTACTCTTTTTTGAACAGAGGTGTGGGTTCTTTTACGTCCCACAAACCAGATAAGTGAAAGTTCTGTGAGACAGGACCTACGGTTTTTCGTTTTCGTGCTTATCAGAGGAGACTAGAAAGTCTAAGCGTTTGCAGATGTCATTACAAAGCAGAACCTGGGTGTTGGTCCGGCCGGGGTTTGAATTCGTGACCTCTCGCTCAGCAGGCCGCTCAGCATATCGGCGCTCTCCTAACTGAGCTAACCAGTGCTCTTCATTAGAAACTCATTGTCACCAACCAAACATAAATCAACAAATCAATAAATAATAATATTATCATTCATAATAATAAGAAAGCACCAAAAAAATGTCTTACATAATCAAATGGAAGTATCGCAAGAGATAAAAATGCAAATTAATAGAAAACAAATACAGTTAGTTTCTAAAAATGATAATAATTGAGCTCGAGCTATCATCAACATCGAGACGTCCCAGTCATTCAGGCAGTCGACGGTTTATAAAGAGAAGATTCGTCATAATTCTCGTATCAATAAAATCTTTTGATTAAAAACTTTGAAGTATGGCTTGAAATATAGTGCCTTTTGTTTCATAGTGAAGCACGTCATCTGATGAGTGAAGTTAGATTTTAATTGCCACCAGCTGATGAAATACTAAAACAAGTTATATAATCCTGGCTTTCCATATGTTTTTTCCGAACTAATAGTTTAGGCTATTAAAATATGACCTTGGCAAACCAGATTGTGTTTATTACTGCTTCCCTATCTTCTTACATTCTTAGTCTGAGAAATTTTACGAAAACAGGGTCAGAAAAAACAAATACTCACGACGCCGTAACGCCTTTTCTGAGACAAGGGAGGAGCTGCGGGTCGAAAAAATTCAACAGCATTGTTCAAAACAAAAATATCTAGACATATTTTTGCTGCTATTTCACTCATTTTATTTCTTGAAAGTAAATGAATAATTCAAACTTTTTTTTTTACTATTGTTTCCTGGAAGGAAGGGTGATCTTCTCAACAGCCAGTCAAGTAAGCTAATCACCTCTTATTCTTCAGTTGAAATTTCTAGCACAACATTTTCAGCTGTTGAACAAAGCAATGTTATATTTTGAAACCATGGCAACTGCTATAGTTAAACCGCCACAAAACCGCACTTCATGATGGTTGACTGTCAGTGTCCCAATGCCTCAGCGTCAAAAAGACATTTATAAAAAAGTCCATTTCCAATTAAGCCATTGAGCAGGAAACTTGATATAATCAAACTCCTCTTTATTTTGCAGTAACGTTTGGAAGGAACATGTCGGTAAGTCTTTTCTACCCTTTACTATAGCATTGTTCTCTGTAACCGTCTATCATTACATCTCTAAAGTTGGTACTTAATTTCACGCGTATGCTTTTGGCAAGACAGTATTTCGCGGCGTTTTACTTTAATTTGTGATTTCATTCGGGCAAATATCATAAATAGGGCATTAAATTTCGCGATTCAGGCATTATAAAAAAAAGTCGGAACTCTGTTGGAACCTTTTTTAAAAGGAGATTCTCATCTCCATATGTAAAAGCTTTGTTTCCCAGCAGAAAACAAAACAATGGAACTTATCAGTAAAAACCATTCAATAGTTTTAAATTTGTATTCATCGATACATATCCTCTATGTGTAGTTATTGTTGTTGTTGTTAAATTTCGCGTTTTTGTATATTTATATTTTGCGAGGATTAGTATTTTAATCGCGAAATTATTGATCCGCAAAATTAAGTAGCAATGAGGTCTACCATATAAAAAAAATAAGTAAGAGGAAAAGA
Organism: Porites lutea; assembly: GCF_958299795.1. Classification (NCBI taxonomy): domain Eukaryota; kingdom Metazoa; phylum Cnidaria; class Anthozoa; order Scleractinia; family Poritidae; genus Porites; species Porites lutea. The sequence continues at coordinate 4,367,005 of NC_133209.1, forward strand.
AATGAAACCATCAACCCTAAAATAAATTTCGTTGAAATGTTTAATAGAACCGAAGAGATGATAAATAGCTTTTAGTCTCGATATCTCCAGCGCAAAGCAAAAGGAACTCGGACTTCGTTCAAACATATGTTGAACTAGTGAGCAAGTTAAGTTTGACTTTGAATAAGCGCTTTTAGGTTTTTTTCAGTGTTCAAAACGTACTACCCTCTTATTTTCAGATGAGACACTTGGTTTAACGGTGCACCGGAAGTGTTTTTATAACGTTTATCCTATCTCGTTTTCAGTCTCCTATGTCGTGGTCTGCGCCGCAGACGAAACTAATCTCAGGTTAAGTCCGTCTGCGAAACAGTGAAGGTATTCTTTTTCCGGGCTCCCACCTGTGTACCGGGATTTGAGTACGCGTCATGATTGGCGGTTAAAAAAAGCCATTGTTGATTTGCCAATAAGGATGAAAGGAAATTCGAAATGCACTTCAGGATTAAATTAAGTCCGTTAGGGTCTTAGCGATACTTCGCAGATGTTACTAAGGCGAGGATAAATTGGGTTTGCGACGCAAGCTCAGCTTACGTGGTGACCATTTGAATAAAATTCTTTCGACATTACGTTAACATTCCACATTCGCTGACGATGAAGAAAATTGTAGAATGCCGGCGGAAAACAACAGCTGAAGAGGAAAAACAGAATGAGACTTAAGCTTAAGCTGTACATTTTATCAGAGCTATTTTGTCTTCTGTTCATTTAAACCGGCCACTTTACTCAAATATTTTTTCATTTTCATTTGTACATTCAGAACAAAAAAGCTAACAGTAGTTGTAATTCCTGGATTACCTCATATCCTTGCCTTTATTATAATTAAAAATTATTAGTGTTTGCTGATTTAGCAACAGAATCAGGAAGTCAGTTGACGACGGGAAGGCGTGCGAAAAAGACAAAAAGCGACTTCCGGTGACTGATTAGCCGCTCTTCCATTGGTCCATGTTGGTCAAGCCACTGAGTTGTCTGATTTGCACGCGCCGTAGTCCACTGACGTTCCCAACCTGTTTCTATACCAGCCACTACAAATAGGATTCTCCATTTCTTAGTGTTAAGGAAAAAATGCTGTTTCCCGCTATAAATTTCAGAATACCAAGATCATTTTCGTCATTTTGCTGATTGTCACTGGACTGTGCGGAACTTGCAAATTCGCGGTCGATGCGCGAACAGATGAATGCCGCCGTTGCTGTTTTTCTGGTTGGCGACAGTGTATGTCAATGTGTGCACCAAAAATTATGTGTGAAGTCTGCACTGCAGATCATGAAGATTGTGTAATATCCTGCCAGGACGACCCATACTCATGTCAATTTTAAACGTTTAACCCAGATGTTAAAAAGAGGGCAGTTACAACCTTGGAATTTGATGATCTAACTACAACAGAACTAAAATACAAGGAAGGAGTGTCATTATGATGTTCTTGAGCCATGTATTCTGTAGCCTGCAGTGCAGGCGTATTTTGGGTGGGCGAAACCTTGTTCGTGTTCGTAATATTGTTGTAGCCGCTATCTTTGATTTTATGACAGTGGAAGATTGGGGAGAGTAGAAGTAGTAACCCTTACGGTAGGGGCTAGGGCGAAAGAAAGAAAGGGGGGAGGGGGAGGGCAGAAAAAAAATACGCCTGCCCGATATCATTGTTCTTTTGGCAAACTCCGTACGCTGGCAAACGGAGCTCCTGATTGGTGCGGCATAGGGAAGTAGATTGATGCCTGTCAATTAACTGTAAGTCTATATTGTTTATTCCGTTTCTGTCAGTCTTTTGGAATCGGAGCGGCTGGGAATGTCGCGTGTATTACGCAATGAGAAAGTCAAACCGATTTTTACACTGGTCATCAGGACAAGATTTGCTCGCAGTACCTACACCACTTTTACCTCATGCCAAAATGCTGCTTGTTCCAAAACGTTTTTTTTTTTCTGGCGAGTAGATGCTCTCTAGAGGGTTCTATGTTTTGACAGAGCAAATGTGATTTTAGCCGCTTGTTTCACACTGAGAGGTCATGACACGCTTATTGATTTTCTGTGGTGTTTCTGGTCTTCATGATTTGCCCTCTGATGCCAGAGCGTTTTCTTTAACCTCTTTTGAAGTGTAAAGCTCTTTTTTCGCTAAATGAGGCTGTTAGGTTCTTTATTTTTGTCCAAAGTGTCTCAGGATCTGAATAACTAAGCGATTTTCTTATTAGTCCGAGAATGTGATGTTTTCCTGCAATGTTGTATCACGCTGGGCCCAGCTCGTTAGTTTTTTAAATTGTTTGTAGGATGTTAAACTCTCACGGATAGCGATTTACAGAGATGAATTTAGAAGAATGAATTGCAGCTTAAACTGAAGCTTCATCAGCTGTGGAGAATTGCATTGTGACTCGGTCAAGATAAAAACAATGATAAACTCCAGCTTGTTTTTCTTAAGACAATGCGAGTCTTTAGACTGGAGCAACTGTTTGGTTGTTTTGTTAATGTCGGCTACTCATTTCCGGAAGAGCCGTCACGCGCGTCTAATTAGGGGGTGTTTCTCATTTTCACAGTGTTTTCGGGCAGGCGTTTTCTCTTCTCTCTCCCCACCCCGTCCCCGCTCCCTTTGACTCGCCCTATCTCCTCCTCTCCTCGGGAAGTTTCAACATCGCGCTTTCGCTAGCAAGAAAACGCCTGCACTGCAGGCTATGTATTCTGGCGTTCACAAGCGTGTTTTTGTTTACTCAAAACCGGACAGCTCGCATTAAACCAATGTCGTTTTAGGTAGAATGACTCGTTTCTTGTTGATGTATTTAACCGATCCATTCCATGTTGCCATGCCTCTATTTAGTATAATAGATCACAGATAACGTCAAAATACACTGTATGTGGTAAATAGAAAAAAAGTGTCACACGAGCCGCCGGTGAGTGTGTCACTGTTGTTGGTCTTGTTTAATTATGAGAAGCGACTGTAAACATGATCGAGGGTACTTACCATTTACACAAACCACCCGGCTGGAAATCCTCTGAATACAGAAAAAACTACAATTTGACATGGCGGGAGAACGACCGGCTACAAAGTACAGTCATCTCTCTCTCGACGAACACCTCTTTAAGACGGACACTTCTCTAAGACGGACACCTGGTGTTGGTCCCTGCTTCTTTTCAGTCATTTTGCTATAAATATAATCCCTATGAGACGAACATCTCTCTAAGACGGACGGGCAACGAACACTTTAGAAACCGCCAACGAACACCTGAGAACTGCTTTAGGTAGTGAAAAATAACTCAAAAGGGAAATGTAGGTGCTCTACATGACAGTAATTTGCCATGTCTTTAATGTCTTGTTTTCTTTTTTTACTGGTGTCACGTTACCTCGATTCTCTATAAGCAGGACCCATGCGTGTCTCACCGGCCACCAACCCCTTGGACCGTTGCGAGCTAGGATGTTTGTATGCATTTCACTGAGGAGGCTACTCAATCAAACTACAGTCGACTCCCGATAACACGAACCCTCGCTAACTAGATCCTCGCGCCAACTCGAACCAAAATCGATTTCCCCGGATTTCTTTGATAAATTTACTTCATTTCCTGTAATGCAAACGGTAAATCTAGTGACCATAATCGATACTATAAAATAACAATCGGTTAACCAGGACATTGAGTAATTTCAACTTTCAGTGAACAAAAACCTTGTACCAGAATAATTTAAACAATATCGCATTCTTTTTTACACTTTGTAAGGGCGATAGAGTGATTTCACATGACGTCACGGTGGCCATATTGGTGTCCCAAAACAATGAAACGGCGGCCATGTTGGTATCCCAAACCAATCCTCTGGTAGTGAACTCTTTTCTTATGCAAACGCTTTCTTTTGTTCCAATCGGATGCTGGCCACGAAAACACTCTATACATATAAGTAATTATCTGTAAGAACACCAAAGACTATTTCTCATGGGAGCAGAGTGCCATGCGTTTTTAGCGAAAAATACGAGCTCCCTTAAAAACCCCTGCGTGGGAGGCTAAGTACCATGTGCTTGTTCGAATAAACAATGAAGAGGTTGCATCTTACACGTGAAAATCACTGGACATAGGACAAAGCTCAACAAGAGTTGTTGATTAACTACAATTTATTTTCGGTGATCAATATATTTTGATAACTTCAGTGTCTTATTTAGATCGACCCAAATTAGAGTTTTGTTCGTCTCACATGAAAAGTCTGACGTTTGGCCTAGCCCTTAATGTTTCATACATCCTCTCCTCAATATATACATTTCGTTTCAAATACTATTTCCCTGAGAGAGGATAATTGAAATACTCATTATTGTTTTATATATACCGAGTCTTTTAGAAAGTGCCTGGTAGTTGTCAATTCTTTTCAATACCATGTTTCAAGGCTAACCAGCTTCCATACAAAATATAAGTAAGACTAGAGAAAATATTTGCCTACAGTTCACTTAACCTTTTGCAACAGAAAGATAAACTTTTTCATCAATTTTGTTTTCGAAAACAAAGAAACTCAAACTTTGGTCTTACCACCATACTGAAAGGATTTTTATCTCCAGGCTCTGGCGAGGACATTTGACAAGCACTCCAAAACTTAGAGCAATAATTTAAAACTAATCGAGTATTTCGTTGGAATCGCTCGTAATTCAACAGCAATATACTGTAAATGAGGTTTGGTTAGTAACGGAAAGGTTTGTGGGTGAGAAATTACAACAAACAAACTCATACTTTGGTCTTATTTACCATACTGAAAGGATTTTCATCTCTTGGCTCTGGCGAAGACATTTAACTCGCAAATTCTCCAAACCTCAGAGCAACAATTTCAAAATAATCGAATATTTTGTTGGTTCCGTCACGGATCAGAACCTCCCCGCAATTTACAAATCCTTGGCTTGGGAACACGTAACAACTCTTTATTTGCGTAAACAAATTGCTCTGAGTTTTGGAACCTTTATGTAAAATACACGGATACTTTTAATTTTGAACGATGGGTCATACTTACTGACTTTAAGCAACCAGGCCGGGTTATTTGTAAACGGAGTTTATTGGTGATCCGACGTTCAAAAATGTCCACAAAGTCTGTAACTGGAGCAGTCAGTTAGAAAAGCGTTTTTCGGTCAGCAGCTCTTGACTCAATCAATCCTCTTTTTTCCTATTTAAGCTAATGACGAATTCTTCGTTCTGCATTTGTCGTATTTAGTTGATTCGCACTAGATTGCATTCTCAAGCAAACTGACGCCTGTTCAGCCTTTTCACAAACTTTCTTAGTCTTCTTTGGAACTTGTGCGTTTTAAGGTTGTTGACCTTTGCAAACGCTCTACGAAGTGATGACGACGATATTGATGCTGCGCGGTTTAGAGAACAGCTTCCTGGACAATTACCAATACAAGTCTCTTTCTCTTCAGTACAATCAGAACATTGCACCATATCCTCACAGATAGTTAAACATTGACTCCATTCACCTTGGCAACAGCTTGCACAATCTCCATGAACCGGTGCGGAGATGGAAAAGGATACGAAGGCGATAAACGCCAACACTATTGTCAACACACTCGACATCTGGGAAGAAATAAAACAAATTATTATATGGAGGAGAGTGTTTTACTGGGAACTAAACCACTCGTAGATTCCATACGCCACTTCATCCGGGACCCGAGTGGCGTATTTTCCGTATGTCACCTTTGTGAGTGTCGTATCGTTCAATGACGTCACGATTCCCGCCTTCTGCTTTTGTTGAATTGGTTTCTCCATATAATAAAAAGAACATTACACGTTGGCTCGAAGATATGAATTTTATGTTCTCGTGGCAAGAACAATATCTCACTCGTTCGCTTCGCTCACTCGTGAGATATTGTTCTTGCCACTCGAACATAAAATTCATATCTTCTCGCCACCGTGTAATATTCTCTATTTATTTAGAAGCTATACTATGCCGATCTAGCAAAGTACGCCTGTTCTCATGTAACAATGATGTAACAAGAAAACAAGACCCACTTAGTATTAGCCTGTCACTTCAGATAGACTGGGCAAAATGGAGAGTGGAGAAAAGGGAAGGCCGCCTCCGCTATCTGAACACCAGGGGTCAATTAAGCAAGGGTTATTTACAAGTGTTCCCATTGATTTAGTGTCTAACAAGAAGTTAAACTTGTTAATTACACTTGTAATAGTTTAACTCAATTCACCCCGGGACAGGTTAAATCGCGAAGTGCGAGTGAGTGGAGTAGGCCTGGAACCAAACGAAAGGTCCCAGATCGGCGAGAAAGAGACCCAGAAAAATTGTTCGATGATTATTTACGAGCATTTGTGAACCGGTTTAGAAACCCAGCCGCTATAGCCGTGCAAACAATGAGGGAATCCAGGCCATACCCTTTCTTTGCGCACAATTACGCCACGCATATAGTCGTTCTGGAAAAAACTGGGAAGCATCGATCATGGAAGCTAATGCAATGATCCCTGGATTTTTCATAAATCGCCCCTTTTCCTCTCACGCGTAATAGGGACAATGAATAAATAAATAAATAAATAAATAAATAAATAAAATCTCTTTAAGAGAAACATGACGAAGCAAATAATAAATTGCAATTGGTCTGCTGGAGAAGTTTCATTTGAATGGCCACACCTTAAGATTTCGTCCAAAGGTTTAAGTGACATATATTCTTGCTGTGACATCTAGAAGTGAAATAGCAATTCAGCCATCTGAACACACGCGGATTAATTTTATACCAGCAAAACTGGATCATGTTGAAATTCATGTTATATCTCGTTATTTTGAAGTCAATTAATAAACACATTAAAATGTTTGATACTCAACTCAAACTTATCGATTACCAGCGACGCTCGGAAACACTGTAAAAATAAAGCTGGGCGAAAAAACGAGCAGTTCACTGACTTGTAACCCGTGAATTAAAATGTAGATGTGCAAATGGTGAATTACAATATTCTGTACTGTTTGCTTTGAGGCAGTCGGACGTGGACTTGATAACATTTCAAACAATCTGATTGAAATGTGCGGACGTCTCAGGAATTAGACCTCCGTTTAATTTCAACCCGGCTAAAAATAACTTTATTGAACTTCATATGTCTCGGCCAACGCTCTGAGATTCCTTCTCAGTCCCATCATTCTATTGGTCCAAAGAAATTGGAGGTTTCAAAGAGGTACAAGGCGACTGAAATGTTTCAGAAGGCCTGCAGTTATAATTGATCACCATTATCTCCCAGAAACAAATCTCATATTCTTGCATTTCATTAAAACAAACATTTAGAGATTATCTGGATGTTTGTTCGTTAGCCTTGAAAGGTTGAGCTGACACTCAAGAATACCAAGGAGATTTAACCTGTGTCGCAGACGTAATTTAACCCCCCCCCCCCCCGAGGGGGATCCCATATGAAAGTGGTGGGGATGCTCGTTGGAAATTTTGAATTAAACCCCTAAAGGAGACCTATCTGGACGTGGCGCAACCTTTTTTTTTTTGACCCCTAAAAGAGATCATTTTAAACTTTGATTACATGAACCGAGTAAATAAAACGAATTTAAAATATATATATATATTTATACTTCTTCGCGTGCAACCCTAAAAGAGACCTTTACGGCTAAATATATTGTCGTTATGCCCAGAACACCCTATAAAGTGAGATCAAAATCCGAACTTGCGAGACGACGAACATCCCCGCTCCTTTCATATGGGAGTCCCCTCCCCGGGATTTAAACCCGGTGAGTAACGTCTGCGAAGCAGCACCGAGATCCTGGTTCTGTGCCCCCAACGGATTCAACGAATTACCGGAAGAGGGTTGCGAATTTCCTTTCATTTTGACTGGCAAATCGACAGTTGCTTTTCTAACAGGCCTATCATGGCGCGAACTCAAATCTTGGTACACAGGTGGGGGCCCAGAACAATGATTTCAGCGCTGTTTCGCAGATGGACTTGACCAGAGTTTTGTTTCATCTGCGACGCAGGCTAAGTAGATTAAGAAGTTATTGGATTTGGCTTGTGCTAATTATCTTAGTAAAGAATTATGCAGATCGAAGAGGATGGCGTAAGCAGAAGAGGATAGCACCCCCAGAGATCTGTACAATTACTCAGATCTTACGATAGCCAAATCCAATATTTCTTTTATTATTCACTCAAGATACATTCATGTTGCTTACCTCGATCGATGTTAAGTTCCTTTAGTCCGAATTGTTCTGGGTACAAACTGATGTTTGGTCTATCCAAAATAGCAGTTGTCATTTGCATTAAACTATATTGCTGTCTTAACACATTTTAAGGCAATAGTTCGGCTATTTCTCTTCGCAAATGTTTGAAATTTTCCACCATTTTCTCCAGTTCTACCAAAAACAGCCGAGCGAACGCAACTTCGGCCCAGGGCTTCTCCGTTGCCGTTCCTTTTCTTGGTGATATCCCGTACTTTTGACGTCATTACATCGGATAACACAGACGCCTGTCAAATTTGGTTAACGCAACAATCCTGGCTAAAAGGTTTTGGGACACTTCCCTTTCTTCTCCTCTTTTTGGTAGGGAATTTGCGAGTAACCGACAATCCACAGTTATAAAATACAGAAAGATTGAATAACGGCAAGTCCACACCGACAAACTGTTGGGTGGTGCCAGATCTCACAGCTGTAGACCTGGATCAGTACAATATCAACTTGTATAAAATAAAAAACGGCAAACTGATCCTTACGAAAAGGCGATGAACAAGCAACCAAATGAATAAAACAAAAATTATATTTATAAATAAATTTTCCCATCTATCCGAGTTAAACCACCATCAATTCAGCGATCCTATTCCTGTCCCGCTGCATCTCAATCAACCTGGACATTCAATCAACGACGTTCGCCTCATTCCACTTGAACTCATACGAAACAACCGTGACGTAGTGAGAAAGGCTAGCTATTGGGAGGCTCATTTTAATCAATGCAGAGGGAAAACACGCTCTCCTCTAGGAATAAGACGTCATGAAGCTCGTTGGTAGACTACTACTAATTAGTCACACGCACCAATCACAATCTATTGATTTCATTTTTATATTTCCAAACCCTTACTTGTAAAGACCTTTTGGTTTTATTTTCATTTTTTTTAGCCCCTGAAGAAGGCTTGACTTTCATATCGAAATAATGGGCAAATTTTTTTAAATATATTTTTTGAATTATTCTTTTGTTTACTTGTTCATCATCCTTGCCGTAAGGATCAGTTTGCTCTTTTATATTTACAAAAATACGGCTTTGCCTAGGCCCTTTGCCTATAGTTGAAGTCCCCACACTTTGCAAGATTTTTTAAGAAGTGTTTGACCTCAAACACCCAGCACTGTCCGAGAGGGGAGAGATTATTTGAAAAAGCAAAGATCATAGCGGAGCTCTCGCGGGCGCGCAGTGGAGCACCATGGGTAAGAAAATTTGGTTGTCTATGCATCCAAGAAATTTTGGTTCTGAGAAAATCGTCGGTGCGTACGTCAACCCCTTTATGCAAAATTTTTGCATTTGAAGTTCCCGCGAGTTTCGGCGCATAGCCACCCGGACAACAACAAAGCCGATTCGGCTTCCTTTCGACTTAATTTCAATGTCTACATTGACGTGGATAACAGGCGGAAAGAGCTAGAGCGAGAGATAAAAAACAAAGGAGACCAATTTCGTTGGAACAATAACATGAAAATTTTATAGTGGCGGTGAGAAAATGAGAAATGCTAGCGGCCTCCAAGGTGAAAATGAGTAAATATGTAACTAGGGGGTTTCTGGAAGTTTCACGTTGTAGTCGTTCAAAACAACGGCAAAGAAATGTACAAAAACGTGTGCCGTGCAAAGTTGACTTTTTGTTTGGGAATTGTATCGCAGACATTAAGGAGAAATGTTCAGTTTCTTCAAGAGTTTTTCTAATAGAAAAGTGAAAAGTATATCAGAAATTAAATTGGAGTGGAATAGTTCTGTGTACTTCGCTGACGATGAAGAAAATTGTAGAATGCCGGCGGCAAAACAACAGCGGAAGATGAAAAACAGAATGAGACTTAAGCTTAAGTTGTACACTTTATCAGGGCTATTTTGTCTCTTCTTCATTTAAACCGGCCGCTTTACTCAAATATTCTTTCATTTTCACTTGTACATTCAGAACAAACAAAAGTTAACAGTAGTTGTAATTCCTGGATTACAATTATAACTATAACCTTAACAAACGTTTTTACTAATACACTTCGTTTTCTTTACCATTTCGCGGTGTGTAGCGGCAAATTTTAGCATTTTAACATTATTGTTATTATCATTATTGCTATTATTATCATTAATTAATACTAACACTAATAGTAATGATAATAATAATAATAATAATAATAATAATAATAATTATTATTATTATTATTATTATTATTATTTTAAATATTAGGCTGATTTAGCAACGGAGCGGGAACATCAGTTGACGACGGGAAGGCACGCGAAGAAGACAAAACGCGACTTCCGGTGCCCAATTCGCCGCTCTTCCATTGGTCAAGCCAGTTGTTTGATTTGCGCGCCCGGTAGTCCACTGACGTTCCCTAACTGTTTCTATACCAGCCACTACAAATGGGATTCTCCATTTCTTAGTGTTAAGGAAAAAATGCTGTTTTCCTCCTATTAATTTCAGAGTACCAAGATCATTTTCGTCAGTTTGGTGATTGTCACTGGACTGTGCGGAACTTGCAAATTCGCGGTCGATGCGCGAACAGATGAATGCTGCCGTTGCTGTTTTTCTTGTTGGGGACAGTGTATGTCAATGTGTGCACCAAAAATTATGTGTGAACTCTGCAATGCGGGTCATGAAGATTGTGTGATATACTGCCAGCACGCCCCATTCTCATGTCAATTTTAAACGTTTACAGCGTTTAACCGGCCAGATGCTAAAAAGAGGGCATTACAACGATGGAAATTGATGATCTAACTACAACAGAACTAAAATACAAGGAAGGAGTGTCATTGTGATGCTTTTGAGCCAGGTATTCTGGCGTTCAGGAGCGTGTTTTTGCTTGCTCAACACCAGACAGCTTAGCCTGTGAGCAAACTCTCCATTTGGGGATATCGTAAAAAGTAGACGCGTGAGAGGCACGGGAGAGGAGACGCGAAAGCTTTGCCGCTCGCGCGTTCTCGCGCGGCTTGCTTCGCTCGCCCAAACAGGAGAGATTGCTCGCAGGCCACGGACAGCTCGCATTAATCTGTCGTTTCATTTGTAAAAAAAAAAGGGCAGAATGACTCGTTGCTTGTTGATGTATTTAACCGATCTATTCCATATTACCATGCCTCTATTCAGTATAATAGGTAACAGATTACGTCAAAATATACTGTATGTGGTAAAAAGGAAAAACGGTGGCACACGAGCCATAGTGGCGTCGGAAACCGTGACAAGGTCTGTATGCTGTAAAATGAGGTTTGGTTACGTAACGGATAAACCTCCCAGCAATTTACAATTCCTTTCTTGGGAACACGTAACAACTCTTTCTTTTGGTAAACAAGTTGCTCTGAGTTTTGGAACCTTTATGTAAAATACTCGGATACTTTTAAATTTGAATGATAAGTCATACTTGCTGACTTTAGTTTATTGGTCATCGGACGTTCAAAAATGTCCACAAAGTCTGTCACTGGTAGTCAGTCAGAAAAGCGTTTTTCGGTCAGCAGCTCTTGACTCAATCAATCCTCTTTTTTCCCATTAAGTTTAAGCTAATGAGGAATTCTTCGTTCTGCATTTTTTACATTTAGTTGATTCGCACTAGGCTGCATTCTCAAGCAATCTGACGCCTGTTCAGCCTTTTCACAAACTTTCTTAGTCTTCTTTGGAACTTGTGCATTTTAAGGTTGTTGACCTTGACAAACGGTCTACGAAGTGATGACGACGATATTGATGCTGCGCGGTTTAGAGAACAGCTTCCTGGACAATTACCAACACAAGTCCCTTTCTCTTTAGTACACTCAAAACATTGCACCATACCCGCACAGATAGTGAAACATTTTCTCCATTCACCATGGCAACAGCTTGCACAATCTCCATGAACCGGTGCGGAGATGGAAAAGAACAGAAAGGCAACGAACGCCAACAGTATTGTCCACACACAAGACATCTAGGAAAAAATGAAACAAATTATTTATTTCGTCTTTGAAGATTTTTATCGTCAATAGAAACAAATTCCAGCTTGGTTTCGATGACATATATCCTGAAAATAATCAACGTCTGCCAAGACAAAAATAAACATGGAAAAAACTGTATAGATGAATAATTTAAAATCATAAGAAATAAAAATTTTATTTCTTATGCGGTGTTATTACTGTGAGTAAAATTATGTTGCGGCTTTTTACTAACAAATGTATGGAGAGCAGGGCTTCAAAGCTGTTCATAAAACGGTGCATTTGGTTAAATTTATAGGTAAAGGTTGCTCTTTTTTCTTTCTCGAGTGCCTACATTAAGCTACTTAGTACTACAGGATATAAATACTGAAGTACTGCATGGTACCTACATACCTGGCCGCACAACAACAGAACAAACTTATACAATTTCCGGTTTGTGATGTTCAGTTGGTGTGCTTTTCAGCTTAGAAGTCCCCCTGAGAAATTCAGTCTGCCACAGGCTAGCGAGAAGCACATACAAGCCCGATTTCCTTTTTAGCAATTTCGGTTGTGGAGTATTACACAACCAAAAATGTTGTGTCATGTTTTGGTGCATAGAGTCTCTATGCACCAAAACATGACATAACATTTTCGGAGAGTGCTATTTGACTAAGACAGAGTTTGGGATCCGATTTCAGTAGCCTGCTAGGATCAGGTCGCTCTATTTTCTGATTTTAACCGTTTATTTGAGTTATTGGACCAGGTTTTACTCAGTATAGCGATAAATAAATGCCTTTTATATATTAGAATAAAGCTAACAAAAATACAAAACGCTCATTGCGAATTTTATGAACAATTTTCAGGTCGGAAACGCATGTTGCTCATACAAAGCGTTTGAGCAGAATGCAAAGTCACGCGGAGGGTTAAACGTGACAAAACCTATTTTTAGAAATAGTGCAAAGCGCTATTAGTAACAAGTGTTCCCACTGATTTAGTGTCTAAAAACAATAGTTACACTTGTAAATTAGTATAGGTAATAGCATGATTTGTAGTGATATTTGGCATAAATACCACGAGTGATATTTCAAAATTGTTATACGAAATTTCACGAGCCGTTAAGCGAGTGAAATTTGAGACAATTTTGAAATATCACAAGTGGTATTTATGCCAAATATCACGTACAAAACATGCTATTATTTGGTAATACTACTACCCACAAAAGGTTTGTAATTTTCACATGTAGGTATTTCAAATTAAGCTGAAATGCCACTGCTCAAAGCCAATCAAATTGCAGAAATTTCTCATGTAGTAGTATAACACTTGTAATAGAGTGTTTTCACTCAAGTGGCCAGCGTCTATGCAAATTTATTGGAACAAAAGAAAGCGTTTGACTGGTTTGGGACACAAACATGGCCGCCGTTTCATTGTCTTGGGACACAGATATGGCCGCCATGACGTCATGTGAAAACACACAATAGTTTTATCAAATTCACCCCAGGAACAGGTTAACTCGCGCAGTGCGAGTGATTAGAGCAGGCCTGGAACCGAACGCGCCGCACAAAGGCCAACCTCGTCCCCAGGGCTTTTCCCTTAAAAAAATGGGTGGGGAGGGAAAAGCCCTGGGGACGAGGTTGCACAAAGGCGAAAAAGTCCCAGATCGGCGAGAAGCAATGAGGGAGTGAAGGCCATACCCTTTCTAGGCGCACAAACGCCGCACATATAGTCGTTCTGGAAAGAAACTGTGAAGCTTCGATCAAGGAACTCGCTTAAATGCAATGATTACGGGATTTTTCAAGAATCGCCCTTTTCCCTCCTCTCACGCGTAATGGTGACAATAAAAAAATAAGTAAATAAGTAAATAAAATCTCTTTAAGATAAACCTCGACAAGACAAATAAATCAATACAATTGGTCTGCCAGAATGTTTTCATTTGAATGGTAACACCTGAAGATTTCGTCCAAAAGTTTAAGTGACATATTTTTGCCGTAACATCTAGAATTGCAATGGTAATTCAGCCATCTGAATACACGCGGATTACTTTTATACCAGCAAAACTCGATCACGTTGAAATTCGTGTTATAGCTCTTCACAGTTACCGTTACTTTGATCTCAATTAATAAACACAATAAGATGTTTGATAACCTCGGACACACGAAAAAACGGACATCTACAGTTCACTGACTTGTAATCCAATTAAAATGTTTGGTAAAGAATGTAATAAAAACAACAGTCCATACCTTTCGCTGATTTTTTTTATCCTGTGATCAGGGTAAAAGCCAAAGAAAGTCAATACTTATTGTGGTTTCTCCAATTTTTCTTACCTTTCAAAACACGCGATGCAACAAACAAGTACTTTAAAAGGCATTTCAACCTCGGAAGAAAAATTTAAAAATGCGTTGTTTATTTAAGGCACCCGAAACAATCACAGCCCAAACAGGATCAATTTGCTAGCAAATAAAAGCCATAGGTCATGCCTTCCTAACTGCGCACGTTGTTTTCTGGAAAATTGAATAAATAGTAAATTACAGTAACTTGATTCGATCCCGCCGACGGCGACCCCTACCAAATTTGTGAATCAGCATTGATTAAAAAGTCATGTGTTGTTTATCTAATGGAAAGGAACAGTGCGATCTGCAAAATTTATTTTCCTCGAGTTTTGCATGGTGAACGTGAATGACACAGTTGCTCGTAAGACGTGAGGTCTCACTGCGTACATTTAACTGGTGGACAAGAGACGGCTCAAAAATCTAATTTGTACTCTTAATATCCGGGACTCAACTCACCTGTGCGTGTGTGATGTGGGTCCGTTCGCGAACAATTCTTACGCGTTAATAACGATCAGGTAGTAGGTGAAGAAAAAGAATTTCAGTTGTATTGTAAACTGAGTTGATGAAGTAAATTGGCCATAGTGACAAAGCTTGGCGTTAAGTGCGCTTGTCGGTCAGTCAAGGGGATGTCAAGCTCAATCAATCCTGTCGTTTTCTGGTTGTAAACGGCAATTTCAAGTTTGAATTTTCGATCAGTCTGATTATGTAGCATATTAAACCCGTTCTCTTTTCATTAGCTAAGGACAAAAATAATGTGTTTATCAAGAGAGACTTCAGCTTGGTCAATTATAAAGAGTGTAGTTGTCACTTTCAAAGACATTGTCGCAAGTTGATGATTACGTAAAAACTTTGTGGAAATTCTCAATTACCCTTTTTACGAATGACAATTAAAATACCAGCAGTAACCAACAATACATTACTATTTTGCATGCGACTTTCTTAACAATGCTCCTCATGCTACACTGGCAAGTACTAACTGGCGTGCACGCAAAAATTAAATAAATAAAATGAATAAAAAAAATAAATATATTCACTTGTTTTAAATACACGTATATAATTGTCAATTTTGATTTTGATAACCTTACCTCAATGGAAAACAGTTGGTTGTATACTTATGGGCTTTCAAGCACCTTTTTGGTGTCTTGCACAGCTCGGCTGAATTTTTCACTCTGGTATGAGCCTTGTGTAACAGCCGTGTTTTATAGAAAAACAGTAACACGTGCCAACATTTCTGTCAGCGTAAGGAAAACTTGAGATGCCGCCTGCTTCATTGACCTTTGCGGTTCATAAAGCTCTTGGCGACGGAAACTCTCAATGGGACAAACATAACAGGAGGACATTGATAACATGACATCATTGCAAGATACATAAACGTGATTGAAGGACTGAAATGATCAACAAGTATGAAGCGTTTGGATTGTTAAATGAATTCTTCTCATCAGCACCACGAAATGTTTTCTTTGAGGGATGGGGAGGCTGTACACAGGTTACGAAAATGTATGGACTCCCGATCAGAATGGAAGATATGTAACTACTCTGATATTAAGGATTTTAAAAGGTTTGAGAGTTCAAGTGCTATGCCCCATTCCTGTCGGCATAAGTCATCAGATTCAAACTGTTAGTGGTCCAAGTTCCGCTTCCTTTACTTTAGCTGACAAGCCCTATTTTACACTAATGTCCACAAAACTTAAACCTTTTGCGTATACATGACTCATCCACCCTTGTTGATCGAGGGTAGCCTTTTAAGGATTATACTCAGACAACCGGTTTATTAGGCATACTGAGATCTTCTCTCTTATTAATGTCCAAAATTTACCAAACTCATTACTCAAATCGTCAGAGGTGACGACGCCTCATAGTGGAAGATCCATTACACGGTGGGCAAAGAAATCGGCCAAGAAAAGTCTCTTTTCTGATAACCGCTTCTTATCTATTTTCCCGCTTGACATTGAAAGACAATGATTTTTATCTAAATCTTAGAAATGTGTATGTAGACCCTATTTAAAACTGCGAAGGACTTGTATTTGTTTTTGAATTCCGTGACTTTTAACATAATTTCTTATGGCCATAATGTTCTGGTACCGGAAACATCACGTTTGAGACTTTTGGACTTTGCGTGCTTAGCTCAAAAAGCCCATTAGTCACGGATGGCCTTACACACTTTTTTATACACCCGACCCTCACGCAAATAGCTTGGCAACTATTCATCCAGTTAGACTATAAAGGATTATTCATCTTTTATGGGATGGCAAATAAAATCAGTGGGAGATTAGCGGTTTAGATATTGCCGCGTAAGTCTTCCTTGGACACACCTTGTGTATTCTTATGCTTTCAATCTACGCTACGCACAAAATTATGTAATTCCTGAATCATCGTGAGTTCCAAAAACTTGAAAACATGCAACACAAGCAAAGCGGAAGGGAGGTGGTGGGTGGATAAAGACTTCGGTCAAAGTTATTCGCCTTTACGTCTTAACATTCATGACCGATAACATGTTCTAAAAAAACACATCCTGACTTGCCTCGGACAGTAATGCTTGATCAGTAATCATTTGGTAAATAATTCGTAGCGAAATAAAGCGTGCTTAAAAACTGCAAACTACCCTGTTAAGAAGGTGCACTTTTAGTTGGCAATGAAAAGTTTTATAAATGTGGTGTCCAAACTTTTTTCTGCTGTCGGCGGTGACTCTTCAGGGTCCTTCAATTCGGTTAGGTTTTTCAATATTGCTCTTCCCTTGTACCTTTCCTCACCCCATCAGTCCTTTTGTTTCGAGTCTTTGCTCAGAATCCTATGGTCTGACCATTCAAATGAAGCCTCTTCAGTGAGTACCTTCGTCGTTCTAACTTTTGAGTCTGTGCATGAAATACCGAGTGTGACCACTAAAATGACTATTCAGTACTTCTACATAGTACTATGCACATGCTTGTTCAATATTTTAGAAAACAAAAATGCTTACCCTAAGTAGGAGGATATAATACGTGTACAAGTGTCGTAATTACTAAGACGAAGCCTTAATTCTTATTATCCAGTTAACATAAGGCCATTTGCCAATTCAACGAAATAAATATATTTTCTATTTTCGAAGAGCCCACTTGTATAACAACCAGATTCAATTCGTTTTCTTAAAAACACCATGAACGGCGAAAAAAGGTGGCGTTGGAGGTAGTGTTTTTTCGGAGTAACCTTTATACAGACAAACATCTCCCCACGGTGGAATCATTCTCATTTTCCATGGAATGATTCACCAATATACAGTTGAACACTTTCTGTAAAAGACCACCCCAAAGCCGGATATTTTTTGCTTGCTGGCGGGAGGTAGTCCGGTTTACGAGTAAGGAACTTAAGATATAGACGTTTTCGGGGCGACGGCAACTTCAACCGGACGTGACATCATCATTTGTTGGATATTGCGCATGCTCGTGCTCACCACCTTGCCGTCGTGGTCCCGTCGGCGACGTGAAACTGGTCTGTTTGGCGTTGTGGTGAAAACGTGAGTATTTAACTTTCATTTCAATCAGGTTTGTTGCGTTTAGCAACCAACATTTTGCAGATTATCGTTCTTAAATTGTCCTTGTTTTCTTTGAGGCACATTTCAAGCTCGATTTCCAAGCTCTGTTATCTAAACTTGCATCTTTGAATGTTTCTATGTTTTCGTGTCACAGCGTCAAGATCCAACTTGGCAAACAGCCAACCGTAAGTGAGCTTGACATGGACAAAATTTTCCTACGAGCCAAATAAAAGTATCCAGACAAAAAATATGAACTCCGATATTTCAATTGTGTGTTTTTAGTTCGCTCTTTTCGTTAGAATATTGTATAAATGAAACACATTGAAAATTATATAGAAAAGTAGGTAATACCATGTACTAACTCGGCGTGGGAATACTGAGATAAAGTTGTTGCCGTTGTTGTTGTTGTTGCATGCAAGTATTTCCCGGGAATTATTTCAATACCAAACTAAGAATACGGTTCTTTGGTAGCATTTTAATGTTCCTGTAATTTGCAAGGCTTCGGCAAGCCTGTGGAGATCTTTTTTTTTTTCAACAAGAAATTCTGCCTTGAACTCAGCTGCATCCCGCATGTTTTTTAGCGTGAACGGATCGTAACTGTCCAGAGGAAAATCGGGATTTTTGGACTTATCATTTTCCCACAAAACGAGAAACTCTTCATCCGATACATGTTGTCTGCATAGCAAATATTTCTTCTCTTAATTTTTTATGTGAAGCCATATTTTCCTCTTCGGTATTCTTCTAATTAAAGGCGCCGTCCTTCCGAGTTCACTGCGATCTTAAAAATGTTCTATTTTTGACGGGAAGCGACGGCTGCCTTAGTTCCAGGCTTTCTCTGCCAGTCCGGTCGCCGTCGCCCCGAAAACGTCTCCATCTTAAGTTCCCTACAGGGAACCTGTAATGGTTAATACAAGCATACGAAAAGAAGAATGAAAAAGAGATCAGTTTGCCGAAGAAAACTAAACAAAAACAAAACCTTCTATATTTATTACTACTGATATTAAACGAATTTACTGTGTTGTGACTGGTTTCCCTAAGTGATTCATCAGCGCATGAGTTAACCTTCCTAAACCTATAGTTAACTCACAAAGGTCGACGTAGTTTGCATTAACGCTGTCATAACGCAAAATGGAAAAAAACGAACAAACAGAAGTTTTGAGTAGAAAGTCGGCCACAGGGCGTAGAGGGGTTATTTGTGACTTGGTTGCAGTTAAATTTTACAGTCGATACAGATAGCAGGATAACGTGATTCGCCTTTGTTTACTGTAGGATCTGTAGGATCAAATAAAAACGTGATCGATCAAACCGTCATGCGATCCTGTTACAAATATCCAATGCTCGGGGGGAATGAACGGCAACGTATTCAGCGCTTTCCGAGCGAGGCACGAAGAGCCGAGTATACTATTAGCAGATCTTAGTGTCTTCAGTCCCATAGGTCTGCGGTCTAGATATTGCGTTTAACGGAAATGTAACGCAAGACGGCATGATCAAAATGACCATTGCGTTATTATTACGAAAAAGGTGGCTTTTAATTAGCAGAGTTTCGGGGTCAGTTTACAAAAACTTTTACACTTGTAATTTACAAGTGTGGCTATTGTTCTGAGACTCTAAAACAATGGGTACAATTACACGTGTAAAAGTCTTGACCGTTGGATGTTCCCACGACAATCTGAGATCTTAGGGACCCTGCGCATGGGATTGCAAATAAGCCATTTCCGAGTTGTTACAAGCCTCTGTTTCCAAGGAGGCTAAGTACCGACAATTGATAGGAAAATGTTTTGTTTTATTCTTATGAAAATATTAATAGAACTCATTTTCACAAGAAAAGATTTGCACTAAGCCTCGTTTTGAAGAGAGAATTTTTGAACTTGGAAATGGCAGTATTCCAATACAAACGTCGCAACATGAAAAAAAAGTAATAATAATAATTATTATTATAATAATTAAACTGCTAAAATAACGTCGCACGAGTGAAGAAGTGCAAAAGAAAAGGAAGAAACGGCCCTAGCGAGCCACGAAAATTCCTTTCCTCTCGAAACCAGGAGAGAATAATCTATAAAACCAAGAGAATAATCTAAAAGATTATTCCTTCTTGTAAAAACGTTTTCTCTTAACGATTTTGTTGCCAGTTGACTGCTTAAAGTTCCCTTTGTTACCGTGTGATGTTCGATGAGTTCGAAAGGCCGCAGTCTTGGGATAGTGTGGATATGGCGAACGCTGTACACCTCGTCGCTTGCCCCCTCGGTTTATCTATCGCAGTCTTTGATATAGGGCTTAACCCTTAAAAGTCTTAAAACCCTAATATCAAAATTGAGATTCTCATTTACTGTCCCTATACTTTTTCAATAGAAGTAGTACGGAGAATTTGTTGAAATATCAATTTCACTCATCTTCCCTGATCATATACTCAATTCTCATGACCACTCTGTTTTACAAAGCATTGATATTAGAAGGAGAAATTTCATGCGGATCACTCTAAGGGCCTAAAGGGTTAAATGGCCAAAAACTCCAAGAGAATATTAAATAAACGATGCGAAGGACCTTGATAGTACAGGTTGCCAGTTTCAGAGATAAATGACTTTTATTATTCTCATAGTTGCAGGACCTTAGTGATGAAAAGTTCACGCACTGTGGTTTTCCAAGCTCTTCTCAACATATTCGGGAGTTAAGCAGCGACCAGTTTTTGAGCGACGCACTGACATCTACCGGAAGTGAACTTTTTGCAGTCTTCACAAAGCCTTGATTTTGAACAAATTTCTGGGCAAATCGTCTCTTCAAGAGTTAGCTCAGTTTGGAGAGCGCCGGTTTGCCGAGCGGGAGGTCGGGTCTTTAAATAGGCAGGGTCTTTAAATAACTGAGATTAAGAAAGTGCTACCTTTGTAACGACATCTGCAAACGGTTAGACTTTCTAGTCTTCTCGGATAAGGACGAAAAACCGTAGGTCCCGTCTTACAGCACTTTCACTGATTTGTTCTTGCGGGACGTAAAAGGACCCACATCACTATTCGAAAAGAGTGGGGGTCGTAGACCCCGTTGGTGTGGACAACTTTATGGCACCTCGTACGGGACCTGAGTCCGGTTCGTTACCATTCCCTCTGGGCAGTCCTGTGCCCATAAAAGCTGGTAAATAAATAAGAAACTTAGCTAGACAGATTTGGTGGCGCCAAGACATATAAAAGGAGAGAAAGGCTAACTTCCGTCGCTGCTTAAAATCCCTAATGTTTCAGAAATCACCTCTTTGAAGAAACCGGACAACCTGTCGGCAACTGCTAAATTGGAGATAGAATCGAGAAAGGCGGCAAAGTTGTAGGATATTTATCTGTTCATTTCGAAAACCAAACATGTAAATTATCGTCGAATTGAATTCTTTTCTATGGCGGCAAAACGTTTGTAAAATTGTATATCTGAGTGGGCTACAATATTCTCTACCTACGTATATCCCTGAACAACCGTTTTGATTCGCGAGCTTTATGCGCTGACTTAGGTTGTAGGAAAGTGCTGATAATGAATACTCTCATATTATCTCATTGTGTTGACAAACATTCTTTTTCTTTCAAAGCTTTTATCAGAAGAGTAAGAAAAAATATTCATTGGTAATTAAAAATAAAGTAGCCTACATCCAAATGTCGGATTTATTAATTTCCTATGATTTTTATGACATAGTGCACTTTATCTGCAAATAATACATCAAATTATTCCCCAGGCAAAGTGATCTATTA
Source organism: Porites lutea (assembly GCF_958299795.1). NCBI lineage: Eukaryota > Metazoa > Cnidaria > Anthozoa > Scleractinia > Poritidae > Porites > Porites lutea. The sequence goes on from NC_133209.1 coordinate 4,388,597, forward strand.
AAGTCAGTAAAAGACGCTCAAATGTCAGTATATACCTATTAATTTGCGGAATTATTTAAGCGAACGTGCTTTAACTATACATAGATCCTTATTTGTGTTTTAACGAGATCGAACTGTTAACACAAAAAAATAAAACGCGCTAACAATCAGAAAAATAAAATACTCCATCACAAATAGAAAAAAGTCAAAAACCTACTTTTCAATTTGAACATCTTTTGCTATATTCCGTTTCTGTTCTTCACAGAGCACATTAACAGCGTTTTTAATTGGTTCAGGTGTAGCCTCAAGGCATATTGAGGACTATTGTAGTCTCAAACATCTTATACGATACAACAACCTTATGGTTTTCACTTTCCCCCAGTAAAATATCTTGACCCAAGTATGGATGTTTCATTGCCCATATGCATGGTGTTGGAGACATCTTTCAAGTAAGTTTCAAAAGACCAATACGTAAAAGTTTCACTGCTCACAAAGGAAGTCGAAAAACAGATTATTAAGCCAATTAAGGTTTTATCAAAATACTTGCAGAGGAAATAAATAGCAAATGCCTGATTGGCTATCTTAACTGATCTGACTGATCCGTGGTTTCGGTCAAGCTGAGCGCATGTTTCTAAATAACTGTCAACCCTTATTAAAAACTGCCCACGACTCATGATCAAATATTTAAAGACAAAATTCGCAAATGCAATTCATTCAGAGAAGCACGTCCTGTACAGCAACGAAGTTTAGTTTATAGCAAGAATTGCAGAAGGTAGGTACAACATTACTTAACTATCAAAAATTAGACGAATATATGTTGGTAATTTTGTTACAAATGTCATACAGTAGTAGCCAAGAGTAAAGAAGAAACATATATTTGAATGATCTCAATGAGATCAGGCGAATCCTATACAGAGAATATACCAGTGAATTGAGATTTTACTCGACAGAATATTATATTTTTTAACGCAGTGTGCGGTCTTGTTCTCATTGAGAGAAAAAAAAGTGGGCAAATTGATTTTTGGTTTTACGAACAAAATGAAAAATCTTCTGGAAAGAGAAAGACCCGCCTCATCCCATTAACATTTTATGAAAAGAATACCTTAAATGTTAAAAAATAAATGCTATAACAAAATTGAACTGAACTCCAACTTGTTTGAGAATCTCATTTCCCTTTCTCAATACCTAGTAAAATTAATAAACTAAAATGTATAGATTAGACTTAAATGTACAAATTAAAATGTACAAATTCAAAACTAAAATGTACAACGTGTGCGACTAAGGGGCAAAAAAGATATTAAATAAAAACGTTAGAGAGAAAGAAAAGGGAGAAAGGTTTGGAGGAGCAAACCCACAATTTTAACTACTAAAAAATGTAACTCAAGTAATGGAAAATCATAATGGCCAGTCTGTTTCATAAATAGGCTCGATTACTTAATTTTTGAATTTACGTCACACATTCGACAAATCGGTCACTCACGCGTCTATCCGTCTCTTCTCCGTAAGGAAAAAGACCAGGCCCAGAAATCAAGCCTACAGGTCGGGAGATATGTCTGTAATGTCATCTCTAAATCTAGTGAGGATAACAAGTATTACCGAAAAAAAAAAGAAAAAAAAGAAGAAGGATATCCAAGGCACGCCCCATTCTACCTGAGGCAAATTCTTCTTGCCACAAAGTGTGACGCAAGACGTTTTTCATATGTATCTATATATACATTTATACAACTTTATATTTTCGTTGGATAAAAATTAACAAAACAGAATCATATAACGCCTGCAGTTAATCAACTTTGATCATAGTTCAGACTAATCATGGTGGTGGCTTCAATCCAATTATTCTTCGATTTCTACTATATCACTGAATAAACTCATCATTTGCATTACGTCCTTTAACAGTTACAATACATTAACTAGAATAAAATAGATTTACACAGTTTATTAGTGGATCAGTCAAACTGTCACGTTTTGAGTTCTCACGGATCGTCCTTCATTAAGTGTCTGCCCGAAGATGGGAAATTTATGTATAAAAAAGTTCCAATGATGTGGATTTTTAATATCGCTTTCAATACTTGTGATAAAGATCTGGCTTATTTAAGGGTACTGAGAGTGAACCACAATTTTTCCCCGTCTTCAGCGCGTAAAGAACTGAAAGAAGAAGACTAAGGCTTTCTTGTGACCGTTTGTTCAGGAAAGGCTAATGAATCAGTTTTATACTGAATTTGGGCACTTCAGCACATGAAGCGCTATTGGTTAACCTGACAAAGATATCGGTCGTCGTTTTTTTTTCTCTTTTGGTTAATGAATTGGACATCCTGTTCTTGAAATTTATGTCCAACTATTTCTATGCAAGGAATTATGAATTCTAGCGTTTAAAGAAGATAACTAAATGCCTTGGGGTAGATAATGAGCTTAAAGGAAGGGCCAAGAACACGAAAGAGCCAAAACCCCGCGGCCCGGAAAATTTGAAACATAAGCATATTAAGCCTCCTAACTGTAAAGCCTCCTAGCTTCATTTTAAGCTTTTGAATTCTGTTTCATTTTCAATTCTACTGAATTTGATTTAACGGCTCTGTTCTAACACCAAATGGACGTATCCAAGATGGCAGCCATTAAGATTTATGCCGTTATATATCGTTATATATGACGAATTGCGACGTTAACATAGCTTATGAAGAAACAAAGCAACCTATGAAATGAAGGACGTCTTTTTATCTAATTGTTGTCAGTAATAATATGTATAAATAATGGTTATTATTAAAAACTGAATCATTGGATAACGCAATTCTAGAGCTCTGATTGGCTTAGCCATCATGGCATATGAGCCATTCAGTACCATGCTCTCCAAATATGGTAACAGTGTAAGCGTCTGCTCAAAATTAAAACAAGCTGAAAATCGGTTGTTTTACAAATAAAGTTCGGAAGAATTCTCGATATTTTGTGGGCGTTTTTAATAAAACAATTATTCCACTCGCGCTTCCTGGCCGTGATATGAGATGATTGTGGCCAACTCATATCCCGCAACGCGCACTCGCCAGCCAAGTCCACCAGACTTCGCAACAACCTTTGGAATAATTGTTAAATATCATGAACTATGAGAACCACTCGTAACGTTATCAAATATGGCGAATTGAACGCAATTTTTAAGGGGCTATGTCACTCTATTTACTATATTTCTTAAACACCTGGAACTTTTTTTGCAACATTTGAATTCTGAAAATAATGGTCTAGTTTTGTTTTTTACGACAATATTTTGGCATTGGAACTGTTTCCTCTCGCTTGTTACTACGGATGACAAAGATGGCCATGGATTGAAACTTGGAAAAACTGGGCCAACTTTGCAAGTTTTAATGTTGTGCCTGCAAAAATCACAAAGAGGAAATGAATTGCCATTGTATCCGATATGCCTTTTCATTCATGCTTTTCTTGAAGAATCCTTAGAAACACCTCAAACCAGGTTCAAACATCGCTGAATTTAATGCGAATGAGGAAAATGTCTATTGTTCACACTCATTTGTGTCAGATTCGGCACACGTGAAATATATATACCACGTTTGAACTGGGCGTAAGTCAATATGTGCCCCTGAGAAACATTGTATCTGTCCCTATCGTCATCCTCCCCCCGCCTTCTTGTCCTGATTCTCAGGTAGACCCCAGGAGGACCTTGAGGTCCCGTTTATATTGAAAAAAAGTATTAAAACAATCTCAAACCAGGTTTAAACGTCGCCGAATTTAATGCTAATGAGGAAAATGTCTATTGTTCACACTCATTTGTGTCAGATTCGGCACACGTGAAATATATATACCACGTTTGAACTGGGCGTAAGTCAATATGTGCCCCTGAGAAACATTGTATCTGTCCCTATCGTCATCCTCCCCCCGCCTTCTTGTCCTGATTCTCAGGTAGACCCCAGGAGGACCTTGAGGTCCCGTTTATACTGAGAAAACCTGTCCTGGGTTGAAGGGTCACCCTCCTGGCCGAGTCATTGAACTTAAGCAAACGTTTATATGGGAGGAAAAGTCGGACCCCTTTGCCCAAGTAAACAGCGCTCGTGCATGCTGTGATTGTCTAAACCAGCGCTCGCGCATGCTCTGATTGTCTCGCCTTGACCGAGTTGCCCAGGCTGGGCGAGGTAAAGTGTTAATATGGAGAAAAAAGTTGGTCGAGCCGACTAGGAGGGTGACCCTTTGAATTGTACCTTCGCTAGATAAATTAATATAGTTTTCCTGGGACATCTGATCCCTGCTGGTGATCGTGGTACGGAGTCACATCCCCGGGGGTACTTCCTATAATGGCCTATACGGGGAGGCTCTGCACGAAAGGGATACCTTTTTCAGGCCTCAGGTATAAGGAAGGGTAGCGATTTCACTTGTTAAAGTTTATCAAAGGGTAGGGAAATCTGTCATTTGGTTTAGGAAAAAGGCCTAAGAGTGCTAACAGATGCATTCTTGAGAAAAAGTCGAGAAAACGTTCCTAATTAGTTTTGTGATTTACTCATATTTTAAGGACAGTGCATTTACTGCAGCTAAAAGAGATGCAAAGTTCGGAACTAGATATGCCAAAGGGGTACTATTTGTCGATAGAAGCGTAATGAAAGGGGTACCTTTTTTGCCGAAGTTGGTATGTTGGGCCTAGAAGTGGAGCTTCACCGTATAAAACTTCAGTGAGTACCTTCCTCCCATCCGGGGGTCATATCCAAAATAAATCAGAGCCCAAAACCTCGTGAATTTATATGCAGCAGTGTCGCAAAACAGATACCGTAGATCCCCTATTTGAGAGGGGGGGGGGGGGGATAAATAGAGACAGGGGGCTTATTCAATTTATAAACGACGATGGTATCAGTTCTCCATAAAGACCTAGAATACAAAGTGGAAAAGCTCTAGTACTAGAAGTTGGACGTCATGCAGCCGAGGATCAGTCCATCATTTATTAGTCAAGAATAATTATGGGAGAGAAGGGTGCAGGGGGTTCATTAAGGGCCGGGCACCGGGCAAATTGACCGGCTGTGAGCACGACTCTGCCCGGCTGCTTTGCATCTCAAAGAACTTCTTTTTAAGACAAGGAACGATCAAAAACAGTTTTAAGTTACAATCGTGCCCTTTTCTTGATGAGTCTTATCGAGTGTAAATTATACTTTGCCGGCAATTTCCACTTTATTACACGCGGAATGAAATCCCCTCGTTCGTTAAATGTGCTAAAAACAAGAATCGCCCCATAACACATTGCGAAAAGAACTGTGCTTCATAAACGACCACCTGAAATGTATCACTGTTGCGAGAACGTGAGCATAGCGGCCCAGAAAAGAACGCGTTCGATAGCGGATTATTTTTCGGCTTCAACCAAAGGGCCTCCAGTAGAGAAAAGGCCAATTAATCATCATGTTCAACGAAGCGGAGCGTGATTTTTTCTTCGTCCTATGGTTTACGCCAATGAATTAATTTTCGGTGCGTTCACGTTAAAACAATGCTCCTCCCGTCTAGTCATTGAAATTTTAAAGATAAGATGTAGACTCTGACCCTGACTCTGATTACGGCTCAGATGCTGATAGTGACTTTGAGTAAAGATTATTATGAGCAGAGCTATTAAAAGAGAACCAAAAAGTCCAATTTGTGTGGTGGGTATTGGTATCAAATCATGATTAAATTGTCTAGAAAAGTTATCTTTTTTTGGTTGTTGAAAGTCATTGTCTGCAGCTTCAAAATGCAGGAAAACACATCCCTGCGACTATAGAATTTCAAAATTTTCTGGGGGAACATGCCCCCGGACCCCCTAGGGGGCAAAAATAAATCTTTGCCCGGGTGTCAAACTCAGTTACCCTCCTGTTCAAAACCTTAATGAACCCTCTGAGGGTGGGCTGCATAGAGAGGGGGGAGGCTTATTAACTTTCTCCCCCCGAAAAGGATGAGAGGGTGGGTTTATTAGAGGGAGGAGGCTTATTTGAGAGGGTGGCTTAATAGAGCTGATATACGTTATATGCAGCAGTGTCTCAAAACAGATAATGAACATCAAGTAATCAAAAGGTTACACTAAAGACACAGGGATTTATAGTTCAGAGCACTAAATATTATTTTGTCTTGAAACGCTAAAGAACTACCAGGCACATTTTCTCACCGAAACGATTTGAAGAATTCAGTGACAGATTGTCAAAGCTCTTAAGGGCAAATTCGATATTTTACACAAATTTGGGCCGAAGGGAATTTTGGATACAAAAAGAGCTGTAAATCCGAATGCAGTAACATTAAGCATTTCTTTGATTTATTAAATACGTACGGACTTACTTTATATGTAAATCTCGATACGAAAAGGGCTAAGTTCATGGTGGATTACGGTGAGGAGCGAAATATTGAATGGCTTGTTAATCACTTGAGTCACTCTATCTTTCGTGTACAAGCTTCCTACGCGTTGCATGCGATACGTAGTTGGCGGATAATCAATAATCAAAATATATTTTGTCAAACTTTGAACTGGGATTACCGAATATAACCAACAATTTGTCAGACACTTCTCAGCATCGGTTCTGCAAATTAAGTGTGACACTTATCAACTCTTCACATAAGATTGTTACGTACCAACCGACAATACGACAAATTATTTTTCTCAAACTAAAATTTGATTGTTAAAGCAAAGGCGGCTTTTCATAGCATAGTGACTGGGCAAAATAGCAGCTGGCTTGGCGGTACTCAAAGTGATCCTTTTGCAAAGGTTATCTTTGAGATATTTGGTCGGGGATGCAATATCGCCTTTGAAGTTAATTTGTAGGTTTAAATATTCTTGCTGTCCGTTTGTAAGAGCTAAAACAATACGATATGTTCCCCACCGGTTATGCGATAAGTTTTGTGGCTTTTTAATATAAACAATCATGAGAACAGTCCAAATAGGGTAATGATTGTGATACCCCGCTTGGTTCTCGCTTCCAGGAAATTCGCATATGTAAACCCAATCACAGAAGACAAAATATGTCGCAAAAAGCTATTTCATGAAAATTCTACCTTAGTTGTTGTGTAGATTCGGCTACAGTAATGAAAGTACATTGAATAATGCAGGAAACGCCCACTACACATCAACAGAAAAGGCATCAATATATTCTTTAAGTGCTAATAAACCATAAGCAAGGTTTTTGAGTGATTTTTCCTAGATAAACTAAGAATTGAAACTTGAAAAAGTCGACCTGAGTATTAATCGATTTTATTCCAACCCTTTCCTAACAAAAGAAAATTATAGCTGTTGATGTGACTGATATGATAGAAACTTTTAACAATTGAAAAGATGGGACTACCAAGAGAAGACTCATGACTCACAATGGAGTTCACTGATACACACACTTTTCTAAGTGCCACTTCCACTTTGATAAAAAAATTCGCAAACGTTAGACAAACGTTTCAATATCAGTTTCTTTTGTATGTTGTCAGCTATAATTTTAATCCAGTTTTGTTCATAGCCGAGAAACTTGCTCAAAAACGTTGGCTGAACCATCACTGTCAAAAATACACCGATAATTTGATTGTCTTGTCAAAGACTTGATGGATTTAAGCCAATTTAAAATTAAAAAGTACGTAAAGGTTCTCGAAATGTAATTCATTGTAATCGATGAATGATAGGGGTTAAGTGAAAGTGTATCGAAAAACTTTGAACGTTTACTACTCCACAGCAGGACCAACTAGGACAGGAAGAAATCTATTGAGGTGCCAATGTAATACCGTATATCAGAGGAACGATACGGGGTCTTTCTAAGCCAAATATCGGGCACTGAAAACTGCTACCAATATAAGTTCTATGGAACTGTGAATAGAGGGGAGAAATTGTCAGTGTAAATAATTGATAAGCCAGAACACCCCAGAATTAGTAGGCCATTAAGGGCACAGCAAAGGGATTTTGAAGTGCTATTGAACACTGTCAGGTAAAAATGTAAATAAAATAGGGTCTTTGTGTTCGCTCTCAGTTGAAGTGAAGTATGAATGTGAAACAAAAAATTACAATAAAAACAACAAATGTGAAACAAAATAAAAAACAGAACATACAATTCAAAAGGATATATATTAACATAATCAAATTTGGTCATCGCAGGATACGCTTGAGTGGTTCAAAAAGCCAAATTTATTGCCTACGAAATTTACAAATAATGAAACTTAAAGAAGGTAGTAAAGCTGCTCCGTGGAATTAAATAATCTACCGATTTTTGTGGAAAGCAAGTAATTCAGGTCAACCTTAATTAAGACTATATTCACCATATACCCCGTCCTGCGTGTTTATGATATTACAAAATCGTCTATTGTGTTTTACTTTTTATTAGTCAACAACAAGCCAGATCAAATTTTGTGTCTCACAGATCAGCAAATGAAACGAGTGGGTGACTGATCGGGAGCAAAAGAGAAATTTAACTGTCAGTATCTACCAGATTAAGCTCACTAGTGATCGCGTTATTTAAATCCACGATATGGCGTTGTGAAAATCTCCCTGTAAAGATCAAGAAACTGTACAAGGATCAGACACAATAATGATGATTTTCACGAAAAGAAAACAAAAATATAATTATACATTCCGAAAAATAGCGGGATAGCATAGCATTGAATATCAACTGAGAAATGGAGATTTCCCTTTATTTGGTATCGATGTTACTCCATTTATAAATCAGCAGGCTCCTCTCACCTAGCAGCTTCTTCCAAAATAAATAAAAGGAATCGTACGAAAGAGTTTTAAAAGTGAATTTATAACAACGAAGAATCAATCAAGTTAGAGCGATTAGCTTATCTCATGTTAAAAGTCTCATTCAACTAGGAGGTCGGTAAGAATTATTTGTAAGACACACGAATTGAGATATTTTCAAAATATGGTTATTACAATTGAAAACAAAGTCTCACGTTGTTGTAATTGTTAAAAGCATGGTTGACAACAAATATTTGAAAACACGAAAGAGGAATATTGCTGTACTGTATGTAAAAACTGTTACAATAATGCCATTTGTTTTTGCTTAGACATTAGGTTGCACTGGTCATTGGAGATACCATTCGGTTTCTTATAAACAGAAATTCACCTGAATTTTCATCCTGTACGATTCAAAAGCTTTTGTTAGTCGTTTAAATGTGGGCGTTTTTCATTTACTCTTCTGCATACACATACCATGTCAGAAATATTAAACTATCTCCAGCTCCAAGTTTTCATGAATGCATAAAACGAGTGGTAAAAAGAGAAAACAATGTTTTTGTTAATACAGATTCTCAGTTTTATGGAAAAAACAACTTTAAATTTTTCTTTGTCATATTTCTTTTTTTATTTTGAAGATTTGCTGACACAACCAACGTCATAATTCATCATAACCTACTTTTTCTCTTGCGTTTTCAACACCTGTTCTTTCTACTCACCAACATCCATCATCAAGGTGGAATTCCAGTGAAAAGCGAAAGCCGTCAAAAAGGACCTATACTAACGTGTCTAAACAAGTTAGCATAAGAGTAGAGTAATTCTAGACCTTAACAATGCCTATGGGGTTGCCTCATTTAACTAAGTCCTTTGTAATAGCTTTTCATAGCACATCCTAATCAAGGAAAACTCGCCACATAACTACTAACTCGTAAAAGAGTTGTAAAACTGAGAGATTCATAACAGGCATATTTTTTGCATGGTCGTCCTTGCGAAGAATTGGGCGTTAGAATTACAAAACCTACATTGTATTGTAGCTCAATAAGAAATGGGTTTTTGCTGATTTATACTTGACAGGTGAAATTTCTGTGGTAGATCTGATGACAATATTTGCTCAATCGTGTCCTGCGTAAATCAGGATTTTTCTTATGGTTTACCGAGCGGTATGTGTTCGTACAAATACGTTTAAACAATGTAAATAAATTAGAAGAGAAAGGATAAGATCACACGACAAGGAAATACCCTTTCTTCAGGTATTTTACGCAGACTTGAGCTTTTGCAAATGAATTATGTTCCGCTCTTAAGAAATAAAGCTTGTTTTGCAACATTATTGCCTTTAATATTGACTGTTATCACAACCATCATGCCTGGTGGCTTTACGTTCACTTCCGAATGCTCAAGCTTTCTCGGAACATCCTGTCACTTTTCATCTTTGGTCGTTTAATTAATTTTACCTTCGTGTAAATACCCCACTTTTATGCGTTCCTTATATTTCCACGCATGGAATAAATACAATGTTTAACATGTACAAAGAAAGCGACGATATATCGGCCGGTGTCATCCGGAGCCCTTTTTGCAATTATCAGCGCGTAATATTCTCACCTGTTTCTTAAGGCCCACGAGTTATTCAATGCAAATTAGGAAGCGACAAACAGTATATATTGAGAACATAAAACCATATTGAGCGCGTTTGTATCAACATACTTGAGTGCGGCTCTGTGCATGACATTGGCACATTCAGGTAAGTCGTTTTCGTTTAACTCTGTTCCAAAAGTATAAAGACTCTATAAAGAAATACCCATTGAGTTCATGTGTCTTTTCATGAAGTTTGCATGGCTGGTGTAGATATTTTTGGGAGTGTCAGTAATTCCCCACGACAATAGGAACTTTTAACGCCTTTCAAGGCAAGCCATGAAATTTTTCTCGCATGAAAAAGCGTTCCGCCTTCTTACAAACAGCAAAGAAACAAAACGTTTAATACGTTTATAAAAGCGTGAGTTCCTATTGTTAGGAACTGAATAAAAATTGATATTAAAAAACTCGCCGAACGTTGCCTCAAATCAGTATTATAACGTTTCATTTTGAGGGATTATTTTTGTTCATGCCGGAACGTTATGCCCGTAAGCCGTTTTAGGAGGGGCTGGCTTCCTAAGGAAAATTTAAGATTAGATTATTACATGCAGATTTTGCGGATGCCATGTCTATATTCGGTTTGGTAGAAGTTCTGACACACCGCGATACCTCCTACGAAGATAAAAATGACTACTACTATAGTTATATTTTTGGAATTTTCTACAAGTGAAAACTCGTCAATAAAAACATGGGAACCTTTGGAAAAGTGCCAGAAAGCCATTTTTTTTTTCATTCTATGAGAGCAGAGATTTACCATTGGCGCTGCGAATTTTAAACTCCTTTTACTTGCATATCTAAGCGAACTGAGAAATGCGTTCAAAGACAAACTCAACTCAAAAATGAAATTATTCGCTAGATGCCTGTCTTAAAAGTGAAGACTTGAGGCATATTTTTTAGTCTCAACTATTCCAGAAAAATATTATGCTTCCCACTCGTTAAAGAATTTTTTACAACTTGTGATAATTTGTCAAAACAGCTGTCAAAAAGTTCATTTTAAAGTCATTTGGCTCTTTATACTAGGTGATAAGGATTAGCGCACCAAATCATCATCTTTCGGTTTTTAAATCTAAAGTTCATTTTCTTGTGTTTATAAAAACGAGACAGAAAGTATTTTGTCAATATACAGTACGTTCAGTAAAGTAGACAAAAAACTAATCTCGTCATTTCTACATGGTGATATCTATCTTTTATCAAATGATCGCTTTTTAACTAAATTTTTCCCTACCGCCTGATACACATTTGCTTCTCGAAATTTATGCGCGTTTATTGCATACTGAGCTACACGTACCAAAACAACGATATTTTGTGATAAAAAATCGACAGGCATAAAGCACTCGAATTTATCCTGACGAACAATGACTGACACAAAAATGCTGGCAAGAACTATTTAGTTTCGCAATTTCAAGACTCCGCGGTAATAATAGATAACGATTTCTTTCATTCTTCATTTGAATAAGATTTTTTTTATTTCTCGACCATATGCCACTTTCAGGTGTTATTGACACTAGCTTCCAGGAAAATAGAGTAAAAATGTCAAAAATTTGCCGGGGGGTTGTAAGACGGGGAGTTAAGAACGGGGAGATATGAATAATTTATTATTAATTACTAATAGTAATTACGAATTATTATTTTAAATTTATTATTATTATTATTATTATTATTATTATTACTATTATAAGGGTATTAAAGGACCAGGGTACCTGCTAGACATAGTTTCATGCAAACCCACGAAGCAATCTCTTTTCATTGTAGGTTAGCATATTATTGTCATTGTTCCAACATATTTGACCGGCTGGCCTTCTCTTTAATGACGTTTCTGTTACTTTACTTGACTTTTTGGAATATTACGGTCTTTATCAACTTTTACCATATAGGTCGCATAAGGAAACCTTGGGACAATTAAAAGGGGTCAAATATAAGTTCTTAAAAACAAGTCAGAATGATTCAAATACGGTTTTGGTTTGAAAACGTTTACGAAGTCCCGGCTTTTCAGAGTTGTTAACTTTTGAAATAATTTAATTCACACGGTTATCATCGTCAACGTCATCATATCATTTATAATCATCACAATTTTCATCTTCATTTTTATATTGAAAAGTTCAGTCTGATCGATCAGACAGGTCTGTTCTTACTCAGCTGCATGTTCGCATCATGAAGTCTCCACGACCTCAACCTGAACTTGCAGTTAAAAGCATGAAACACTATTTTCGACAGTGTTCAACCTTCATTTGTCTCCCTCCAGCCAAAAGAAACAAACCAAAAACAAGAGGGTTTAACATAAATTAACCACTGGAGTGTCCCTATCATGAAAGGAAACTCTGTACTCGTTGTGATGTCAGCACAGTTGTCGCTGAAAACGATGATAATAATAATAATAATCCTAACCTTTTATATGGGCTAAAAACTTCAGTAACCTCTCAGGTCATGGTTTTGTGTAAGGCCAGTCTTCACCACTCTAATCTGAAATGTTCTGAGTAACGAGTCCTTTTGCACAAGAATGGTTTATTCCATTACTTCATAGAGCCCGATTAAGTCACCTTGTCCTCAGGCTTATTATCGGTGAAAACAGGCTTATGATTACCAGGCCTTGTATGCTTTGCTTTATTTACATTTTCACAGACAAGTAACGGAAATCGAAAAATCGGATGGAGAAGTTTTTACGAGCCTGCTTCATTCATTTGTTTGTGAACCCAATTCATTTTGATTTTATTATATTAGCTTTTTAAAGAAAGTAAAACTACTTCGTTGCCTATGCTCTGTTTAATATAATTTTTTATGTTGAACATGGAATAAAAATGGGTCGACGTCACTGAATAGCGCTCATTTAAAATACTCCAGCAAGAGCACAGAATTTCCCGTATTTTTCCTAGTGTGGTATTTGTTTCCTAACTGTCGCATTTTTTTAGTTTGCTTGTCTTTTTTGTTAACTGTAACTATACCAAACGTCTACGCAAGGCCATGATTCCAATTTCTGCCATGGAGTAGTTGCATGCAGATGTAATTGTTGCTTTGTGTGGGTGAAAAATTCCCGCGAAAGTAATACAGTTATGTAAAAGCTCTACGTGTGGTAAAAAAAGCTACTTTCACTATCTAACCGAAATCTAGTTTGGAGTTTCGCTTTTTGAACAATACGCGACTCAAAAAAACCTTTCAGTTGGCGATTTCACACGTACGTTGGCTTCATGAGTTAAATCATTTCTGTCACTAATTAAGGAAGAACTCTATTAACTTGAAAAGCTTAATTGTAGTAGGTGGCGATAAATTTTATGTACGTTTAAAAAACGCAAAACAAATTCCATCTTTTTTTCTGCACTTCACTCGAGTAGATAGAAGTAAGTTTATAAAAAAAATTGCACCAGACCGAGGTAAATTAAAGAACGTATTTCTATTTCCCGAAAAACGTCGAAAATTTCAATTTACCGGAGACTCTGCACTCGTAATAACACAATAATTCCTTTTTGGTTCCAAGTTGCCCCCATCGAGGTAAATTCACTTTTATAACAATCGATCTAAAACAGCTGTTAATTGTTTAAGATTGGGAATCCTTTTTAATGTCTCTGGGCGTGGTTTGATATATTCCTTGTACTTCTTTGAATTTTCGTGATGTATGTCTTTTTCGTGTAGAAGATAACCCAAACATACAATATTTATATCAAGTTTTAATCGCCTACGAATCATGCAATCGCATGCAAGACTCTTGTTATTCAGAAGTCTGAAAGTTTAGTGGATGATTTTTTGCTGCGTTTGATAGCTTGCGGTTTTTTCAGTACACACGCTCTAAAGTGGTTACTGAAAATCACGCTAACGCTTATTTCTGTCGATTTTGAACTTTTAAACTTCAGGCCGATTCTCATTTTTGAAAGGGGCCAGCTATAATCACCCCTCCCCAATGTTACAGTCGCCTATTTTATAGAGAAAAAAAATGGGTTGCTTAATTTCAAATTTGCTCAATAAGCGATAATTTGTTTTTTCGTGCCGGTAAAAACAAAATTGTCATTCTTGGCACGAAAACTATGAATCGGTTAGTTACAGAAAGAGGGCGCCTACTTCCTCTTCGAAATACTTTGTTAATGAGTACTCTTTATTTCTCAGTATTTCCTCACAGAATAACTGAGCTGTAAAAATCAATTGCAATCTGTCTGGTGCAATTGTTTCAAAGCTGCGAAATTTAAATTGCACAGAGAGATGTGTTATCTCAAAATGCAGTGAGCGAAGTAAATTGGCGCGCGAGCTGAAACCACGATCATTAGATAAAATGAAAACACGTAACGCCCGTGAAAACCATTAACAGTCATAGTCGTTTGGCTTTCATTTATCAGTGTGAAAATCTCGAAGCTATCGAGAACGTAATCCAAATTGACGAAATACATTTATTACGGAAACAATAGCATGCAAATGAAATGAGTGGGAGCCTTCTTGCCTATAAGGAGTAGATCGCCCATCTGTTTCGTCCATTCACTTAAACTGGTGCGAGCAGACGTTTCAAAGCTAAGTGCGCTCTCCCACCTCATCTTTTCCAAGTACGTTTACAGTTACACACAGTCAGTGTCAAAGTATTTGACTTGTTCGTTTCCGAAAGTAATAACACGCAAAGCTTTTCTTTAATACTGAAAAAATAACAAAAATATTCTTTCCTTTTCAGGAAGCAACTTACTTTATTGAAGTCTTAGTAACAGACAGAATCATTCAAGGTAGGTGACTCAGTCGGTCTGGAGAGGTGATGTCACATTTGATTTTGTCGCATGCCTCCTAACTGCTTGTCTTTTGTAATTGCTGATACTGAATGTGAGGCTTTTGGTTCCTCGTTGAGTTTTTTTCTTTTTTAACTAAAACCACCGAAATCCAGGGATTTTTATATCACAAATGTCAGATAATTTTGTATAATTGTGAAAGGTTTGAGCCCAAGGGTCATTTCATAAGTAGGTTGAGCATGATCGTCCGAGTGAACGTAGCCCTGAATAGGAGCAAAGTATAGCAGCAAAATTTTCTATTTGTATACGAAAGAGAGCTTCAGGTAATTTATTTTCCTGCCGAGTTAAAACAGTATAATAAAATAAATTCAAGCATTATATTGCTATGAGTCACCTTTAAAATTTCACAGTGCAAAATTTACAATAAACTATTAGACTAAAACAATTTTTTTGAATTTCTTCTAACAGCAAAAGTTAAATCCCACTTTGAGGAAAAAGAAAACAGAAACAATAATAACATCAATTCTGTGATTGCTAGTTCGCTGCCAAAGGAAGTTGCCTTTAAAAG
Source organism: Porites lutea (assembly GCF_958299795.1). NCBI lineage: Eukaryota > Metazoa > Cnidaria > Anthozoa > Scleractinia > Poritidae > Porites > Porites lutea. The sequence continues at coordinate 4,404,102 of NC_133209.1, forward strand.
CGCTTACATGTTGAATACTTGAAGTAGTAAATAATTGATATTTCCATCCAAGCTACCTGGAAAATTTAACTCAAGATTAAATTTTAGCCTTGGCACCGATTATCTAATTATAGCATTGTTTGACAGACACCTCTCGTCAGTTCTGTTAATTTGAAAAGTAACATAGCATTTGCACAATTTAGAAATTCAAGCGACTTTTTGCTTATTTTCTTGAAGGGACGCACCCCGAAGAGGTATTTGTAATGTTTACGGACGGATACTCGAGGTTTTATACCGAAGCCTTTTTTAAAAGCCTTGTTTTTTAAAAGAATACCTGAGACACAAAAGAATTCTTTGCAGATATTTGTAAAAGAACATTTGAACAAATCGCCTAGAAAAGGCAGTGTTGCAAAAAAACTTTCCAATTTAGTCGCAAGCTAATTACATTATTTATTTTGATATACTGAAAAGCTCCATGATTGGTCGAAATTTGCAAATCTCATTTAGTGAGGCTATCAGCAGGAAGCCGTAAAAAAAGGGCTAATTTCCCTTACTGAAATATTCATTACTGCTGATATGAAGATTAAATATTCACGAAACTTATCGCCTACTCAAAGAATATGTTTAACGGGTGTACTCGCGGGTATAACCATCATCAAAAGAATGTAGTTTGTCTTTTTCGCCCAGCTTATAGCCCGGTAACCTACGGTCGCCGGCAAGTTGAACAGTTTAGCTTTCGTTAAAATTGTGCTTTCGAGTGACATTGAATAATTTTCCTCCTAAGATTTATCTTTTCCTACTAGACATCAAACAAAAGAGATCTCAATAAGAGCGTATTCACATGACGTCACGTCGGCCATGTTGGTGTTCCAAAACCATGAAACGGCGGCCATGTTGGTGTACCAAGAAAATCCTTTGAGAATTGAACTCTTTTCTTATGTAAATGCTTTCTTTTGTTCCAATAAATTTGCATAGAGGCTGCCCACCTGAGTGAATACGCTCTATACTTTTCCAAAAACTGTGCAAGGCCTCGCACGCTTAATTATGTTTTTCCTATCTAAGTTTAGAAATAGTTGTCACGTAGATTTTATACAATGCAGTGAATACTACGATTGTTACGATGGATCGTTGCCTTTGACCTCTTAAAGTACAGGCCCCAGTTATTAAAACGTTGGATAGCGCTATCCACTGGATAAATCACTATCCAACGGATGATTGTTAGTGAAAGCAATTGCACTATCCAGTGGATAGAGATTTATCCGTTGGATAGGGTTATCCACCATTTGAACAACTGGGGTCAGGTGAACGGATGACGTCACAGGGAATATTTTTCTTTCCTTTGTCTAGCATATAAATGCGCGTTTTGTTTACGACATTACAAATTAAGCAAGTGAGGGCTACAACGAGGAAAGATTCTAGCAGAAGTTAGATAGAACGAAAGCGAAAGTAGTTTGGTAACTTCAAAAACTGCGAAAACTTACCGCTAACGATTATTTAAGCATAAAATGTTACAAACTTTGTAGAGAACCGGGCTCAGAAACTAATAACACCACTTCGTAAAATGACTAATGTGAGCAATAGATCGTTCCAAAGGGTGACCATAGACCTTTTTGCCTATACGGCGGCCATATTGAATAAGTTAGATTTAAGGAGCATTATGGGATGCCCAGGGGGCATGAGCACATTCTGTTTACTATTTACAAGCGCCTTTCGGGGCAGTTTTTCTTCAAGTTTTCTAAGAATAAGATTCTAATGGGAAAAAGATCGTTGTGCCGAGTTAGGATGTAATAATGATCGCCTTTTTCCCGAGAAATTTAAAGTGAAAGCCATATTTCTAATACTAAGCGAGTACAACGGATCGTGCTCATGCCCCGCGGGCATCCCATAATACTCCTTAAATCGAAGTAATTCAATATGGCCGTCGTATCGGTAAAAAGTCTATTAAACAAATTAATTGATATGAAATTAGAGACCTTAAGATCCGACGACGGCGACGGCGACGGCAACGAAAACGAGTGGAACTCTTTTCTTATGTAAACGCTTTCTTTCTTTCCAATAAATTTGCATAGATGCTAACTACGTGCATGAAAACGCTCCATTGGAAGGAGAGCGTCAAATCGAATCATTAGGGACTTATTGCAACGGCTCAGTACGGAAGCGTCGATCTTAACTAAAACAACACACGGGTACATGCATAAAACGTACTGGTAACATACGAATTAACACGCGGATCAGACTGGTTTACACGGTACATCAGAGTAACATACGGATAACATGCAGATAACATGGGAGGTATTGACCCTGAAAAACTGTATCGAGCTACCTTCAAAAGCAAATCAACAACTTTGTACGTGAATCTTGTTTTTTTTTTTTCCCCTTTTTTTGCCATCATTGCACAACCTAGACGTGAAAATGCCTAACTTCACGTTTTATGAAGGACGTAAACAAACAATGACGTTTTTTTTTTCCTTTTCTGAACTTTAATAAGTTCATACATCTAACAAAGTGAACGACTTGCAATAATCGCTAAAAAAAGGACCACCTCTGACTTATCTAATAAATTAAAAACTGGCATCAATTTAATTAAACACATACAATATCTATATTTCTTTACAACATAGAAAATAATCATTAAATAGGATAAAGAAAGATAAGGCTGAACGTGCAAGTGCAGAAACGAAAAAGAAAAAAAAAATGCAAAAATACGAGAAAAAAAGGGGGAAGAAGCGAAAAAGTACACACTAGAATTAACAGGGGTAATCAATATCCGGAAACCAAAATCTCCTTATTATTTTCAGTTTAAGGGACGTGGCATATTTGGGCTTTGAAGCGTGTGGAATTCAAATGTATTGGGATGAAGTATAGCAAGAGTAAGGAATATATTTAAAACTGAACGGGAACTATCTGACCAGCTATATTTTTGTGAAAGATTGCTATGCCATACAGTTATGGTGACAGGGACTTTAAACAAGGACTACGAACGTTTTTAGTGCGGTGACGGGAAGTAATATTTCCTGCCATGTGTCAATGCTCTAAGTCGGAGACAGCGGTCAAAATTTTGCTTTTTAATAAAAGGTGAATTCGCATTCTTTCAACTTTTCATAGCGGAGCTCTTGCGCGTGCGCAGAAGCGCGCGCAGTGGAGCATCATGGTTAAGAAAATATGGTAATCTATGCTTCCAAGAAATTTTGGTTTTGAGAAAATCGTCCGTACAAAGTACGTCCGTACGTACGTCCACCCCTCCATGTTGGCGGATGCGAATGGCACACTTTAATACTATCAATGTAAAACTTGGTATCAGACATGCATGTTGTGATCAGTTGACAGCTGTCGAAAGGTATCCGCTGACCAGTGTCACATGACTTTTTTAAAGTTTTCCGCTGACCAGTTGTTCGTTTTTAACTGATCGCGGGCCCACGTCAATTTTTTTAAAGGTAGAATTCTGTTTGCTCTCTGCTTACGGCGAAGTATAATTAAATGAGGAAGACATTTTTTAAAGCATTCCTGGAGAGCTTCGCTTTTGGCCTTGGCTAAATCTATATATCAAGCCTTATTGGCTTCCTTGGAATTCTTTGCATTATCTTTCTGTATTTTGTGTATATTTTAATTAAAATGGAAAAATGATAATAAAATGAAAACGAAATGAAAATGATTTCGAGTCACGTTTACGCCAAATGGTAACGAAACGTGAATTTGTACAGCGTGGACCAAGTTTTCCCATTAACTGTCGTTTACTGTTTATGATTTCCGTTTACAAAAAAATAAGACGTTTAACGCCAGTTTTGTCCATACGAATTATCCTGGACAGTTTTGATCTGCTTGTTTTCTATTTTGAGAAATGCTTAACTTGAATCTCTTTAATATTTACCTTACAGATGAAACCAGTCCTCTTGTGCTTGTTTGTTGTTCTGTTGACGGTGATGTCATTGGATGTCAGTGATGCCGGGACATGTTCGAGTGGCTGCGATACCAACCTTCATAACTGCTTGCTCGGCGGAGGATGCACAGCTGAAAATGGATGTAATGGTTGCGTGGATAGTTCATTAGTTTGCTTGGCCAATTGCAAGAGAAAGAGGGAATTTTATGACAAGCTTTTCAGAAATGAAGACATCACAGAATAGAAATATCACACACGAGGAGAGTCTGAAAGTTTATCTATAATTACCAACTACTTTAATGTTTGTTTGGCACAGTCAGGTTTTCGTGTTCAACGACACTTCGGTTTTCCTTTGCTGTTCTTTAAACAATTCTCGAACAAGTCAATCGATTAAATTTATTTTGTAACCAGTCAATAATTAGGAGCAACAGGCCAATGCTGTAAGATAAACTGTACCTTTCGAACGTAAGAAACGTTTGATTTAACAAAATGCTATTATATTTCTTTTTTCTATTTTACCTGTATTCGTCCACTTTGGGTTTGGATAGCCGCCAATTATGCCCCTTCACCCCCACCCCGTCCTAAATCTCAATTTCTCACTGAAAGTGTGGTTAAACCGCACGCCTCAGGGCCCCTGCAATTTTTCCAGGCAAATTCCTGTAATTTTCTAGTTATCTTATGCGCGGATCAATTCGAAACAACAAAAAATCTCCTCCAGGCATTTGAGCTTTTGGAATCAGGCCTAGTCGAATTTTCATTACATTGGTCTAATGTAGTGCTTAAATTATGCCCCTCCCAAAGAAAAACGTTATGTAGATTGTGAATTCAAAAAACAATTATGCATTTATTATGGTATGGTGTGAATATTTCGGGCGTCTATAAGTGAGTCGGGCTTATATATCGCAATGATTATAGTACCTTGTATTAAAAAAGGAAGCGAAATTAATGGTCGTGGTAACCTTTGAAATTTGAAGTCCTTGTCAAACAAGCCATTCATTTACGAAAGATGTGTCTTTCCTTTAAACTCCACTACCAACTATGAGAAAGATCGCAACTATCGAACTACGTTGTTAGAAACCGGATCGTACGGTTCGCCCTATACCCACCAAAGGTCAAATTCCTTATCCCCCATGCCTCGCAGTGACGGTCGAATGCCAGGGGTTTGCCAGCGGTAGGGATGTTGAAGTTTCAAATTGACCGGCGCAAAACACCTGTTAAAACTTTACTTTTATGTGTCTGTCTTGGGTTTCTGGGAAACTGTCCACCTACCCCTCCCCTAAGCCAACATTAACACTTACTTCTCACTTAGGGCGAAATGTTGGCTTAGGAGAGGGGTAGGTGGGCAGACTCCCAGAAACTTATAATGATCTTTACCCTTTTTCTAGCAAACTTTTTCATACTTTTTCCTACCTGATATTGTTGAAGTTGCGTCCCAGGAAGGTCGAGTGACCTCAAGCCGCAAAGGGTTCATTATTTAAGTACAACAAATATGCCCTAAAAATGAAAATAGAAGTTACTTCTTGAAAGCAACAAACAACGAACAAACATTGCCTAATATCACTAGGAGCCACAGTCTTTGGATCACCCTTTAACCACACATGTAGACGGAACAGTAAACACAACAATCTCTGGAATGTTCGTCCTCACGCACACACTCTTGGCGGGTAATATAATACCGCTGAGCATACGCACCAGTTCTACGAACAGTAGCTTCCGTTAACTAACTTCCCCTGATATTTATGCCTTGCATCATGCAAGGAAACGAAACTAGGGGTAGGCAGAATCGCGGGCGCATCAAGACCTAGCATTTGGTTTGCCAAAATAATGTCATTAAATGTTCAACACACAAATAAGTAAATAAATAAAATGAATCATAAGTACTCACGAAAACGAGCCTTTCATTAAGAATCAGTCTTTCTGCAACTAAGTTAAAATTATACCCCTCTTGAGCAGGTTTGGTGCCAAGAAGAATCCACGAAGCTGCTGTTTGCTGCAGATCTTTTAACCTTCCTTTGCTGCGTACATTTCCATAACTGTGACAATTTTCTTTAGCTGTTTACTAACTTTCTTCTATTCACCACTGGCACCTTTTCTATTATAAGCCTTCTTCACCCCAAAATCAAAGTTTCTCCTGGATATAGCTATCGTCCAATCGCCCCATGTAAGTGAATCCAAGACAGTCTTAGATTCTGGATTCCACACCATAGAGTCCGAATTCCAGGTAATGGACTCCGGATTCTTTGTCAGTAAAATACCGGATTCCAAGCATTAGTGAGATCCCTTGAGCTGTATTTTGGATTCCAAAACCGAGGATTCCAGATTCCACAACTCAAATTTTCCGGATTCCGGATTCCACAAGCAAAAATTTCCCGGAATCCAGATTCTCTTAAATGGGGAGATTCCGGCAAAGATAAATTTAAGATTTTTTTGGAGGGGGGGCGGTGGGAGGAGGGGCACATAATGTGCATTATGGGTGCGCAAGTGGCGAATTTAACTTTGTACAAGTTGTTAGAGTTCCTATGTCCCAGTAAGAATTGGAGAGCGAGTTTCTCGATGTTGCACATGGTGTAATTGCCAAAAGACATATATATAACACATACATCTTATTTCATAGTTTAACATGTGATTGCTGATACTAAAGCTAACGCTCAGCGAGGTTCATTAGCCACTTTCACATTGCTCACAATACACGCCCGCGCCGATCTCGAAAGTGAAGCGTCACCGTATCAGATAGGTTGTGTGCCACTCTTTGGTGAGAATGCGAACAGGTACAGTAAAAACCCACGAGTAAGTACCTACATTTTCCAGCGTTAGCCTAAACAGGTTCTTACATAAATGGTGGTTAACATAAATTTAGGCTATCTAGTTTCTTAATGGGTTCTTAATTTCTTGCAAAAAAATTATGTCGTTGCTAAGAAGATTTTAGTGATCAGCACCCTTAAATATACATACCTAACGAATTTAGTGTCCCAAAACCCTCTCGACCAACTGCTCCGGCACGATGTCTATCGTGTGTGAACGATTTGTTTCAGTTCTGTGCCGTTGCTGTTAACACCATACCGGATGGCTTTTCGTGTCGGCGCGAAAGCCATCCGGTATGGTGTGAACAAAGCCTAACTTTCCTTTAGCGCAGCGAATTATTCGGCTAGAAGGCACGTTCCCTGTCGGTCGCCAAGCACGTGTGCCGCCCGATTGTCTGATGCCTCAATCAATCAATCAAACCACTTCGTTTACAAACATGAGACCACGAGTAATCTTGCTTGATTAATGATTGATTGAGGCATTTGGTATCAAAAGATTTACCTCTACGTCTTGAAATAAATAGCCTCTTTGTTTCAATTTTGTAGTGGATAATCCACACAATCTAATGCATCTTACGTCATGTTAATCCTTCAAAGCTTCCCGTTATCCTTTATGGTGTGTTTCAAATTCACCAAATAAAATCTTAAGATTCCCCTTTAATATGAAGATAATCTATTTGCCATAAAAAAGTAACTCCGAGTGTCCGACGACAACTCTACTTTGAACGTCTGGTGTTGAAAAGGCCTTTTTGCATCAGATGATCGCATCGAAAGATGATGATGAAGAAGCAAAAGGACGGCGAAGTATTGATGGAGAACAGGCGGCGCAAGGACTGAGAGCTTGCGACGGGATAGTTTGAATAATCTGGGGAAGGTAATGCCTTCAATTCAATATAATTGTGGACGATACTCATGAGAGATGAGGCGTAAATTCATTTTTAGATGATTTCTGCAGTAGCTTGACTTGCTTCAATTTCATGACATAGCGCGAATTTCACGACAAGACGGAGTTATCACCGTCATTATATTAACGATCCAGCCAATTTGCATTTTAAACAAGAAAGAAAGTGGCGAAAATAAAGTATTCATCAGGTTATCAGATCGCTTAAGCGCAAGCTGAGTAGTAAAGGAAATTTGTGCGAGTTAAACTTAATTTCTTTTAAAAGCAACATCAATTATTTTTAGAGAAATAAAGAATACATTTAAGGATGGATTAAAGAAAAAAATGACATCTACAAAGTCACTTTTCGTAATTTCCTTGTCTAGATCCTTACATACATAAGCTTTCAACAGAAACTTAAAATAAGGCAATTAAAATGTGCACTTTTGGGCAAGCTTGGAGGGTAAAAGAAGCTCAAAGGCTTGAATAGCAGGAAAGAAAGAGATTATATGCTTGCATATTCACCCTCGTCTTAAGTTTATCGCCTTCGACTGAAAAAAAAAGTAAACAAAGAAAAAAGAAAAAAAAGAAGAAGAAAAGAAAAGATGAAACGATGTCAACACTTTGAAAGCACAACAAATCCCACACACTATTACTTACACCCCCATCTCATGTAACAGTTTTATTTTTTCTTTGAGATGATAATTGGCGTGCGTAAAGAAAAAACCAAAAACGAATAGTATTGTTGTTAGTTCTATAGAAAGTGCGTTTTAATTTCAAAACAGCTGGTCTTATTTAATAATGTAAGCCATAGCGTGTGAAAAGTGGTGGAGATTTTAATAAAAGGATAAAGGAGCGATAAGTACGCGACAACTTTCTTTCCGTCGATATATCTCAAAAAGTGACAGCAAGCGTTGAACGCGAACGTCCTTGCACTTTGCCAACTATCTCAAGACATTCACGCTTTTCTTCAGCCACAGCATTGAAGCTGGATTTACGAGGTTAAGTAACAATTTTCTTAACGTTTTAAAAGCAAAGTTCGGCCTATTTTTGGAACAGACTAGTTTCATAAAAGCCCAAAAGTCTACGCTTCTCACTGTAATAGACACTTATCTATTACGCATCTTAAGAATTTATCGCAACCAGAAATAATTCAGTTCATACAACTATTTATTATTGAAAAAGAGAAATAAGAGTGAGGAAAGCTATCATTTCAGTAGAAATATTCTACGTTTTTTGTTTCAGCATACAATGACCACCGTTTTTTGTTTATGCAAAACGGAAAAGCTGCGTTTACATTTCATTTCACAGTTCCGTTTGACTTCCAGCTACTCTTAAAAGTTTAAAACAAAAGTAATTCTCTCGATTGGAGTTGCTGCTGATAAAAGTCAAATGTCCGAAATATTTGGGCGAAGCAGTTTCTATACCTTGATTTCATCATTATAATGCTTTTTTTCTTTATCTTCATTTTCGTGTTTGTTACTCACTTCTCATAGTCCTCCGCTCATGATCTTATAATCTCATATCTAAAGCTTATCAACTCCGAACGTCATGAGCTGACGTAAACTAAACTCCACTCGTTAACTGTTTTCAGTTTAACCGCTCGCTAAAAACGCTTCTGGCTCAATAATTCGTGTTGCGACTGACGCTAACCGCAAAAAACTGATATTATGTTTTTTGGTTAGTATTTGTAGAGAAAATTAACCACGCTGGGTTAGTAAAAAGAAGACATCACAATAATTCAATATTGTGTCAAAACTTAAGTAATTGAATCTATCAACTTTACAATGGTTGAAAATTTAGTACTTCATTTAAAACATCTGATAAAACCGTGCTTTTTGAATTTAAATCACTTACAGCTCGGGTGGCCCAATATACGTCTGATACATAGGATTTCACGAGCATCAACCGTATGTACTAAAAGTCGCTGCGAATACGTTTTTGGTAATAATATTCGCTGGCCACTTCGTTTGGGCAAAGGTTTATACAAGCCTTTAACTATTACTGCTGAGGATATTGAAATATAACACTGTGCATCAATTTATCTTTGAAATAGCTTAAACATGCAGCAAAAGAGAATTATACTAAATGATTAAATAGTAATAATTGAATGAAATAAGTGTTTCTTTAGTTAAATGTTGGTCATGTGTTTGACTTCTGCCCGCTGAAACGAGCGCATTTTGGAGTATGACAGTAAGTTGTTGTTTTTGTACCTTTTTTACGATTCTCTCTCAAAAGGAAACGAGATCTGGCCTTGTTCATCATCTTTTTTCTTTATTACAGAATCATGAAGTAAAATAATAATAATAATAATAATAATAACAATAATAATAATAATAATAATAATAATAATAAAACTTAAGGAAAGAGCCTTTTAACTTGTTGAAAAAGCAATAAATATGAGGCATATCTTATCGAACAAATACATTGAAACTGTCCGCATCGACTGCAGCTTTTTTCGTGAAACGGCCTCAACCTAACTGACTGACAAGAAGGAAAAGCAAAATTGATCACACTAAAGTGAACGATGGCTAGTGGATGAATACCTCACACAGTTTCCGCGGTAGTGTGTTTTAAGTTCTCAATCCGGTGTTAATTAGGTTTAATAGCCGCGTTGACTTATATGAACCTGTAAGAATTAATCTCGCATCTCAAACTTTTGTTTAAATTTTCCTTAGATGTTCGCCAATTTTCGGTCAAATAAACCAATCCAAGGCTTCTACAGAGCTTTAATTGCTTCACTTTTCACGCTTAATATCCTATGACACTTAAGAAACAGCTTGGTCCTGAGGAAATTGCCTTTTTCGCTCTGGGCTATTTAAAAAATGTCAAGATACATTTAATAATTTAGCCAATACAAGCTTTCACTGAACAAATAGCCTCCAAAGAAATAATCTTGGACCGCAAAAGAACGTTAAAAAAATTTTAATCAACCACGAGATCGCGATTTGTGATCTAAAATATTTCAAAAATTATAACTTACAGTAACATGGGGAAAAAAAAATTAACCACCAATTTACAGCTGCAAGGCATCGCATATTGAGATTTGTATTCGGCAAGATGACGATTAATAAAGTTGCACGCTTCGAAAAGAATGGGCTCAAAAAGCGTGAAATTGTCAAGACGATTACATTCTTGTCTGTTTAGGGTCATCGTAATATTTACCGCTAACAAATCAAATGACCACAAAAAACATTCCGTTTTTCGTTTCTAGTCCAATATAGCCGTAACAAAAGCGAACTCGCAAAAACAGAAAAACAAAGCAATCACAAATTATGGAGAAAAAAAGGGGGAGGGGGATGAGAGACACTCTTTATATATTATTATTATTATTATTTTTTTTTTCCTGTTTTAGCTTTTCTTGCCGGGTTGCCTTTTACGCAGACAAGTAGTCTGTCTGTCTTTTAGGGTGACAATCGCCTTGTCCATTATTGTTTGACTATCGATTCTATTATCTGATTTTGGCCTCTTGAATACCAACAGGTGGAGGGTGCCTTCAGAATTGAATTGATTGGTTTTGATGACATAAACATGATTAAATTCAGAGCTCCTAATTCGCCCAGCAACATGAATACAGAGGCGGATGTGGATCTTTGAAGCAAATGGTTCCGATGTTGACAATCGCGAGGTTTAATTTATTATCATGATATAAAAGGCTTTTAGTTTACTGAAAGCCAAAAGCCAGCGAAGACGCTTTGGATTGATTTGAAAGAGTACGAGTATCAGGAAAGAGCAATTAGCCAACGAATATTAGGTGATCTATTTTCAAGTATTCACTCCCCCACAACTGTTGTTTGGCAGTTTGATATTGTTCCTACGTAAAAATGACAGCGCCTTAATACCGAGAAGAATATATCACTGCCATTTAGGGTCAATATAAACGGCATGTCGTCTTTCTCGTTCCTTCCTTCCACTGGGAGCTAAAGTGGGTCACTTATTTAATGTGAAAAGAATTTTCATCTGACAATTACATAAATAACGGTCGGAGCAGGGGCAATAAAAGTAAATTCACCTAGAGGTTGGCTAATATAGTACTATATTCTTCAGCGATTCTTGGGCCCGAAAAGTAAGTCTTAGCGAATGTAAACTTTTAGAATCAATAATATTACTCGAGAATTAAAATTATTTAATCATTGCTTTTCACTTATCTCCACAGAAAACCTATACTGACACAGAAGCGTTACGGAAGCCAAAGAAGGGAAACGTCCACGAAAGGTTTGTGATTAAAATTATTTTCTGTAAAAAAAAGTACATTTAAAGTGGTTTTTTTTATGGTAAGCACACTGAGAAATAATGAGCTGGGAATGCAAAGTGGGTTTCGGGCATATATATTAAAAATTATTCTACGTTACTGTGGTACATCTGCTTGCATAACAAGAAATAACCTGTACGTCCTTAATGACACTATCACACTATGCAAGGCTACTTCATTTCGCGGTCGTGAAGGTTTACTTTGAACAATTAATCAGCGAGCACGTGTTGGATAAGAGTTGGTTGGGAATAATTGTATATCACATCCAACACGCGCGCGTGCAATAATTGTGTTTTCCAAGAGAAGAAAGTGAAACATTAAAATTTTTCCTGATTTCCTTAGAACAGCAAACAGCAGATGATTTTATGGCTGTTTTTTCACGGGGATGCGACTAAAATACCGCCATGACGCGCCAATCCAGTCAAAACTACAGCATTTCATTAAGCAAATGTTCAAACAGAACTTTTTCATGGAACTACACGGTGGATTTTTTGAATTAATAGAGCGCGTCGTAGGCAGATCTATAGTGAGAAGTTCCGCTTTCAGGGTCTCTTGCAGTGCGTGACTTTTTCGTAAGGCGATTAACTGAACTGCCTTTAACCGTTTCCTTAGACAAGCATTGAAAACAAAGATTATTATATCCAAAATCGCGGCCACGCCCGATGGAAAGTTATGACGAGTTCTTTTCGCGGTTTATCTTATTGCTTTTTTGAAAAATTAAATAATTTTCTTCTGTCAAACTTTTAACAGGATATTATGTTCGCGTGATTTCCACAATAGAAAAAATAAATAATTAAAAATAGCAAATAATAAAAATTATATAAAATAAACGTAACCTGCCGACTTTTTCGCTTTCTATACTTAAACAAAAAAAGCAACAATTTAGCAAAAGACGTATATTTTCGATCACAAGGTACAGGTTTATTACCTATAAAAATCCGGCGTGAATTCAAGTTACAACTATGCCATGAATGGCACGAATGTTTTCTCTTGGTGTGCCTTCGGAAGTGAGGCGTTATTTCTGCCCACTGTCCGGTCATATAAAATTTCGGTCATATTTTACTCAAACGCCGTAAACATGTTTGTTTGGTATGACGCGCGCCTAAACATAACGTTTCAAAATCTTTCACTTCCTTGAAAACATTTCCAAGCGAATTTCGCCGCATCATATTTCTTGTCGAAAAAGTCATTTAAGGTAAGGACAGCCCTTCATTTTCTCGCGGGTCAAACGTAAAAACCACAAAAATTTCACATACTTGTGTTGTTGTGTAAGATTTCTGATATTTTGCAAAAGTATATTTAGTTTTTGTTAGGCTATTGCGCAAAAGGGCGGGAAATCTCTTCGCTTGATGCAAGGGCACAAATTAATTTCGTGATCATAATGACATCCCCCTTCGTTCGTACGAAATTTTAATTGACATAACTCGATCCTTGAATGTCGTTCGACTGTATACGGCGGTAATCGAACCTGCACTGTAGTCAAACTATCAAAAACTGTGGTGTTAGAGAACCTAGATTTCTTAAACGAAAACATTAGTTGAGAAATTAGACGGTTGTTTATTAACAATTTCATTCACTGATCTTTTTGACATAATATTTTCACCAGATACTCGATCACGTTTGGCTAAAGCAATTTTAAAGAAATATTTTTATCTTTAAAGTGTTGCCGGTGCGGAAGTGCCGAATTATTCTCCAGGGTCAGTTTTTGAAACCCTAATCTTTTGGCAAGCTTTCAATATTTAACGCTGATGCATCAAATGAACTGAGCAATGCCGTTCAAAAAGGGGTAGTTTTAAAAGAAACAAGGGAACTGTGTTGTTGGGGGCTGAGACTCAACAAATTGCTCTTGAAAAAAGCTTAGTTCACCGCCGTAAAGACATCAAAAGCTGACTTTTTGTACGTTTGCCCCTCATCAGAGCGAACTCCATCGCGAATCTCTCTCGCGAAGGTTTCAAATTCGAAACGTCAACTTTTCAATCCTTTTACAGTGGTAGATTGGCTTCAAAACATAACCATAACTAGTCTGTTTAAGTCTGCTGCTACTTACTGCTAGTTTTCTTACACAGTCGTCAGTTATCTAATGAAAGTTGTGTTCTTACTCGTTTCTTTTTCAACCTTAAAGTTATTACTTAGTTTTGCATTGAGCACACTTAGTACGCAAAATTTCACGCGTGATTGGCGCACGCACACGAAAACATGGCGGCTTTTGCCTTAAGACTGGAGTTACAAAAGAGGTAATTTTGAAACGATAATTTTAAAGCGAGTGTGGTGACCCATCAGTTTTTTTTTCTCTCTTTTTTTTAACGAGCAGTAACTTCTTTTCTCTAGAATAAATATAGAGTGATTGACGGTGCAGAAAAAGAAACAATCGTCGGAAACGTTCTCAAAGCATGCGCACACAAATATAATCATTTTGGTGTTTTAAGGAAACAATTGGTATATAAAATATTGCTCCTGTTCCTAAACGAGTATAGATCCCCCCCCCCCCCCCCCCTTGATTCAGTTATATCAGCGTAGACAATATAAACACTAAATCGGTTAAGATTGACAAAAATCGCACTGCAGGTTCTATTTTAAACGAATACCGTATTTATTCGAATAAGCGCCAAACCTCAAATTAGCACTTACCTCGAATAAGCACCCATCCTAAAAGTAGAAAAGGTTGATAAGCGTCCAGCCTCGAATAATAGGGCCTAACGTTTGATTACATACGCGAAGTGTGTGTTATGCTAAGAAAGATCTACTAGCAATCTAGCGAGCGGCGAAACCCTCTTTTCGCTTGCTATTCACGCGACTACCCCAATTGAAAAGCTCGCTCGCAGGCTATTTAATGGGGGAATGGGCTCTGAGTCAATAGCTCATGAGGCCGAAGGCCGAATGGGCTATTGACTCGGAAGCCATGAGGGCGAGAGGAATAATTGCTGTAGTAAAATCCAACTATTTGGTGAAAATATCGACACAAAACAACTTTAGCTAGCAAAACGTGATTCAGCCGCCACTGTTTTGGTTTTCAAAGCCGGCACTTTTCGCTACTAGTGGGCTATAACATATAGCCTCGTAGTAGCCCAACCAATCAGAACGCAGCATTGAAAATAGACCACTAGTTGTATTTTACTAAAAAGAAATACAGTCGAGTCTCCACGTGCGACCACCTCTCGTAAAAGACCACCTCCCATAAACGACCGCCAATCCAAAACACCAAAATATGCCCAGTCAAAGCCTAACAGTTGGAACCTCTAGAAAAGGACTACCTCCTGTAACCGACCACCAGTCTTTGCATTTTGGGTGGTCGCTTACGGGAGGTTCGACTGTGTGACGAAATTTAAGCATTAGCTTAGACTATTAGTATACAACTGACACCATAAATCTAAATTTTAAAAGAGTAGCCGGCACCGAACTTTTCATGAAGACCGCACACCGTAACCATTCAAACCCTACTCAAGGGTTCCGAAATGGAGGGTTATCCCCTCCGCCCCCTTCAACCCCGATCCTCAAGGGGGCCAACACACGCGGTGACAACGTTATCCGTTGATTGTGGGGGCTTGAACAAACAAGAACATCATTTGCCAATGAATCACAAGTGCAACTATTTTTTCTTATCTTTCAGATGTCACAAAAAATAGCTTTTTTAACAATTGTGCTGTTGGTGATTTGCACGCTTTTTCTTCCTGTCGCTACCTACAGAATGCCTTGGAAAAGACAAGCCCAGACTGTGGCTCAATGTGAGGGGTGCTGCGATACTTGTTTTCACTACTGCAGTACGAGTGATGCAACTTCAGGAGATAATTTTTTCGACAAATGCTTTTATTCCCTTAACCCCTGCAAGGACGCATGCGCAACAAATTCAGGCCATTGTAGCAGAGACTGTCTTGATTTCAATTAGTTTAAACGACCTTAAATGCGCGCATTTGAAAAGTAGTAATTGTAATATAACAGACAAATATTAGGTAGATTCGACAAAACACTGATAGTATTTAATAAGCGAAGGCTTTATTTATATACCAAGTTCTGTACAGAGAAACATTCCTGGAATAAAGTATAAGAGAAGCTTAAAAAAAACTTCTTAATTTCTGCCGATCGAGTCCTTATTACATGGAGGGAGGAAGATCCTGGCACCAGGAAGATCCTAAAAGGAGGATCATCCTAGCGCCACATATTTTCAATATTCAGTTTACATGCAAAGGGTTGTACTTGTCCCAAGCGCTAGGATATTCCAAGCTGAGAGGTAGGAAGATCCTAGCACCATATAAACTGCTTTCGCTAGGAAGATCCTAATAATAGGGACAAAACAAACAAAAATAGAAGCGGCAATAAAGGCCAGCCATTTTTTTGGGCTATAATTAAGTTGTAAAGAACTGCCAGTTGCTACTGAAAGGTAGTCATTTCCGCAAGTAAAGAGAACAGAAGGGTACAAATTGCATGTTCGTTATTGTCGCCCACCATCTTTAATACCCCCTCTACTTGGTAACCATTTGACGCCGACCGAAATTTGTGCATGTGAAAATTACTCTTGCATTTTTACGACAGTAAAGACAGAAAGTAGTTATTTGTGCAAGATATATCATTTTTACCTAGCCTACAGTGCAGGCGTTTTCTCACGCTCAGGGCGTGCGAATGGTTTTGCTCAAGAAAGCGCCATGTATTGTTGCTTTTCTCTCCCGGATCTTCCGCTGTCATAAAATCAAAGATGGCGGCTACAATAATACAAACATGAACAAGCTTTCGCCCACCCAAAATACGCCTGCACTGCAGGCTAATTTTTACCCCACTACTCTAACCATATGCAACATTGGAATAACGCACTCGAAAGCGGCCACACGGCGAAGATGATTAAGCTCATCCTCATTATCAAAACCTTTATCTTTTACGAGCAACGTAATAAAAAAATCAAAGAAGTCAACAAAACAGAGCCTAGGGAAATAATACAGGTGTGAAACAAAAAAAAATCGCAGGCTTTTACAATGAGGTAAACCCCGTTTTGGCAGCTTTAGACTCTTTTCAGTTTTATTTCTTTTTTCCATTAATAAAAAGATACTTCGAAGAGTCGCTGCAACCTTCGAATGGCTCCGTTACTAAGTACAGTCTTACCTCTCCTTACGGACACCTCTATAATACGGACACCTCTCTATTACGGACAGTTCGTTTGGTCCCAGAAATGCCAAAAATCATATTTTCCCTACCTCTATAATACGGACAACTCTTTAAAGCGGACACTTGGTTCTGTCCCTTTGGTGTCCAATTTAAACAGGTTTTACTGTATACTCTTCAAGCGCTGTAGCTGTACCAAGAACCTGGGAATACAAGGCCCGGGTTAGGGTTAGGGTTACGGGTTAGGGTTACGGGTCTCGTTGGGCATTGCTGACGGTCAACAATGCCCAACGAAACGTCATTGTACTAGTTTATCATTTGACGCTCCACAATCGTGTCTTTCTCGGTTGGGTTTACCTCTCTCCAAGTAGTCCAGGATGGATTATGTTAGACTCCAAAACAGTCGGTTATTTTCCCTCAAAATCAGTTTTTCAAGGCGCCTACGCAAGATTTTTAGGCGAAGCACGCGCGTTATAATCCTTAAGTGAAAAACACTATACAGGATGTTAAAAGGTCAAACGGCACAGAGAGGAGTACAATTAAATGCTACATATCCCTGGCATAAAACTTATTGCAAAAAACTTAGATTGACTATTATCGTCATTATTACAAAATACTTCAATAAATCACTGTAGCTAAGGCTTAATGCATTAACTTAGCTTGGAAGGACCTAACTGATTCTGCACAGACGGCATCACTAGGCTGACTGTTTCAGAGAGGAATAACCCTTGGGAAAAAGGAATGCTTATATGCATTTGAATTTGCAAACATATGCATAAATTTACAAGGATAAACTAAAACGTCTTCGCATCTCTCTCCAGTCTCACACTTTGTTTTCGACCTCGTTCCAGAACTTTCGTTTGACCGCTCCCGTTTCTTGACCTACGCAAAAATACGGGCTGTTTTGCAGTCTAGGTTGAGGCAAGCAAAACTTCAGCAAACAGGTTGGCACGACCATCAAGTCTACGTGTCACCAACTGTGGCAGTTTCCCCTTAGTTACAGATTTCTAGTATTTCCTCCCTTGCGCACTTTAACAGACCAAAACGTTTAGCTGATAACTTCTTCTTGGGCAACACCATTTAATGACTTGAGCACCGAGGATGAAAGTGTGGCGAGGTGGTTTCAAATATCGCCAAACACGAGATAGCATAATCCGAGTTTTTACTCCACGCCGACTAACAGATTAAGTAGCCTAGAGGTTGACTCTGATACAACTACTTTATCATGACTATAAAGAGAATGACTCTGTTAACCTCCTCATCTATGACCAATAGCGCTTCAAAAAGTCTATTAAGCTGATAGTTAGCAATGTTGACGAGACAAATACATCTCCGGTCAGAGAGAATAAGAACAGACTCTCACAGAAGCCCATCAGCCCCTGGCTCAGCGCTACACCGTCGAATCTCTCCTTACAACCTGAGCCTCTCCATTGCAGACAGTTCTCTAGGTCCCAGAGGTATCAATCTTCGTACAATTCCCTTCGCCTCTAATACCAACACCTCTGTAATGCGGGCACTTGGCTCTAACGCTTTGGTGTCTGTATCACGGAGGTTTCACCGCAGTAGATGAGGATGTTAGAGATCAGCAAAAAAATCATTTGTGGCTGTCTCTGAAGCAGCTGCGCTCGTCCTTTTACTGCCGGGATCCACGGAAACATTCTTAACATGACTCACGTCCCAAAATTTGATGCTTTGATCATGCGAACAACTGGCCAGCGTGTTACCATCTCTTGACAGGCGCATTCTCTCCACGGGAAAGTCATCGTGTTCACCGATGGTGCCAACGAAACGGTTCGGTAAAATATGCACCGCTCTGAGAGATTTAAAAGTTTAAGGGAAAAATATAAAATCCTTTTTTGTTCTACTAAAAAAAGGCTCAATTGCTTCTAATGGGAGCTTACCCAATGACAAAGGCGACGGCAAAACAAGTACAAAAACATAAACAAACAAACATCATCATCATCATCATCATCATTATTATTATTATTATTATTTTACTTTTCTCACGTACATTTCACAGCCAAGGTGATTTTACCATTTTTTATAGATCTTGACAGGAGTTTTAGCCGATTTTCAAGCCCGCAACCTCTCGCCCAGCAGTCTAGCTCTCTATCAACAGAGTTAGAAGGGCGGTAATCACATAAGTCACAGAAATCTCAGCGTTTAACGCTGGTGCCCAGTTTGTGCCGGAGAGGGAAAATGAAAAAACGTGGCCTGATAGAAACCTGATTCATAAAAAAGGCAACAAAGCATTCAACGGAACTTGAAGGAAACACCAGGCGGACCACAACAAACTGAGTACTCAATCATAAGGCGCTTATGCAAAATGGCGTATTGAAGTGTAACGAGCGGTTAGAGCGCTGGACTTAAAGGCCCCGAGTTCAATTCCCGCTCTGACCGCTAGCTACCCTGGGTACCGTACGGGGGGAATTTTCGGTGTTGGCCGAAGGCCGACACATCTTCGGCCGTAGGCCGAAGCTACGAGCGGCGACAGAAACCGGAAACCGCGCTAGAAAAGTCTCTGGCACCCAGGGTAACCGCTAGCTGGATTTGTTCACGGTAGTCACGAGTTCAAATCCTCGACCAAGCTTGTAAATAGCCCGCTGGTTTGCCTCCAGTCAGTCGGGATTATTAACCCTGTTATGTTTGCTAATATTTTAATTATTTGTTTCAGACATCTGCTCGGCCCCACTAGCATAAGTGCTATCAACACTGCCGAGGGTGAAAAAAAGGGATTAATTAACTAATCAATTAGCAGTACAATGTGATAGCGGGAATTCGTGCTACAACACGCACCTGATTATTCCGTCCATGGATCCGGTGCACACTACACTGTCACTCACAGCCACACATGAGTCAATTGATAGTGGATGACCCGGGAAACGGTCGCTAATGTCGCCCCATTCACCCCACGAGAAGAGGTTCAAGATGCCATCGCCAGTGCCACACACTACTTTACGTCCGCCCTGCAAAAAAACAGCGGGAACTGGTCGTCTTAAAACAGAGTCGTTTCGATACGAGTCGTTTCCATACGACCTCGAGCACCGAGTTTACACAAAAATTTCTATCACTTCAAGTATTGCTTGCGCGCGAACAAGAAAATAAGTGGGGTGAATAATTATTCTTCGTTGTTTATGCCAAGTACGTGAAACTATTTACACCTCCACTGAATAAACTTGCATCGAAACGACTTTGTTTGGAAGCGAAACGACCGGTAACCACAGCAGCAAAGTTCCCTCCTACAGTCATTGTAAAGGTGTGTCTTGCTAGGTCTAACTGCTAATTCGGGTGGATGAAATCCTGCGATGATACCATTTAAATGAAACCTCTTTAGCAGTTCTTTCACATAGTGCTATTTGTTTTGTACGTAGTTCTAACTTTTGAGTCTGTGGATGAAATCCTATGGTGTTACCATTCAAATGAAACCTCTTCAGCTGTACTTTTACATGGTGCTATTTATTTTGTACGTACTTCTAACTTTTGAGTCTGTGGATGAAGCCAGGTCAAGCGCACCACCCAAGATTTCATTAATGAATTTATCATCCAAAAGTTGAATCTATTGGTAGTTGTAGATTTCAGATTCATCTTTGCATTCCTGCATGCGTAATGAGAAGTGACTTCACATGCAAGGTACATGTTGTCATGAAATTTCTACTAGCTCAGTTTTCTTGAATTTGATTTTAATGGCTTGGAAGCAATTTTGTCCACTCAAAGATACATGTATTTCAATCCAACTGAATAAATAGAAGTTATCGTAAACATTTCACCGCTCACTTCGCATGCAGGAATGCAGATTTGGATTTGATACTGGTTGTAGAAATGACTGATGGATTCCTTTTGAATAGGTAACTCATTCATAGAGTCTTGGGGGAGCACTTGACATGGCTTGACTGTAAAATATTCTTTTTATTAGTTCCCATGCATATTCACCTTAACAATTGCCAGAGAAAGTAGCTCACTTTCCATGTTGTCTGACCTTTGTTCAATCTTCTGCCGCCGCACATTGAACACTGACAAAGTACCATCACCACTAACAGAAACAAAATAAAGCAAAAAGAAAGAAAATGTCCTATACATGTAGTTAAATGTAGGAGAACTTAACATAAAATTATGAAGAACAATACAATCCACTGAAAATTCATTAAAATAATCACCATGTACATATGTACATATTTGCACTGTTTCACACCTTGTGGCTAGAAGTGTTCGGTTTTCAGCATCACAGGCCATATCTGAGATGAAATCTTCATTATCTGTCACCGTCAGTATGTTTGATGCTTGTCTCGTGTCCCAGAACTAGATCAAAATGGTTAAAAAGAAGCACCAAAAAATTTTGTCAAGGCACAAAATTAATGCTTTCCACTACAGTAACAATAGTGATAAAAATTATTGTCAATATTGTCTTCTTACGGTGGAACTTCTCCTATGGGACAGCGCTATTCAAGGCTTGGACTTTCATTTCGGAACACAAAATTTGGTCCCGGAAAAATGTTCACATAACCTTTGCATTCATAACCTCTATTAAAGGGACAGTCACACCTCTATTCAGGGGAAACTGGGACACTCTTTCTGTGTCCCAAAACTCAGGTTTAACCTCCATTTGGATCAATGTACTGCACTTGTGACATTTCAACACAGAATTTTGCAGAGATATAAGTTCATTATGATTTTTTATGCATTGTCTATCTACTTAAAATATTTACTGTAGCAGATTTCAAGGCAGAAAAAAGGAAAATATTTATTTGTAGGTTACTTTTTTGACAATTCCCAGCCCAACCTCCATTCAGGAGACCCCTCTTTTCAGACGGCAATTTCCTTGTTCCCAAGGGTGTCCCCTGAATAGAGGTTCTGCCGTATTTTAGATCCCCCCCAGACAGATTTGAGCACTAATAGACCTTTTTACCGATACGGCGGCCATATTGAATTAATTCGATTTAAGGAGTATTATAGGATGCCCAGGGGGCATGAGCACATTTCGTTTGTTTTTTCGAGTGCTTTTCGGGACATTTTTTCCTAAAGTTTTCTTAGAATAAGATTGTAATGGGAAAAAAGATCCTTGTGCCGTGTTTGGATGTAGTAATGATCGCCTTTTTCCCAAGAAATATATAGTGGAAGGCCATATTTCTAATACTAAACTAGAAAAAGGTGATCATTATTACATCCAAACACGGCACAAGGATCTTTTTTCCCATTACAATCTTATTCTAAGAAAACTTTAAGAAAAACGGTCCCGAAAAGCACTTGAAAATACAAACGAAATGTGCTCATGCCCTCTGGGCATCCTATAATACTCCTTAAATCGAATTAATTCAATATGGCCACCGTATCGGTAAAAAGGTCCATTCTCTTCACTTGAACTATGTTTACCTTAACGCAACCATCATCATCACCAGTAGCCAGGAGATTTTCATTCATGACTTTCATGCAGTACACAGGAGACCTTAATATTACAAAAATAACACAACATTAATTGGCTAGAAAAGAGACACTCTCTTTGGATGACTCAATGAGCGCTCAGACACTGTATTATCTTGTTATTTACAGCTTCTACAGGTCTGTGTCCCTGAGTCCTTATGAGTCATTTTGGAAGAGATTTCAATTAGATCGAAGACAGTTTATCTTGATAGTAATGTTCACTCTTGTTTAGCTGGTGCACAACAGTTTATACTTCGCAAGATTCCATTTTAACTCTCCTTTAAGGGAGTCAACCTCAGGTATCAATTTAATGGTCAAGAGAAGAGAAGAGAGTCTATTTTCTCTCTTCTCTTCTTTTCCAAGGAGAGTTGACATTTAATAATTGGAAACTGGAGATGTAATTGCCGTGACCCACTGCACAATGCACTAGACAGGAAACATTTGAAACCAGCAAGGTGAACCATGCTGGATCTTGGATCCCTTTCAAATGGACTTGGTAAGACTCAGGGACACAGTCACAGGAAATAACAACAGATTATGGTATAGCTAACACCGCATTTGCATTCATTGTGGATGACTGACTAAAAAGTCCTGTCATCATTCAGCAATAAGAGTCTACATGACTGGCAAGTGGAGCTTTTGGCCTACAAAGATTCCATTCAGGGTGGACATTGTTCGGTGACCAGCCATTATTTTAAGGCCTGAACACATTGCTTCCCACTTCAAGTTATCATCTCATTTCCAACATTAAAGTGATACTTAAAAACATGTTGTTTGTAAACAAATTGTATGCTATTTTTGGTAATAATTATCGTCATTGTCTTTTTAGGTGAAAGTGTTGTGTAACAGTTTCCTCTTTGCTTGGTAGATAGTTTTCATTGTTGCATTTTTTTTCAGCTTTCTTTTGTATTAATTTTGTACTGTAGAAATTTAAGATTAATAAAATGCAAAAACATGTAAACAACCATACTTGTGTGCTTTGTTCACTGCATGTGCAACTCCTCCTGTATTCATGTCAACAGCCTGCAGTGACTTGTCTTTTGATGCAGTAAAAAGATCTGAAATTCCAAAGAACTTCAGTTAAGTAAATTTAAATCTGTAAGGAATACATTATCATCATGTTCTGGCCCCATGCATTTCATCATCCAGCATAAAAATATTAACAACAGAAGTGATGATGCCAAACTATGCTTGTGAGCAGACAACAGGCCTTATGCACTAGCTTGTATGTTTTAACCCTTTAGGACTCAATAGTGACCAACATCAATTTTCTCCCAACAATATCCAGCAGATCATCAAAAGTAAAAGTTATGAGAATTACTTAATTGATTACCAAAGAGAGAATACTTTGATCTTAAAACCAAATTCTCACAACTTTTCTTAAAAGAAATGTATGGAGATCATTCGGGAGAATTTGTATGTGGATCTTGGGACTTAAAGGGTTAATGCCACAATGAAGATCATGGGATGATACTCAAGAGAATTTTGATCCTCTGTTTTGCAAGTGTTAATGTAAGGCAAGCATAATTGTAAGGAAAAATATACTTCCTGTTTAAAAGTAAGGGTCTGTTTACAGGGATCAAGGTGGGAGACCCCAGGTAAGTGAGGTAACCCTCTTAGGTGGGATAACCTTCCTATTCATATTAATATTGTCTCTCATATCGTCACCCCACTTATCATGTTAAAGTGATTGAATCAAAATGAGAGATTATATGTACAGTAGGGTTACCCCTCCTTGGCAGGTTACCTAACCTACCTGGGGTCCCCCACCTCCATGTAAGCAGGCCCTAAGATACCACCCTCTAACAAGATGCAAATTGCCTGGCATGATACCTGATTCCTAGGGTGTGTTCGATTGACCATAAATATGAAAGGAATAAACTCTATAAATCAGTCATTTGGGCATTCATTGCTTAATTTGCAATAGCTAGAAATCTGCTTGAAATAAAGGATCCCAATGTATGTTAGCATTTAAGTGGCCCAAAAATCACGAAATAAGAGGTTTGCAACAAAACTTTTGTGTAAACTTACTCCAGAATACGCTCAATCAAATGCACCCCTATAACAGGGGATGTGATAATTATCTAGACTCTCCCATCGTTTTGGTATAAAGGGTAATGCCCTTGCATGGTTTGATTCGTATCTTAAATCTCGCAAACAGTTTGTGCAAATTGAAGATTGTCAATCATCACAACGCTGTTTAGCACATGGGGTGCCTCAAGGATCTGTGTTAGGTCCCTTGCTGTATTCATTATTTACATCTCCGATTGCTGATATTATCAATCTTCATAATCTACAGTACCATTTGTATGCTGATGATTCTCAACTTTACATTTCTTTTAAAACTGACTGCATTGCTGACCTCGCTCAAGCTAAGTCATCTGTTGAGCTATGTGTCAAAGATATTGACCAGTGGATGACAAACAACATGCTACAGCTCAATCAGGAGAAAACTGAACTGATTGTAATTAGTTCAAAATTGCGCCCAAAGCCTGCCATTTCATATGTGTCAGTTGGTGATGAACAAATACTCCCCAAATCTTCAGCTAGGAATCTTGGTGTCATATTTGATGAATGCTGTAATATGGTGGAACATGTAAATAAGATCTGCAAAACGTCGTACTACCACTTAAGGAACATTTCTAAAATTAGGAAGTACCTCACTGAGGAAACTACGGAAATTCTTGTTCATGCGTTTGTTACTTCTAAACTAGACTATTGTAACTCTTTATTGTATGGCCTCCCTAAGCATATGATAGGTAGTTTGCAGTCTGTGCAAAACACGGCTGCTCGTATCGTTACTTTAACCAAGAAATTTGATCATATCACCCCTGTATTGATTCAACTGCATTGGTTACCTGTTCACTTTCAGATTCTTTTTAAAGTTTTATTGTTAGTTTATAAGGCGCTAAATGGTATGGCACCATTATATATCACGGAATTACTTAGTTATCGTACATGTTCACGTACGCTACGCTCTACTGATCAAAAACATCTGGCAGTTCCGAAGTCAAGACTTAAAACATATGGAGACAGGGCCTTTTCCGTTGCTGCACCGAAACTCTGGAATGAGCTGCCATTAGATCTTAGAAGTTTAGCTACAATTAATTTATTCAAGAAACACTTAAAGACTGATCTTTTTAAAAAAGCATATAATGTTTAACTTTTTGATAATTTAGAATAGGATTTATTGTGATATTTTTATAAATAAGACTGCTAATAGGTTTTTAATTTATTCATATTTTATTACCAGTGGGATCTTTTTAATTATTTTAATATTATGAATTGTAAAGCGCTTTGGTCAATTAGTGGAGTTAGAGCTATATAAATTATGTTATGTTATGTTATGTTAATTGTTCATTCATAGCATGCAAAGCCCTAAAAACTGTTTAATATTATGGCTTAAGTTCCTGTACAATTATTTAAATTATTGTGAAGCTTTACAAAGTAATGCTGATGTGTGTACAATTCTGAAACGGAAGAGCTAGAGCAATAAATGACCCTTGAGTATCATCCCATGATATACATGTACATTTACACTGAAGTAACAAAACTTACATTGAGTTTACAGTAAAAGGTGTACAGCTGTACTTTTTTGTTGTTGTTATTGTTTATTTGTTTTAGAACTATCATGGCACATGTACTCTTTATACATTGTACTTTACAACACAATAAGAACATTGCAGTTCCTTAAAAATTTACATGTCAAAGAAATGCTGGTTTCTCTATTCAATCAAAATTAAAAACTTACACAAGCCATCTTTGGAAAATGCCAAAGCTCTACAAGCCTTTTTGTGATGGTGAAGATCCAAAAGCAAATGATTCTCTTCAGAAACAGAGTATGAGTAGCTGTAGAAAAAAAGAATTGTTTTATAATAGTTTTAAACGTGCACATATTAACTTTTTTTGGTTGGTAAATAATTAAAGTTGTCAACTGTGGGCACCTTTGTACATTCAATTTCTTGGGCTTCCTAAAAATTTTCTAGGAGCACAGCCTTGAAGTACATGTATCAAGAAAATGAAACTTTTTAAAAACTTTCTACTTTTCAAATCAGGGGTTACATCCTCTGATTTAAAAGCCATTCAAAGGCTATCAGTAAATGGGCTTGTTATATTCCTAGACTTTCACTCAACTAAACAGGGACTGCCATTGGTTGATTCTTGGTCACGTGGCCTTGACTAAAATCAAATGTATCCCGATCGTGATACATTAAACAATGTATCCCGCTCGGGATACATTGCAGCACGTGATCAAAGCATGGTGGAAAGTGGTGTGACAGAAGGCGGGAAAAACACCGCCAGGTCCAGCCAGTTTTCTTTTTCGTGAATGAACACAACAACACAAAAACGAAGCCTCAAGCTAAAAAGCAACGATTTTTAAAGTTATCCCAGAAGTTCCCAGAAGAAAAACAGCAGCTAGTGGAGGAAAAAGATGCAGATAATATGAGGAAAGTACTTTTGTTTGTAAATCATTTATTCAGTGGTTTTGAGAATTAAATTTGTGTTGTTATACCGTAAGTACGGAGTCGACTGTTTTGGTTCGCTCCGGTTATTCTTTTGTTGCTGTTGAAGTGAAAGTCTAGAAATATAACAAAACACTTAACGTCAGGTCCCTTGAGTCCTGATGTTTCCCGAGACGAAGTCGAGGGAAACATCAGGACTCTTGGGAAAACAAAACTAACTGTTTCCCTCGGGATCTGACATTAAGTGTATAGTATTGCAAGTTAAAGAATGCCAATGCAGTGGATTGCAGGTTATAGATTATAGAACGAAATTTTGTTTTGTTGAACATAGTCAGGCTAGGACTGGAAGTGGGCCAAAATAGTGTTCCATAACTTTATTGTCAAGTCCCAAAACTGGTTCCCAGATCTCCGCTGAGCCCCTGAAATGTGATGCTAGTTGACATTAATGGTTGATGAAGTCATACATCACTATAGGATCACCCAAAACCAGAATATAACATAGAAACTGGTAGTGGGTAAAACTAGCAGTTTTAGACTTTTCCATTAAGCCAGGGGGTGGGTGTGTCCCTCATCTACAGCAGTCTTTAAAAGAAAGTAAGTTTTCAGGGCTCAGGGAAGGACTGGAAACCAATTCCAGGACTTGAGAAGGCATGGGAGCACTATTTTGGCCCACTTCCAGTTCTTGTGCAACACTTCCCATCTTGGCCCCAGTTGTTCAAAAGGTAGATTTATAATGCTATCTATGGGATAAATTTCTGTTCAGTGGATGAAGCAATAATTTATTGGTGTCTGCTGGATGATGATTTATCCAATGGATAGCCCTATCCCCTGGGGGGGGGGGGGGGAAACTCCGCATATGAAATGGGTGGGGGTGCTCGTAGGAAATTTTGAATTAAACCCCTAGAAGAGACTGATCCGGGCATAGTCCAGGCTTTTTCTGACCCCTTAAAGAGACCATGTTAAAACACAGACAATACACATATTTTAATATTTTTTCACGTGCAACCCTAAACGAGACCTTCACAGCTAAATATGATGGCGTTTTGCCCGGAACACCCTAAGTGAGACCAAAATCCGAAATTTACACCCCTAAACAAGACGACGAGCATCCCCACCCCTTTTATATGCAGAGTCCCTCCCCGGTGACCTTCAGCAAAATTCTGGTGTGCAACCTGCAACTTGCAATCTGCAACCCTACTTTATACCCTCGCAGAATGATCAAAATAAGGTTTTACAATGAGTGAATGGGGTTTAGAGCACCCACGTTGCTGGCCATTCTTTCCTTCTGCCTCCCCCAACAAAGTGCACCTCTTTTTTGGCTTTTCATGCATGTCAGGAATGCTCTTTAAGCAGCTGAGCTAAAATTAAGGAAGTATCCTGTCCAAGAAAATTTCCCATGGAAACATTTATCTGGGCCCAGTTGCTCGAAGCATGGTTTAGCGTTAACCAGCGTTTAATATCTTGACAACGTATTGGTTTTGATACTGCTTAACCAATGGTTAAAGCTAACCATGCTTTGAACAACTCAGCCCTGGATTATAATCTACGGTATATTTTTATGATACCCTAATGTTCAAACACGTGTCATTCATTGTCCAATCAAACTTGAGATAAGGGCTTGGCATAATTTTCACCCCAAAATCA